>NC_136271.1:13839260-13881760 GCF_964187855.1 Myxine glutinosa
TGCAGCGGAACAAAACAAAAAAACCTGAAAAAATTACTAAATCTTAGCTTATTCAACACAGAAGTGCTAAAATGACCCGGACAATATTATTGCACCTTTTAGAAGTTGTTAGAAATAATTAGATTTGAAACAGGTGGTTCTCCTTCACTTTGGAATTGAACTCGCCTGTGGTGAGTTGCAGGTGCCTGCAATATAAAAATCACTCTTTCAACCAGTTTGAATAGAGAAAAGGAGTCGTTCTGCTATTTTGTGTCACTGTGTGGTGAGTTGCAGGTGCCTGCAACTGAGCATGGAGAAAATAAAGAATACCAGAGAATTGGCTGAGGTCAGACACAAGATTGTAGCCAAGCATTGACAATCTCAAGGCTACAAGTCAATCTCCAGAGACCTTGATGTTCCTGTGTCCACCATACGCAATGTTATCAGGAAGTTGAAGGCCCATGGCACTGTAGCCAACCTCCCTAGACATTGTTGCAAGAGAAAACTTGATCGAAGATTGCAGGAAAGTATTGTTTGAATGGTGGAGAAAGCACCTCAATCAACTGCCAAACAGATTCAAGCTGACCTTCAGACACAAGGTATGACAGTTTCAACTCGCACCATCCGTCGCCAACTCAATGAAAGGGGTTTCTATGGTAGGAGACCCAGGAGCAACCCACTGCTGAGTGAGAGAGAGACAAAAGAAAGCCTGACTGGAGTTTGCCAAAACACACCTGAACAAGCCAAAATCCTTCTGGGAGAATATCCTGTGGACAGGTGAGACCAAATTAGAGTTTTCTTTAGTGAAGCACATCATCTCTATGTTTACAGAAAACAAAATGAAGCCTTCAAAGAAAATAACACCTTCCCTGCAGTCAAACATGGAGGAGGTTCAGTGATGTTTTGGGGTTGCTGTGCTGCTTCTGGCACTGGGTCCCTTAAATGTGTGCATGGCATCATGAAATCAGGAGATTACCAAGGCTTTTTGGGGTGCAATGTTCAACCCAGTGTCAGAAAGCTGGGTCTCCATCGAAGGTCATGGGTCTTGCAGCAGGACAATGACCCCAAACACACTTCAAAAAGCACCCAGGAATGGTTCAAGACAAAACGCTGGACTGTTCTGAAGTGGCCAGCAATGAGTCCAGATCTAAATCCCATTGATCACCTGAGGGGAGATCTGAAAACAGCAGTTGGGAGTAGGCACCCTTAAAATCTGGGAGAACTGGAGCAGTTTGCACAAGAAGAGTGGGACAAACTGCAGGTAGAGAGGTGTGGGAAGCTCATTCATGGCTATAGGAAGCACTTGACTGCAGTTAATTTGTCCAAAGTCTGTGCTACCAAATATTAAGTCTTGGGTGTCAATAATTTTGTCGATGCCATTTCTTTTTATTTTCTGATTTAAAAGGATATATTAAGTTCTGAATCAAGAACAAAGGTTCTGTAATATTAACAGTGAAATAAAGAATTGTGGAGACCAAATACATTGATCCATTTCAACTTATTTTTAGAGAAAATTGTGAGCTATTTGAAAAAAATGCAAGGATGCCAATATTTTTGGCCACGACTGTGTGTGTGTGTGTGTGTGTGTGTGTGTGTGTGTGTGTGTGTGTGTGTGTGTGTGTGTGTGTGTGTGTGTGTGTGTGTGTGTGTGTGTGTGTGTGTGTGTCCCCACCTCCGCTTCCGGTCCCTCGAGCGAGGAGGCTTGCTTCGATCTCTCCACGACATCAAAGTTTGAGTATTTTCCCATTCGTGTCTTTGTCAAATTTACACTGGTTATTTTATTGTGTTTGTATTATTGTGTGTTTCTATTTAGTTATGGTTTTGTAATTATTGCAAATTTGTGTGTAATTAGTCGTTTTTTGTTCGCACCTCATGCGCGGTCTGGTCTCTCCAGGCTCCCTCCCCCCGTCAGTATTTTGTGAATATAAGTTCTTTCTTTCATAGTATTTGCTTGTTTCTTTGATTTTCTTTTCTCCCCCCTACCTCTCACGAACATCTTACCCTTTGTCCAACGTTTTAAAAACAAAACAAACGAACAAAAAAAAATTCTTTATTAATTATTTTTCTCTTCCCGGGCACGTGCTTGTTCGCTCTCCTCCTCGTCTCGACTTGTGCCGCGCCACCAATATCTCGTTTTCTTCCACCTCTGCTCCTTCTTTCTCAAATCCACGTCCCCACTTAGAGGCTTTTCCCAGATTATTTTGCATGGAACTCCATTCAATGTACAATGTGCGCTGAGTGGGTTCATCAAAGATGTAGTGGTCTGAGAGGGTCATTAACCAGTGTGGCAGCTACATTCAAATGTAAGGTGTGCACAGAGGGAGCTGCAGATGGAGGAAATGTTGAGTTGGATCTTGGAGACGGCGTGAAGCTGGAAGGTGTGAAAACATTTTGCTACCTCGGAGACATGCTGAATGGAGAAGGTGGATCAGACTCGGCAACGGTTGCTAGAGTGAGATGTGCATGGAAGAAGTTTCGGGAACTGAGTGGCGTGTTGATGAGGAGGGGAGTGTCGTTGAAGCTGAAGGGAAAGGTGTATGCTGCACGTGTGAGAAGTGTTATGATTTATGGGAGCGAGACATGGGTAATGAACGTAGCGCAGCAACGAAGGTTGGAAAGGGTGGAAATGTGAATGGTTCGATGGATGTGCGGAGTATCGTTGAGAGAGAGGAAGACAAATGATGAATTGCGAAAGATGATGGGAATAGAGCCTGTGATTGATGCTGTGAAGAAGAACAGGTTGAGATGGTTTGGTCATGTTTTGAGGAAGGATGAAAGTGACTGGTTGAGAAGAGTGATGGAAATGAATGTAGAAGGAAGTAGAGGACGGGGAAGACCGAGAAAGACTTGGCTAAAGATGGTGGAAGAAGAAATGCCGGCAAGGGGGTTAACAAGGAGAGATGCAGAAAATCGGGCAAAATGGAGAAGATTGTCATGGGGACCGCAAGGCTAACCCCCGCTCTTGCAGGGAAAATGGCCTTTAAAATGCATGTTGTTGTTGTTGTTGTTGTTGTTGTTGTTGTTGTTGTTGTTGTATGTGTGTGTGACGAGTTGTCTGCATGTTTTTGCTTTATGTGCGTACAACGGGTTATTTTTATTATTTTCCACCAAACGCAGTATTATACACCGCCCAAATAAAGGGACGTGTTTTCTAATATTGAACTGCAACTTGGTAGGGGACATGTACTGCAAAGCAATTCTCCCTCTTGTTACATTTACACTCTGCTGTTATTGATTATATTGATGTTTGTGATTCATTTGCATTGAAGTTATGTGGGTAAATCGGTTTGTATGGAAACCTTTTTCCTTAAACCCGCCATCATTGTGGTTAATTAAAAGAGGGAAGAATATGTGGGGAAGCTCCTGCACTGTAATTGTTCTCTCCTACTCAGGACATTCTGGAATGAATTCACATGTACAAAATGTTAGAATTCAGTGTATCATGCATGTGTCAGTATGTTATGATAGTCTCCTTATGAGGTTTATCTATTGAGGAAAAGAAAGGAAAATGCATTATGGCATGCCATTTCAGGAACACCTCTCTCTTCGCAAGTACGTGGTTGATGTTCTCGGAGAGCCGGCCGCTCCTCCAAACTTGATCCAGAAGGAGGAAGAAAAGCAGAAAGCCAAGAGGAAGGCCAAGAAATTAAGAGCTCGGATGAATAGCAAGTATGTGGTTGTGCCGGGCCCAATGATGAATGTACACTTTTTTTTCTTCTTTTTTTTTGTATACAAAGTCGAGGTTCATATAAGAGCTAACACATAAAACACATAAAAACATAAACCGAAAACACATGGAACATATAATAAATGGAGCGGGAGACGAGAGGGAGAGAGAGAGGGAGGCACAGCAACAGTAGAGAACAGGGACATCGGGAGATCTGTGGAAGGGAGAGGGCTGGGGTGGGGACGGGATAAGCAAATAATTTTGCCCAATTCTGAAAGCAAACCCAAGTATAAACTACAAGTATCAAGAATGTACACTTTTAGGAAACAAGTTGTTGGCGAACATTACTTGTCTTCTCCATGTGCCATGCTCAAAACCGAGCGTCGTTGGGTCTGCCAAAGCGGTTTCTTGACTAGGTTTGACAATCCTGGGTGGGTTGCCACTCTGACACAGAAAGTCAGGGCAGGAATTTGGAATTTAGCCAGGGTGCCGGCGATAGCTTGCCTACCCGTCACAAAGTGCACCATGGGATCTGTAATATCCACCAACTAATGGTGGCAGAAGGGTCGACCAGTTTCACATCCATCCGAGGGATGACACACTGGGATGACCATTTATGGCTGGGCTGCAAGACAGCTCAGAGGTGAGTGTGTGTACCTCGAGGCCATCAGATCAACCTCTTCTTCATCACATTTATTTTTATTTTTCAGTTGTGGTTGCATTTTGCAGAGGTGGCACTTTTTGTACAATATCCATTTTGAGTTGCTACGAGGACTTTGACGTCGACCAGAACTGTATTGATCGCCGAGTACATTGGACTAGCTTTATATTTGTGTCACTTTTATGTGGGATTGATTGCCATGATTACGAATGGTTGCTAACTGAACAGTGTTTACCATATCTGACGTGTGGACGTCGTGTCAAGGTTGTCTTTTGATGCAAATGCAATCTCCTTTCTCATGCTGGAAAAAAACTCGTCACTGAATTACAGTCACGTGAAAAAGTAAGTACCCCATGTAAAGTTTTGACTTTTTCAACATATTTCAACATACAGCTATTTGATCTTCATTTCAACAATATTGATAGATAAAGGTGATTTAATATAACAAATATCATGAAACATTTACATTTTGTAGTCTATTGTATGATTTAAATAAACTATAAATGCAAATTTCGCATGTGGAAAAAGTAAGTACACCCCTACATTTATCACTACTTCAAATACCTAAAATTAGAATCAGGTGCACCAGCTCAGGTGCAAATGATTAGAACATCGTTAGAGAGGATCTTGGAGGAACCTGTCTTATTTAAACCTCAGACATTTAGTTTGGTTTGCTCTTTGTTGTTGAAGTGTGTGGCGTCACCATGCCTAGATCAAAAGAGCTCTCTGAGGCCTTCAGAAAGAAGGTTATAGATGCCTACGAGTCTGGGAAGGGATTTAAAAAGATCTCCAAACAATTTGAAATCAATCATTCGACTGGCCGGAAGATCATCTACAAGTGGAGAAGATTCCAAACAACTGCCAACTTGTTCAGGCCAGGCCGCCCCAGCAAGTTCAGCCCGAGAGCAGACCGCAAGATGCTGAAAGAAGTCTCTGAGAACCCCAGAATGTCATCACGGGACCTACAGGTAGTTCTTGCCACTGTTGATGTCAAAGTGCACGAGTCTACCATTAGAAAGAGGCTGCACAAATTTGATCGACATGGGAGGTGTGCCAGGAGGAAACGTTTGCTGTCCCGAAAGAACATCAGGGCAAGACTAAAGTTTGCCAATGAACACCTTGGCAAAGACCAGCACTTCTGGAACAATGTGCTCTGGACAGATGAGTCAAAGGTAGAGCTATTTGGCCACAGTACCAGAAGACATGTTTGGCGAAAACCAAAGACAGCATTTGACCACAAGAACCTGATACCAACTGTAAAGCATGGTGGTGGAAATATTATGGTTTGGGGCAGCTTTGCTGCATCAGGGACTGGGCTGCTCACCATCATAGAATCCACTATGAATTCTTCATTGTACTAGAGGGTGCTTGAGGATAATGTGAGGCCATCTGTTGGAAAGTTGAAGCTCAACCAAAGGTGGACCTTGCAACATGACAATGACCCTAAACATACCAGTAAATCCACCAGGGAATGGCTGAAAAGAAAGAAATGGAGGGTTCTGGAATGGCCAAGTCAAAGCCCGGATCTAAATCCCATCGAGATGTTGTGGGGGGATTTAAAACGAGCTGTGCATGCAAGAAACCCCTCAAACATCGCACAGCTGATAGAATTCTGCATGGAGGAGGTTGCAACAATTTCTCCCAGTCGATGTCAGAGACTGGTAGACAGTTATAAGAAACGCCGACTTGAGGTTGTTTCTGCCAAAGGGGGCAATACCACCTATTAGAGCCAAGGGTGTACTTACTTTTTCCACATGCGAAATTTGCATTTATGTTTATTTAAATTATACAATGGACTACAAAATGTAAATGTTTCATGATATTTGTTATATTAAATCACCTTTATCTATCAATATTGTTGAAATGAAGATCAAATAGCTGAATGTTGAAATATGTTGGAAAAAGTCAAAACTTTACATGGGGTGTACTTACTTTTTCACGTGACTGTAGTTGAAGTTTTTCATGAATTTTTATTTTTATTTTTTTTTATTTCAGCGTTATCTATATTTTCAACTCCTTCTTGGTTGGGTGCCATCTATTTACTACATATGTAAATTTGGTGGAATTTATTTAACCTCCTCCCTCACCCCACACCAACACATCCTTCCCACTCCTCTATTTTTTAATTCTTCTCCCAAGCTTCTTTCCCATCTTTTCTCACTCATCCCATACCCGTGGCTAGCCTATTATCCTTCCTTCCCTTCCATTCATAAGCCTTGATTCTCTCAATCGACCCATCCTCAATACATAGATGGACCTGTTTTAGCTGGGTTCACACCTGAGCGATCAGTTGCTCACTATGCAACTTAAATGACTTGTGTGGACGTTACTGCAAGTAATTGCTTCGAATAGAGGCCCTATTTTGTTGTTATTTATTTGAAGTATCTTGGTGTCGTAGAAGAGCTGCTCTCCCCCCCCCCCCCCCCTTCACACACACACACACTCACACACACACACACACACACACACACAACATACACACACACACACACACACACACACACACACGGACATATAGACATACAGACAAATTAATGTGACACTACACAGAACTGTTAAACAAGAAAAACAGCCATGAGCTTCTATGAAGTTCCATCACTTCCTGGTGCTATGGAAGCTAACCTAACACTATGGATGCTAACCTATGGTTGTGTGTCCTTGCTCTATCCTTTTCAATCTTCAATCTTGAACATTGAGCAAGGAAGACTGAACGATCAGGCAGTTCTCTGGGTTAAAGATCAAGAGGAACACAGCGATTTATGGTTGAGGGATGTAGTGGAAAGATATTTAAAAAACAAGACATTGATTGAAGAAGATACAGAAGACAGAGGAGAATGGAGAAGGCAGATCTGAGTCACCAACTCTAACTTTTGAGTTTAAGGCGTAAGGAAGAAGAAGAAGAAGCAGAAGCAGATAGGACACCCAACATTTCCATGTACATATTGTTGCGGATCTCCCGAAGCCCGTCGACGTTACAAAGGGGGGGGTTGGGTTAAACCCCTTTTTCCCCTCGGGTCTTCGTGTCCACGAGGCCGAGTCGCCACCCCCGCAGCGAACGTGGAAAAGGGTATCAGGTCGACGCCGCATGTACCTTTGATACCCACGCTGCCACGGGAACGGGGACCGTACCTCACACAAGCCACGCTAATCGAGTACGCCCGAGCGGTGTGCGTATCACGTGAATCATGCCGTTACTTTTATTGAACCCTATTCGAGCGGTTCTATTCGTACGATGCTAGGCCAATTGATGGAAAGGACGGGAACGGTCAAATAAGAGGAAGAACACGATTTATTTACAATGTACAAGGATCAGGAGACACAGAGCAGGCACTTAAGCAATCTTAACTTAAGCCCAGACAAAGGGCCCACTCACTCACACGGGGAAAAGGAGGAAGAAAGTTTGCACGCCAAACGCGCCTTGCCGTCGGTCGCTCCCGGACAGCTCGCCCGGCGTGGCCCTCTGGCAGTCACGGCACGTATGCAGGGAAACGCAGGCAGGAGATCGCGCGTCTGTGGCCCGGAACGGGTCGTCTCCACAAGCGCGATTAATACAGCCGCAGAGCGCAGGGCACAGCGCACGGGGAGAGTTCGTGTACAACGCGGCTATTTCAAGCAATTCAAGTCAAACACTCCGACTTGTTCTCTGGCTCTCGCTGGCTCTCTCTTGTCCTCGTGCGTTCTCTCTCGTCTGACTCACGCAGGGGGCTCGGGGCAGGGTTTTATGGCCCCGCCCCAGAGTCCTACTCGAATGTTCCAAGCCCCACCTCTCGTCGCCGTGGTGATCCACTCCCCTCGAGCTCTGATTGGCGGCTCGTTGCTTACCGGCCACTCCCCCTCCAGCTCCTCCCTTCGGCCTTGCCAGACTTGTTCAGGCCGAGCACATGGCATCCCAGCCCAATTGAGGCCTACTCACTGGCCCGCTCAATGCAAAACTAACACAGGAAAGGAGACTACCTTACATTGACTAAGAAATAACTGAACTACCGCGAGGCTACATGTTTGGTGCGTCTACCTATGAGGGGGGGTTATCCTTTATTCAACAGCCATGAGCTTCTATAAAGTTCCGTCACTTCCTGGGGCACTCTGGGTACCAGCGGCGCCATACCGCACTCAGCGGAACACCATGGATGCTAACCTATGGTTGTGTGTCCGTGCTCTATCCTTTTCAATTTTCAATCTTGAACATTGAGTAAGGAAGACTGAATGATCAGGCAGTTCTCTGGGTCAAAGATCAAGAGGAACACAGCGATTTATGGTTGAGGGATGTAGTGGAAAGATATTTAAAAAACAAGACATTGATTGAAGAAGATACAGAAGACAGGAGAATCGAGAAGGCAGATCTGAGTCGCCAACTCTAACTTTTGAGTTTAAGGCGTAAGGAAGAAGAAGAAGAAGAAGAAGAAGAAGAAGCACAAGCAGATAGGACACCCAACATTTCCATGTATGTATACATATACTGTATATATCTATATTATAATAGCCGTAGATGATTCTGTCTGTCTGTCTGTCTATCTGTTGGGTGTCTGTCCGGGGTGTGGCTTACTCGGTTTGCAGAGTAGCTCCACCCATAGCTCCACCCATTCTGGGAGTGGCTATAAACAAATATCCACCATTTTATTAACTCGCATAGCTTTGAGTCCTGTTTTGTAGGCCCGTGGTGTCTTGCTCTCCCCCAGTTTTATTTCAAATCAAATTCGATAAATCATTTCATTTTTCACAGTCGCTAACATAGTTTTAGACTCGGTTGAAAAAAAACGGGAAGAAAATCCGATGAAAGTTGCCGTTTATAGAACGAAATGAATTCTCAAAGGCCTGTAACTTCAAGGCCATTGGGTCTCTCTCACGCCTTTATCTCCAATCTAACTCACCATATGATTTCATTTTTATCGATGGTTTTACTTTTAGACTCGGTGTCAGCAATAATTGAGAACAATCCACACACGCGGGAAAATGCAGAGATATATTTTTTTAAATCGCGTCATGGTGTATCATACACCGCCCAACATGACACCGCCGGCAATGTGTCGATATATATTAAAAATTCGCTTTTGCTTTTCCGTTATGATATATTACTATTTCGTTTGATGATAGTCGTCACAAAAACGTCAACAATGATGCCGACATATATTTCTTCGTTTTTATTTCATTCAACATATTAGCCGGAAGTAAAATATGTTTCAGGAAATTACCGAGAGATATTTCTTCGTTTTTTTTATTAGTTATGTGCGCATACACTTTAAATAGGTTTATTTGAAATCTTTAATTTTCCACAAACATTCCACACACGCGGGAAAATGCAGAAATATATTTTTTAAAATCGCGTCATGGTGTATCATACACCGCCCAACATGACACCGACGGCAATGTGTCGATATCTATTTTAAATTCGATATATCATTTCATTTTTCACAGTCGCTAACATAGTTTTAGACTCGGTTGAAAAAAAACGAGAAGAAAATCCGATGAAAGTTGCCGTTTATAGAACGAAATGAATTCTCAAATGCCTGTAACTTCAAGGCCATTGAGTCTCTCTCACGCCTTTATCTCCAATCTAACTCACCATATGATTTCATTTTTATCGATGGTTTTAGAGTCGGTGTCAGCAATAATTGAGAACATTCCACAGACGCGGGAAAATGCAGATATATTTTTTAAAATCGCGTCATGGTGTATCATACACCGCCTAACATGACACCGACGGCAACGTGTCGATACATATTAAAAATTCGATATATCATTTCATTTTTCACAGTCGCTAACATAGTTTTCGACTCGGTTGAAAAAAAACGGGAAGGAAATCCAATGAAAGTTGCCGTTTATAGAACGAAATGAATTCTCAAACGCCTGTAACTTCAACTTCAAGGCCATTGAGTCTCTCTCACGCCTTTATCTCCAATCTAACTCACCATATGATTTCATTTTTATCGATGGTTTTGGACTCGGTGTCAGCAATAATTGAGAACATTCCACACACGCGGGAAAATGCAGAGATATATTTTTAAAAATCGCGTCATGGTGTATCATACACCGCCCAACATGACACCGACGGCAACGTGTCGATATATATTAAAAATTCGCTTTTGCTTTTCCGTTAAGATATATTACTTTTTCGTTTGATGACAGTCGTCACAAAAACGTCAACAATGATGCCGACATATATTTCTTCGTTTTTATTTAATTCAACATTATTAGCCGGAAGTAAAATATGTTTCAGGAAATTACCGAGAGATATTTCTTCGTTTTTTAAAATTAGTTATGTGCGAATACACTTTAAATAGGTTTATTTGAAATCTTTAATTTTCCACAATATAATTTACTTGCCATTCATCATTTGATGATTACGAGACAAATTCCTCTTGAGGATCGTGACAATTCATGCGCTGCGTGGAAACTTCTATTTCCAAAATGAATGAGACGATCGATGAAGAACGCAGACTTGAACAGGATGCAGCAAGAAAACGAATGAGACGGGCGAACGAGTCCATCGACGAACGTCAATGCAAACTTGCGGGGTCACCCGTGGGAATCCCACGGGCATGGATGTGTGTGACATTTCGACATATTGAGTTAGATGCTGCACATTCATTTTTACAAAATGGTTACTGGCAAGTCATCAGATCCAGAAATGGTGTAAAAACCACCGTTTAGAGGCCATTTTTCCCCGCAAAGCGGGGGTTGGCCTTTTCGGGGACCGTGGTAGTTGTTGTTTTTTTGTCCCCTTTTTGAAGCAATGTTTTACGGCCGGATGCCCTTCCTGACGCCAACCCTTTTTGCCGCCTTCAACGACAAACAGGGAATTACCAGTGAACTGGTACTCAATTAGCCGACCTCGGAAGGATGACAGGCTGAGTCAACCCCCCTGGCATTAATTCGGCGATTGACCGAGATTCGAACCCAGGATCCTAAGCCGGCACCCTAGCCGCTAGCCCAACACCAGAAATGGTGTCATGAACACAATTTATTTACGCACAAGCACAAAAGCAAGACGGGCCGATTTCCGATTCCGACGGGCCGACGGGCGAGACGGGCCGATTTCCGATTCCGACGGGCCGATTTGGAGCAAGAAAAAGAACGAGACGGGAGAAAAAGGAGAGAAACGAGACGGGGAAAGCCGATTGGAGAGGCGAGTGAGGCGCGATTGGAGAGGAGTGTGAGGCGCGATTGGAGAGGAGTGTGAGGCACGATTGGAGAGGAGTGTGAGGCGTGATTGGAGAGGAGTGTGAGGCACGATTGGAGAGGAGTGATTGGAGGGGAGTGTGAGGCACGATTGGAGAGGAGTGTGAGGCACGATTGGAGAGGAGTGTGAGGCGCGATTGGAGAGGAGTGTGAGGCGCGATTGGAGAGGAGTGTGAGGCGCGATTGGAGAGGCGTGTGAAGGATTGGAGAGGAGAGGAGTGTGAGGGATTGGAGAGGTGAGGGATTGGAAAGGAGAGGGATGTGAGGGTTTGGAGAGGAGAGGAGTGCTAGGTGGAGAGAGGAGAGTGTCAGGTGGAGACAGGAGAGTGTCAGGTGGAGACAGGAGAGTGTCAGGTGGAGAAGAGTGAGGGGTCACATATTATGTGAAATAACTAAATTCACACCATTTCTGGATCTGATGACTTGCCAGTAACCATTTTGTAAAAATGAATGTGCAGCATATAACTCAATATGTCGAAATGTCACACACATCCATGCCCGTGGGATTCCCACGGGTGACCCCGCTAGTATATATATATTTGCCATTACCAATGGCCTTTTATGCCTCCGCCGACAAAGTCGCCAGAGGCATTGTTTTTGGGTTGTACGTCCGTACGTACGTACGTCCGTCAGTACGGGCTAAACTTCGTTTTTCTCCGCAACCATATGTCCGATTGAGGCGAAACTTTCAGGGTATGAATGACGCCCATGCAGAATGATTTTATGCTAATTGTGACATCATAGCTCAAGTGGTATGGCAGCCATCTTGGATTAAAAGCAAATAATTAAAAAATTATTTCTTGGAAACCGCTGAATGGAAAAATTTGAAACTTGGCACATTGTCAAGTGCTCCCAATGGGGAACAAAAGCATGATAATGACGACATCATAGGTGAAGTGGTATACCAGCCAAAAATGTTTTAATCGAATTCCTTATCCTAAAATCAGAAATTGCATGCACATGATCTATGACCCATTTGTATTGAAATATTAAATTTATGACATCATAGGTCACATGGTTTGGCAGCCATATTGGATTGAAGGAAAATATTAAATAATGATATCTCTGAAACCGCTCACCCTATTGATGCGAAATTTTACAAACATCATCTAACAGCACTGTTGCATATAGTTTGAAAATGATGATGTCATAGGTCACGTGGTTTGGCAGCCATCTTGGATAGAAAAACGAACCTTATCCGATCAACACGAAACTTCACAAACATGATCCCCTACCCATACGTATTCAGAGTGATGGCATCTACCTGATGTGGGACTATGCGGAGGCATATTGGCGACATTAGTCGCATTGTTCTAGTTTTTTTATTCATTTAGCATACTCATCCTCTATTTTCACTGAAGAATCGTGAGAAGGGACAATCTCGCAATATTATGAATTAAACAGCGTTATTCAATGTTTTTTTAATTTATTTCAATATTGGTCTCATTGATGAACGAGAAGGGGAATGTTGTTAAGAACGGGAAGAAAAGGGGAGTGGAGGACAGAGAGTTGTGGTGGGGGAGGGGGAGTGAGAGGGGGTGCATGTGCATGGAGTCGGGAGAGGGGGGTTGATGCTTTCGGTTGGTGGTGTTGGAGGACTTGGGATGGGGTGGGGGGTTGAAGACTTGTAGTGGAGAAAGCATTCGAAGACGGGTGGAGAAGGTTTGAAGAGTTGGGATTAGGGGGAGGTGGAGGGAGGTTTTTGAGGACTTGAGGTTGGTAGAGGGGTGTTGAGAACTTGAAGTCACATTTTGCAATCCACGGAGTTTCCACGGGTCCCTGCTGGTACAACAGTTTTTTTTTTTCATTTTCTGCATATATTTTCATACCGGCGATTCCAAGAGACTCTTTCTGCTCACTGTTCAATGAAGTTCTACAAATGAAGACCAGCTGCTCAAAAGGCTCTCTTTCCTCCTTCTTGTAATACAATGACAAATGCAACTGTCTCCGATACTTTAAGAAATAATGGAACAAACATATAAAGTTGTAATTGAGAAAAACCATTTATGTAAATTCTGGGTTTTTTGGGGGGGGAGTTTGCTTTGTTTTCCAAATGGGTTTTGACTTATGTCTGTATTTGGGTGGGAGAGTGGTAAGCATAGGTTCCGTTTATTAAGAGGATTGGCGGGGCATGGAGCCTCCCACCTTCTGCTTCATTAGGACCTTGTGACAAAAGTCGACGCTCTCAGTGTTGAGTGCCTCTCTTTAGATAATTAAGACACTCTGCCTCTCTCATTATGGCTCGTTCTGTCTTTTCAGAATGAACGGCTTTTCACAAGCTGGTCCTGGGTGGGCTTTTTGAAGTTTTTTTCTTCTTCTCGTTTTGTAAAAAGAATGAATAAAAGCAGCAATTTTCGAGGCAGAAATTTAGAGTGCTAATTACAGGTGGAGAAAATGGAATAATTTGTTTTGGTGCATTCTTTTTTCTTTTTTTTTGCCTTCTTTTTATACTTTTGCTCATGCAGTTTCTCCTCTGTGAACCTTTAAGCAGATGTCATTTCCATGTATTGGTTTGTCTTTGTGCTTAAGTGAGTGGAACTCGATCAAAATTTTAGAGTCCTGGTTGCATCATTTTTAAGGCGTATCTCCACTACTGATGCAATTCCCCTTATAAATGATGGCAAAGATTTGGAACTCAGACTAAGGTACCATCGGGCTTATAAACATATACCAGTGAGTACTAGCAGATGGGATAGCCAGCATAATGTACCTTCCAAAACCTGCTGCACATTATGATGCAACATCCTGTCTGCAAAGCAAAGCTGCAAAGCAAAGCTGCAACCCTGGTGTTGGGCTAGCGGCTAGGGTGCCAGCTTAGGATCCTAGGATCCTGGGTTCGAATCCCGGTCGATCGCTGAATTAACGCCAGGGGGGTTGACTCAGCCTGTCATCCTTCCGAGGTCGGCTAATTGAGTACCAGTTCACTGGTAATTCCCTGTTTGTCGTTAAAGGCGACAAAAAGGGTTGGCGTCAGGAAGGGCATCCGGCCGTAAAACATTGCTTCAAAAAGGGGACCGAAAAACAACAACAACCACGGCTCCCGAAAAAGGCCAACCCCTGCTTTGCGGGGAAAAATGGCCTCTAAAGGTGGTTCTTCTTTTCTATCCTGTCTGCAAAGCACCAGAATAACAGTTTGTAGTCGAATCCTATTTTGTCAGGAATTGAACCCAGTCGAGGTGCATCATTATTCTCACCTTGTATTGAATTTTCCCATGATACAACACCAAACATCAGGTGTCAGATACCCTTAGTGATGAGCTTCCTGTTTGCTGTTTTACATCTTTGAGGCTGTGCACCCTTTTCAAAGTAGATGGCATAAAGTAAATATGTTCAAAGATACTTAATGAGTCGTCTAGACAGGAAGATTTAACCTTTGCTCTGAACATTTGGACGTTTATTTAATGTATCGTTGCCTGCATGAGGTTTGAGGCCTCATTCCAACAGTGTGTGTGCATTACTTTAAAAAGCACCAAATTGTAGAGTCATTAAATGGATTAGCTAGAATAAAGCAATGGAACTTAAAATAATAGGACTGATGGATTGGATGAGAGAACAAATTGATGAACATAAAGTACCAAACACACAAATGGCTTTATGGTTGGAGGAGGTAGAGAAACATGTGAAAAGGAGAATTGTTGATTTGAAAAGAAAAGTTCGAATCAATAATCCGAAGGTAATTTTAAACAATCCAGAGACACATCATTATTCAAAACGCCTTCAAACACAATATGTCATTGTTCCAATTGGCAAAGCAAATAATAATATTACATTTGTATGGAAAACATTCCACATTCAAACACTTTTGGAAGAATTGGGCTTGGGCACGGGAATTTCAAAGATCTGCAAAATAAGTAACGATAACAAAACAGACTTCATACGACGCCATACAAATCACTCAAAGGTGAGAAGACTGTTAGTTCCGGATGAATGAATGAATGAATGAATGAATGAATGATCGTTTTAAGGCCATCTCCCCCGCTAGAGCGGGGGTTAGCCTTGCGGGCCCCATGACGATCATGGTTCCCTGTTTGAGGCAATGTTTTTATGGCCGGATGCCCTTCCTGACGCCAACCCTTGGTCGCCTCTTACAATGCGCAGGGATATGGTGTTCACACACCGTGATCATTCATCCCAGCAAGCTGGTACTCAATTTGCCGACCTCGGATGGATGACAGGCTGAGTCAACCCCCCTGGTGTTAATTTAGCGATCGACCGGGATTCGAACCCAGGATCCTAGGATCCCAAGCCGTCACCCTAACCGCTAAGCCAACACCAGGCTAACGGATATACACCATAAATTACCATTCATTTACTGGATCCCAAAAATGCACAAACACCCAAAAATGTAAGATGAGGTTCATCATCGCAAGTAGAGAATGTAGTTTGAAACCTTTGTCGGGTAGTGTTACGGTGGCGATGAAACTAATCTATACAACAACAACAACAACAACAACACAACAACATGCATTTTAAGGCCATTTTCCCCGCTAGAGCGGGGGTTAGCCTTGCGGTCCCCATGACAATCTTCTCCATTTTGCCCTATTTTCTGCATCTCCCCTTGTTAACCCCCTTACCCACATTTCTTCTTCCACCACATTTAGCCAAGTCTTTCTCGGTCTTCCCCGTCTCGGTCTTCCCCGATTAGATGAAACTAATCTATAAATGCTTTTAAAAATACCATTAAAAGGTTACGTTTTATTCTGGTATTATGAAATTGTGGATCATTGATAAATTCCAAACCGGTAATCGACAGTATCCATAACATTAATAATGAGGTTAACACTAAATGTTTATATAACTTTGATTTTTCCTCATTATACACAAACATTCCACATGACAAGCTCGTAACCGCATTAGACAGAGCAGTAAATAAAGCATTTGCAGGAAGTAATAAATATATATGATTGTATATCAAAAAGAGAGCAAACTGGTCTGTAAAGGAAAATCAATATTCATGGAGTTTTTCAAAAATTAAACAAAGTATTCGATTTCTGCTTAACAACAGTTTCTTTACATTAAGCATCAAGATACTCCAGCAGACAGTGGGGATACCCATGGGTTCAGATCCGGCCCCTTTCTTCATAAATTTGTTCCTGCACATGTACGAGTCTGATGGGGTCCAAAACATGTGCGGGAATAAACTAACAAATGCACAAAGGTGTGGAAACATCTTCAGGTTCATTGATGATTTACCAGCAATTAATGATGGATATTTGTATTTGTCCAGTCCTTGATTAACTACCGACACTGAAATGATTAACTAGTGTTAGGGTGCATCAAACGCCCTTAGGTTCTTGGATTTTAATGTCTATTCTCTCAAATGTTACACTTGTTGGTAGAAGTATGTATGCAAAAAATAAATGAAATCAGAGGTGGTCCTGGGTGGCCACCGGCCACTTTTATATATTTAGGGCCATTTTCGGGGCCGCACTATGTAAAAATGTTTGATTTTGTTATTTTACACCCAAACCTAGTCATGTTTGGTATCAAATTGAAGGTCTTGATGAGAGGAATACAAATATAACAATTTTATGCAAAAAACGATGGTTTGATAATTAGTTTGTATTTTTACATGAATGAAATCGGAGGTCTAATCGTGGGTCCCATACTAGTAGTCTAATAATATCCTTTATTTTCTTTCAGATGGCAGATAAGAAGACCAGATTAGCAAGTGCCATTTTTGGTCTTGGCAATGCTTTTACAGAAGCAGATGGTACATTGACAGGAGTCCGCCTCCCAACTTGCCGGCAGGTTCTTCGATGCGTGATGTGGTACATCCAGAAAGAAATATGTGAAGGCAAACAAACTCAGCCACTGAAATGGAAATCTGCCAGCATCGTCCTTATCCAGCTGAAAAAATTCTACACTAAAGCAAATATTCCTATGCTTTTAGACCATCAATGCTGCAAACTAATACTTGACCTTCTTAATGACAATAACAAATTGCGTCAAATACCTGTTTCTCGCCGAGAATCTCCAAGCACTTTGGCTAAGTTGCAAACCATGAATGAACGTCTTGATAAGACCTTTGGTGTATGGACAAAAGATGCAATGACAAACATTAAGAATGAGGAAGATAGAGTATTTTTAGAGTCAATGAAATCTGACAGAGTAGCCTCATTTGGTGGTGTTGACAAGAAGAAAGTTGATAAAGATCATAGAAAAGAAAAACGCCTCTTAGCGGAAGCTTCAAGACGAGAACGTCATGAATCATCCAGTGTACAAGAGATGACAATTAGTTCTGTATGCTCTGATGATAGTGACTCTGCAGATAGCTTGGAAGAAACTGAAGAAGAGGCGATTCCAGAGTTTCAAAGGAAGCGTAGTCACCACAGATCAACATATGCAGGTACATCTGCCTTTATTCCTCATGATATTCTGAAAAGACATTCAGTTGTGTCTGTTGCTACTCGACTAAACATAACTCCTGTTCAACAGGTTGCGCTCACCAAAGCTGTAATTCAAGAGGCAGGAGGTGATCCACGTCGTGTGGCCAAGTCGTACTCAACTGCTGATAAGGCTCGACGATCAATAACAAGTGCTATCGCCAAAGATATTCAAGAAAATTGGATCGCCCCAACAGCTGCAACACTTCACTGGGATGGCAAGCAGATACCAACGCTCACAAACAAGAATGTCAAGGAAGAAAGATTGCCAGTGTTGGTTGGGAATGCCACTGATGTAAAGCTACTGGGGGTGGCTAGATATCCTCCTGGAAGTGATAGGTCATCAGGTGACATCATTGCCAAGCACACTTACACGTATCTACATTCATGGAAGTGCAAACAATCAGTTGTCAACTTATGTTTTGACACAACAGCATCAAACACTGGACACGTTACAGCTGCCTGTGTTACCATTCAATCAAAACTGGACCGTGCTCTTCTGTGGTGTGCATGTCGCCATCATGTTGGAGAGGTAATCCTGGATCATGTGTTTGACGTTCTCAAAATTGAGGCATCAAAGTCTCCAGAAGTATCTTTGTTCCAAAAATTCCAGAAGAATTGGGAACGCATATCGCATGCAAAGAATGAAAGTTTAACCAAAATTGACATTTCCATGTACAATGACTATGCACAACAGCTGCTTTTATCCTGCAAAAACAAGGTTTTAAGCACAATCCGCACAAGCGCTTCATACTGTAGGGAAGACTACAAGGAAATGGCACAACTCTGCCAGGTAGTCCTCAATGATGATGTCACAAAACAAGGAACACTCCACAGACCAGGGGCCATGCATAAAGCAAGGTGGATGTCAAAGATTCTTTATTCCATCAAAATATGCCTACTTGAAGAGCAAATTTCTCTACTACCTCGAGGAACTGTAACAACACAACATCAACAGAAAAAACTGAAGGAGTTTGTTGTTTTTGTTGTTTATATTTATTGTGATTGGTGGCTCATATGTCAGTCTGCTTCAAATGCCCCATGGTTTGATTTGTGCTTTTACAAGACTCTGCTCAACTATAAAGCTGTCAACTCAACCATTTCAGTCAGCGCTGTGAAAGCCTTTGATAGACATTTGTGGTATTTAACCCCAGAACTGGTTGTTTTGGCACTGTTCAGCAATGCAATTCCTCAAAAGGATCGTCGTGCCCTTGCAGATGTGTTACTGGCCATACAACCAGATGAAATGCCAAGCACTCCAAAACACCGCTACGGTTCTGGATATGGCAAACCGTCATTTCCAAAAATTACAGAAGCGACAACCCTGGCTGATCTTGTGAACGAGGACTCGTGGTTTACAGTAAACCTTCTTCACCTAGATATGACCTTCCTAACAGAGGATGTTGACACTTGGCAGAACAATGAGCACTTCAAGGCAGCCAAGTCCATTGTGGATGGGCTTAATGTTGTGAATGACCCTGCGGAGAGAGCAGTAAAGCTCGCAACTGATTTTGTCTCAACTGCAAGAAGAGAAGACCACTTCCAAAATCTTCTTCAAGTGGTTGAATGTGACCGCAAAGCGAGGCCAAATTTGCGGAAACGAGCAAAGTTGGAGTAGTGACATTGGCGTTGTGCTTAATACATTTTCAAACTTTTAATCAATGAAAGTACAATACTACAACACTGTACTACAACTTTGTAATATGAAGAACGATTTTGGTTAATTTTACATTGACATGTAAGGTTGTTTTAACTGTTTGATATTAGGCATTTAGTAAAAGTAGGACTTTACTTTTGTATATAGGTATAATGGTTAATTTTACATTATCTTGTAGTTAATTTTACATTATCTTGTAAAGTAGTTTAGCTGTGGCCCTAAATGGCCCTAAATATATAAAAGTGGCCGGTGGCCACCCAGGACCACCTCTGATTTCATCTATTTTTTGCATACATACTTCTACCAACAAGTGTAACATTTGAGGGAATAGACATTAAAATACAACAACTTTTTGAAAATCATGGGGCGTTTGATGCACCCTAACTAGTGTGTGTGTGTGTGTGTGTGTGTGTGTGTGTGTGTGTGTGTGTGTGTGTGTGTGTGTGTGTGTGTGTGTGTGTGTGTGTGTGTGTGTGTGTGTGTGTGTGTGTGTGTGTGTGTGTGTTTTGTTTGGAGATGTATCACAAGTGTAGAGAAGCTGCTATGTTGCCCTGATGATGCTCTGAGAGTGACACCAGTCAGTAGCGACAGCTTTCTTGCACTTGTGACAGTATCTGAATTTACATATTTATAATTAGAGCACTGTGAAATAGCACGCGTCGTTGCGGTGACGTCGACGTCACCGTGTTCTTCCCAGGTCGAAGAGTGACAATACAGTATGTGATATCCACAGTGTCTTCAGTAAGTATTCACACCCCTTGATTTTTTTCACATTTTGTTTTTACAGCCTGAAATTAAAATGGTTTATATTAAGATTTTTGTTGTCACTGATCTATACAAAATACCCGATAATGTCTGCAATTTTATTTTTACAATTTTTTACAAAATAGATAAAAATGAAAAGTTTAAATGCCTTGAGTTAATAAGTATTCAACCCCTTTGCTATGACGCTCCAAATTGAGCTCAGGTACATCCGTTTTCCTTTGATAATCCTTGAGATGTCTCGACAACTTGATTGGAGTCCACCTGTGGCCAATTCATTTGATTGGACGTGATTTAGAAAGAAACACACCTTTCTATATGAGGTCCCACAGTTGACAGTGCATGTCAGAGCAGAAACTCTACCATGAAGTCCAGGGAACTGTCCGTATAACTCCGAGATAGAATTGTGAGGAGAGACAGATCTGGGGAAAGGTATAAAACAATTTCTAGAGTGTTGAAAGTTCCCAAGAACAAAGTGAGCTCCATCGTTGGGAAACGGAAAGAGTATGGAACGACCCAGACTTTTCCTAGAGCTGGCTATCAACCAAACTGAGCAACCGGGCAAGAAGAGTCTTCGTCAGGGAGGTGACGAAGAACCCAATGACTACTCTGGCAGAACTCCAAAGTTCGTTGGCTGAGAGAACCTGCCGGAAGGACAACAGTCTCTGCAGCACTTCACATACACAACATGGCCAAAAGTATGCGGACACCCCTTCTAATTAGTGGACTCGGCTGTTTCAGGCACACCCACTGCTGACAGGTATATATAATCAAGCACACAGCCATGCAATCTCCATAGACAAACATTGGCAGAAGAATGGGGGCCGTACTGAAGAGCTCAGTGACTTTCAACGTGGCCCCGTCATAGGATTCCACCTTTCCAACACGTCAGTTCGTCAAATTTCTACCCTACTAAAGCTGCCCCGGTCAACTTTAAGTGCTGTTATTGTGAAGTGGAAACGTCTGGGAGCAACAACAGCTCAGTCGCGAAGTGGTAGGTCACACAAGCTCACAGAACGAGACCGCCGAGTGCTGAAGCGCGTAAAAATCGTCTGTCCTCGGTTGCAACACTCACTCCCGAGTTCCAAACTGCCTCTGGAAGCAAGGTCAGCACAACAACTGTTCGTCAGAAGCTTTATGAAATGGGTTTCCATGGCCGAGCAGCTGCACACAAGCCTAAGATCACCATGTGCAATGCCAAGTGTTGGCTGGAGTGGTGTAAAGCTCGCCGCCATTGGACTCCGGAGCAGTGGAAACGCGTTCTCTGGAGTGATTAATCACGCTTCACCATCTGACAATCCGACGAACAAATCTGGGTTTGGTCGATGCCAGGAGAACGCTACCTGCCTGAATGCACAGTACCAACTGTAAAGTTTGGTGGAGGAAGAATAATGGTCTGGGGCTGTTTTTCATGGTTCGGTCTAGGCCTTTTAGTTCCAGTGAAGGCAAATCTTCATGCTACAGCATACAATGACATTCTATACGATTGTGTGCTTCCAAGTTTGGGAAAGGCCCTTTCCTGTTTCAGCATGACAATGGTCCCGTGCACAAAGCGAGGTCCATACAGAAATGCTTTGTCGAGATCGGTGTGGAAGAACTTGACTGGCCTGCACAGAGCCCTGACCTCAACCACATTGAACACCTTTGGGATGAATTGTAACACCGACTGCAAGCCAAGCACAATTGCCCAACATCGGTGCCCGACCTCACTAATGCTCTTGTGGCTGAATGGATGCAAATCCCTGCAGCAATGTTCCTACATCTAGTGGAAAGCTTTCCCATAATAGTGGAGGCTGTTATAGCAGCAAAGGGGGGACCAACTCAATATTAATGCCCATTATTTTGGAATGAGATGTTCGACGAGCACATACGGGTATGATGTTCCGGTGTCCACATTCTTTTGGCCATGTAGTGTATCTAGGCTTTATGGGAGAGTGGCCACACGGAAGCCACTCCTGAGAAAAAGGCACATGAGTGACTGAGAGCATGAGGCAAAATAATCTATGGTCTGATTAGACAAAAATTGAACTCTTTTGACTGAATGCTAAGCGCTTCGTCTGGTGGAAACCAAGCACAACTCATCATACATCTAACACCATATCTACCTTGAAGCATGGGGGGAGTAGCATCATGATATGGTGGGGATGCTTTTCAGTGGCAGGGACTGTGAGACCTGTATGGATTGAGGGAACAATGAATGGAGCCAAATACATGCAAATCCTTGAGGAGAACCTGCTTCAGGGTAAAAAAGACCTTAGATTGCGGCAAAGATTTACGTTCAAACATGACAATGACCCCAAGCATACAGCCAAGGCAACACTGGAATAGCTTCAGAACAAGAATGTGAGAGCCATTGATTGGCCCAACTAAAGTCCAGACTTTAATCCCATTGAGAATCTGTGGTAAGACTTGAAGATTGCTGTTACCTTGATTTTGAGAATCATAAAGCGTCTATTTATTTATGTACTTTCGTATTTATGATGTGCTTACGTATAAAGCACGGTTTGTTATTGATTACATAATGTGCATAACCCATGTGTGTGCACGTGCGATATATGTTATTTTTAACTACTCCCACCAGGGAGTAATGCATTCGATCGTGTTCGTGTGTGTGTGCGTGTGTGTGTTCGTGTGTTTGTGAACAAGATATCTGGAAAAGTTTGAACGGATTTGGATGAAAGTTGGTGGGATGATTTCCCTTGGGATAAGGGAGAATTGATTAGTTTTTGGTGAAGCTCAGGATATTATTACGGATCCAGGAATTTTTTGAAGGATTGTTTACCATTGGAAGACGGGGCTCATTTTTTAAAAATTATTTTCTATATATTCTATATTTAACATTGCGATATGAAAATAGTTTTCATATTTGTTGTAAATGTAGTTTAAACTCGTGGTTATGCGTTAGAGTGGTGTATTTTGTTAGCAGCGTCGTCTTCAAGGTTCTTTTTTTTTTTCTTTCTAATAAAGACATATTCTGTCATTTTAAAACCACCAAAGTGTGTATTAGGTTTCCCCGTTTCATAAAATGTATCGTTTGATACGTATAATGCTTTAAAACTTTTTTTTTTTTTTTTTTTTTTTAACCTCAGAAGAGATATCAACATTTACCTCAGCGAATGTCAATCGCGGTGTCAGTATTTGATGAACTTATAAAGACTTAGGTGAGTTATAAGTGTGACAAGCATGTGCACGGGATTCTTCCCAGAAGAATGAGTGGTCGCATTAGCTTGCACGACTTAAAATGAGCGAGTTTTGTTTTCACGTTTGGGCCAGTTTTACATGTTGTATCCCTAAGGAATGAAACGAACGTTTTTCCTGGCTTACAATTTTATTTGAAGTCACATGCCTCAAAATACACTCACTTATATAGAATTGAACGCTGAATCCGAAAATGTAAGTGAAATTGCCTTGATTTTTTAACATTATCTTCTATATATTCTAAATATATATCTGCAGTGTCTGTCTTGTGTTGTCTTGTCTTGTGTTGTCACTGAACTACTCCCTCAAACTTTTGTGAAATCGTACTATTCCAACTTGACCCACGGCGGGAGTATGCGCTCTACTGAGTGGCGTTCTTGTTGTCCCCCGTTGCACAGCGGAGCGAAAGGGGGACTATGGTTTTCCCCTCCGTCCGTGTGTCCGTCCGTCCGTCCGTCTGTGCGTGTGTGTGTGCGGGCGGGCGTGTTTGCGTGCGGGTGTGCGTGCGTGCGTAAGCGAAGGACCGCATTCAAATTTGGTGTGTGGGTGCAACCCACGTCAAAATCCAAGATGGCCGCCACCATGTATGTCTGATGCCATGTATGTCTGAACCTTGTGAGATGAATATCTTGAAAAATAAGCGAAGTACCAACTTCTAATCTGGTGTGTGGGTGTATCTCGGCATAAGGAAGAACGCTGTTTAAAATAGGGTCGCCACGTCAAAATCCAAGATGGCCGCCACCATATATGTCTGAACCTTGTGAGTGAAATATCTTGAAAAATAAGCGAAGCACCAACTTCTAATCTGGTGTTTGGGTGTATCTCGGCATAAGGAAGAGCCCTATTGAAAATTGGGTCGCCACGTCAAAATCCAAGATGGCCGCCTCCATGTATGTCTGAACCTTGTGAGCGAAATATCATATCATAGCATGCTTTCTGCGTCTTCCACTTTGTCAACTCACATCACTTCACCGACGGGGGACCTAGGCGTAACGCTTGTTGTATATGGATTGACCCGAGTGCCACTCATCCTGACATCTTGTATTTGTGATTTTCTCATCTTTGCGGGTTTTTGTTTTTTATCCTTATTGATTTCTCCTGAATGTTAACCTGAGAGCAAAGTAAGCGCTAATTGCACATTGCAACATCTTTTGGGTTTTTTCGGCAAAGCCATCTGCTTACCTTTGAAGAAGGCTAAACTGTAATGGAGAGGTCTGAGAACAAGAAGAAATGTCCCATACTGTGAAAGTTCTGCTCTAACTACCAGTTTGACAAGATAACAAGGGTGAAGTTTATATCATCTTCGAGTCGATGTATTATGTTCATGGAGAGATTAAGAGTCTGAAAAATTGTCTGCTTTTTAAAAACTTTACGAAGGACCAATCGATTATTTGTCTTGAACAAGACTGTGACCACTGTGCAAACTTTGAAGCATCTTATATGTTGCCATATTATCTTCCTCTCTTCTTGTTTGTCGCTCACTCACCCCTCTCACTCTTCTTTTTCTCCTTTTTTATTTATTTTTCTCTTTCTCTTTTTTTTTCTCCTTTTTTAAAAATTACTTTCTCTCTTTCATTTATTTTTTTCTCTCCACATTTAGACCCTGGTTCACTCCACTCCGTGCAAGGTAAGCGCGGCACGAGGCAATTTCGGGTCGGCAGGCGACGCGCGTGCCGGTCCAGGTGCAATTACACGGCCCATTTTTCCTCTCTTCCTCTTGTGCCCAACAATTTGTGCGCCAAATTGGTAAAGGCGCCTTTTGTGCTCTGCGGAGTGCACAGCGCTCGCAATCGCACTACCCGTCGCCTTTTTGCTCCATCGACGTCGCCGCTTCGTTTTGTGTAAGCACACCTGCAAGCTTGGAAGTGCGCATATGCCTGTTTTAACTTACCTTTTTTAACCTGTCAAAATGTTTGTTTGTTTTTTTGCCGTTTCATTGCATTTTTCGCATTATGTTATTTTTTAAAATCAGATATCACTGATATTTCCAGATGTCACTTTTAGACTTAAGAATATCTTCAAAAACTCTCCTGTTCTGTTGAAACTTTCCTGGAATGCATAAAGTTTCTCTTGTTGTTGAGATTGCAAGCATTGCTACCTGTGCGCTGTGTTCAAACTAAGAATCGGCTAAAGATTCAGTGGGGAACCCATCTTGGTTAGTTTCCACTGCCCATCCAGTCTTTCATGGAAGCTGTTTACTGCCCATCCAGTCTTTCATGGAATGTGTCCACTCACTGCCCATCCAGTCTTTCATGGAATGTGTCCACTCACTGCCCATTCAGTCTTTCATGGAATGTGTCCACTCACTGCCCATCCAGTCTTTCATGGAATGTGTCCACTCACTGCCCATCCAGTCTTTCATGGAATGTGTCCACTCACTGCCCATCCAGTCTTTCATGGAATGTGTCCACTCACTGCCCATCCAGTCTTTCATGGAATGTGTCCACTCACTGCCCATCCAGTCTTTCATGGAATGTGTCCACTCACTGCCCATCCAGTCTTTCATGGAATGTGTCCACTCACTGCCCATCCAGTCTTTCATGGAATGTGTCCACTCACTGCCCATCCAGTCTTTCATGGAATGTGTCCACTCACTGCCCATCCAGTCTTTCATGGAATGTGTCCACTCACTGCCCATCCAGTCTTTCATGGAATGTGTCCACTCACTGCCCATCCAGTCTTTCATGGAATGTGTCCACTCACTGCCCATCCAGTCTTTCATGGAATGTGTCCACTCACTGCCCATCCAGTCTTTCATGGAATGTGTCCACTCACTGCCCATCCAGTCTTTCATGGAATGTGTCCACTCACTGCCCATCCAGTCTTTCATGGAATGTGTCCACTCACTGCCCATCCAGTCTTTCATGGAATGTGTCCACTCACTGCCCATCCAGTCTTTCATGGAATGTGTCCACTCACTGCCCATCCTGTCTTTCATGGAATGTGTCCACTCACTGCCCATCCAGTCTTTCATGGAATGTGTCAACTGCCCATCCAGTCTTTAATGGCAGGTGTCAACTGCCCATCCAGGCTTTCATGGAAGCTGTCCACTGCCCATCCAGTCTTTCATGGAAGCTGTCCACTGCCCATCCAGTCTTTCATGGAAGCTGTTTACTGCCCATCCAGTCTTTCATGGAAGGTGTCCACTCACTGCCCATCCAGTCTTTCATGGAATGTGTCAACTGCCCATCCAGTCTTTCATGGAATGTGTCAACTGCCCATCCAGTCTTTTGTGGCAGGTGTTTACTGCCCATCCAGTCTTTCATGGAAGCTGTCCACTCACTGCCCATCCAGGCTTTCATGGAAGCTGTCCACTGCCCATCCCGGCTTTCATGGAAGCTTTCCACTCACTGCCCATCCAGTCTTTCATGGAAGCTGTCCACTGCCCATCCAGTCTTTCATGGAAG
Source organism: Myxine glutinosa (assembly GCF_964187855.1). Classification (NCBI taxonomy): domain Eukaryota; kingdom Metazoa; phylum Chordata; class Myxini; order Myxiniformes; family Myxinidae; genus Myxine; species Myxine glutinosa. The sequence goes on from NC_136271.1 coordinate 13,866,154, forward strand.
CTGTCCACTGCCCATCCAGTCTTTCATGGAAGCTGTCCACTGCCCATCCCGGCTTTCATGGAAGCTTTCCACTCACTGCCCATCCAGGCTTTCATGGAAGCTGTCCACTGCCCATCCAGGCTTTCATGGAAGCTGTCCACTGCCCATCCCGGCTTTCATGGAAGCTTTCCACTCACTGCCCATCCAGGCTTTCATGGAAGCTGTCCACTGCCCATCCAGGCTTTCATGAAAGCTGTCCACTGCCCATCCAGGCTTTCATGAAAGCTGTCCACTGCCCATCCAGTCTTTCATGGAAGCTGTCCACTGCCCATCCAGTCTTTCATGGAAGCTGTCCACTGCCCATCCAGTCTTTCATGGAAGCTGTCCACTGCCCATCCAGTCTTTCATGGAAGCTGTCCACTGCCCATCCAGTCTTTCATGGAAGCTGTCCACTGCCCATCCAGTCTTTCATGGAAGCTGTCCACTGCCCATCCAGTCTTTCATGGAAGCTGTCCACTGCCCATCCAGTCTTTCATGGAAGCTGTCCACTGCCCATCCCAGCTTTCATGGAAGCTTTCCACTCACTGCCCATCCAGGCTTTCATGGAAGCTGTCCACTGCCCATCCAGGCTTTCATGGAAGCTGTCCACTGCCCATCCAGTCTTTCATGGAAGCTGTTTACTGCCCATCCAGTCTTTCATGGAAGGTGTCCACTCACTGCCCATCCAGTCTTTCATGGAATGTGTCAACTGCCCATCCAGTCTTTCATGGAATGTGTCAACTGCCCATCCAGTCTTTCGTGGCAGGTGTTTACTGCCCATCCAGTCTTTCATGGAAGCTGTCCACTCACTGCCCATCCAGGCTTTCATGGAAGCTGTCCACTGCCCATCCCGGCTTTCATGGAAGCTTTCCACTCACTGCCCATCCAGTCTTTCATGAAAGCTGTCCACTGCCCATCCAGTCTTTCATGGAAGCTGTCCACTGCCCATCCAGTCTTTCATGGAAGCTGTCCACTGCCCATCCCGGCTTTCATGGAAGCTTTCCACTCACTGCCCATCCAGGCTTTCATGGAAGCTGTCCACTGCCCATCCAGGCTTTCATGGAAGCTGTCCACTGCCCATCCCGGCTTTCATGGAAGCTTTCCACTCACTGCCCATCCAGGCTTTCATGGAAGCTGTCCACTGCCCATCCAGGCTTTCATGAAAGCTGTCCACTGCCCATCCAGTCTTTCATGGAAGCTGTCCACTGCCCATCCAGTCTTTCATGGAAGCTGTCCACTGCCCATCCAGTCTTTCATGGAAGCTGTCCACTGCCCATCCAGTCTTTCATGGAAGCTGTCCACTGCCCATCCAGTCTTTCATGGAAGCTGTCCACTGCCCATCCAGTCTTTCATGGAAGCTGTCCACTGCCCATCCAGTCTTTCATGGAAGCTGTCCACTGCCCATCCAGTCTTTCATGGAAGCTGTCCACTGCCCATCCCAGCTTTCATGGAAGCTTTCCACTCACTGCCCATCCAGGCTTTCATGGAAGCTGTCCACTGCCCATCCAGGCTTTCATGGAAGCTGTCCACTGCCCATCCCGGCTTTCATGGAAGCTTTCCACTCACTGCCCATCCAGGCTTTCATGGAAGCTGTCCACTGCCCATCCAGGCTTTCATGAAAGCTGTCCACTGCCCATCCAGTCTTTCATGGAAGCTGTCCACTGCCCATCCAGTCTTTCATGGAACTGTCCACTGCCCATCCCGGCTTTCATGGAAGCTTTCCACTGCCCATCCAGGCTTTCATGGAAGCTGTCCACTGCCCATCCCGGCTTTCATGGAAGCTTTCCACTCACTGCCCATCCAGGCTTTCATGAAAGCTGTCCACTGCCCATCCATGCTTTCATGAAAGCTGTCCACTGCCCATCCAGGCTTTCATGGAAGCTGTCCACTGCCCATCTAGGCTTTCATGAAAGCTGTCCACTGCCCATCCAGGCTTTCATGAAAGCTGTCCACTCACTGCCCATCCAGGCTTTCATGAAAGCTGTCCATTTTGTTTCATGTTACGTGTCGAAAAAAGATATTTATATCGTGGTTACTCTATAGTCCTCGTCAAGGCCAGGCCTTGATAGAAAAACTGCAATGATAGAAAAGTGAAGAAAGAGTCTAAGAGTTTTTGAGGAAGTAAAATTATATACAATAACAGGTTTTGTTCTCACTCTGGAGCTGTCCAGCCTTGGGTGGATTTCCATCCCTACTAGAAATCTGGTGCTCGTTACGCAGACGTGAATGAATGTGCTGTCTATGAATGGGATGTAAAGCTGGTTAACCTTTTAATTCCCATGTGCTGGTGGACATTAAAGATCCCACTTAGCATTTTGAAAATTGTAGCTCATGGCACTTTCAGTACGAGATTCGAAATTCCTTCTCGAACCTACAGGACCATTTGGTCGAGTGGAGATCCGTCAGATATGGTCCTCATCCACAGAACATCTTGGGTGGAGCCAATGCTCTGAAAACCGTGACCTTGCCTGGATAAAGTGAACTCTTTAAAATGTATTGGAAGCTTTTTCCTTCTTATATTTATTGCCCAAGTGTATTTTTTTATGTTTTTTTCCATTTTAAAAATAACATGCATTTCCCTAAACACTTCTTTTTTTTTTCGTCTTCTCCTTCTTCTTCTTTTTCGCCTTTTAGCCCCCCAACCCCACCTCCACCCCTTATTTTCATTTCCTTCGTCTTCACCTTTCCGAATTTTCATACCATCACTGTAGCATCGATCGACCCAACCTGAGCACTCAAATTGGGTTGGTCGGCGAGTGCAAATGCTGCAAGTAAAAGGAAACGACTCGAGGGGTTATTCGAGGTGAGGCGAGCACAATTGGCGTAATGTGTCGAGGCTTTTTGAGAGGCGCCGGGGTGATGCTGATAATTTTTGAGCAGTGTGGGCTCCATCGATTTAATACTGCAAGAGAAGTGTGGGGTCGATATCTGCCATGTGGTCTCTCTTGATTTGTGTTGGACTCCGACTGCAGGCATCCGGCTCCCTTGTAAATCACAAGTGGTTAAAGCAAAGTGTTTTTCTTTTACTTCGATGCAGACATTAACTGCAAGTACAGCTTTTGTATACATAAACGATGGGAAATTGCACAGCTTTATGGAATGCTTGTAAATGTAATCCTTCCTTTTTAGTCCTTGCTCACTTATTGCTTTGTATAATCGAACCATTTTCTTCTTATTTTTACTATTTTTGGTTTTTATTGCTCAGAGTGTGAGATGTATCGATGTTTATGTCACATTGTCATCAATAATTGTCCAAGGAGTTGGAGTTGTATTGTGGTGTGCTGTACAATACCAGGCGTGTGTGTGTGTGTGTGCGTGCGTGCGTGCCTGTGTGCGTGCGATGCGATGCGTAGCGTGGTGTCTGTCCATGCGCTCGCGTGCTCGGCTGTCTCCCATTTCCAGCGGCCGCTTCCTGCGCTGCATTTGAAAAACTCAACATCCAATCAGAAGAAATGTATTATACCGAACGAAATACATTTTAAACGTGTAAATACAACATGGAATCACAGTTTGTTTATTAACAGTGCGTTAAATACAATACCAGGCGTGTGTGTGTGTGCGTGCCTGTGTGCGTGCGATACTATGCGTAGCGTGGTGTCTGTCCATGCGCTCGCGTGCTCGGCTGTCTCCCATTTCCAGCGGCCGCTTCCTGCGCTGCATTTGAAAAACTCAACATCCAATCAGAAGAAATGTATTATACCGAACGAAATACATTTTAAACGTGTAAATACAACATGGAATCACAGTTTGTTTATTAACAGTGCGTTAAGTACAATACCAGGCGTGTGTGTGTGTGTGTGTGCGTGCGTGCGTGCGTGCGTGCCTGTGTGCGTGTGATGCGAGATGCGTAGCGTGGTGTCTGTCCATGCGCTCGCGTGCTCGGCTGTCTCCCATTTCCAGCGGCCGCTTCCTGCGCTGCATTTGAAAAACTCAACATCCAATCAGAAGAAATGTATTATACCGAACGAAATACATTTTAAACGTGTAAATACAACATGGAATCACAGTTTGTTTATTAACAGTGCGTTAAGTACAATACCAGGCGTGTGTGTGTGTGCGTGCGTGCGTGCGTGCCTGTGTGCGTGCGATGCGAGATGCGTAGCGTGGTGTCTGTCCATGCGCTCGCGTGCTCGGCTGTCTCCCATTTCCAGCGGCCGCTTCCTGCGCTGCATTTGAAAAACTCAACATCCAATCAGAAGAAATGTATTATACCGAACGAAATACATTTTAAACGTGTAAATACAACATGGAATCACAGTTTGTTTATTAACTGTACGTTAAGTACAATACCAGGCCTGGGTTCCTCATCAGGTGAGCTGAAATACGAAGCTCTTACAGGTAGGTGACTCTTCCTTATGTTGGGACTACTATCTACGTCGTTTCGTCGTCGGAAGACTGAAATGTGGACCGTGTGGTACATGAAAGGACATTTGGACACAATTGGCAATTTTCATATCGGGTGTGGGATTCCACTTTAAGTGTGGGGTAAGGTTATTAATTGTGCTGTGAATTTATCTTTTTGCGATCACGTTGCACCGGTTATCATAAGGATAACCAAGTCGTTTGGTCGGCCAAGCAGGTCCATCGACCTTGGCTGCTCAGCAATGAACTGTGGAGGGTAGGGTCACTCGGAAGGGCAGTTGTCAGGGCAATGTGTGCGTAAGGGGGTCAGTGGCGGTGATTGAATGGAGTACGCGTCTGGCCATTAGAATGGGGTCTGAGGTTATTGAGGTAAAGTTCGGGGTTGGAGGTCGCAGGTTGTTTGTTAACCTCTGCAGGCTTCAAAAGCATACTCGTTAGCATGGGATGATTGATTGTTTACGTTCGGTTCTTTAAAAAATTGGTTTGTGTGTGGAGTCCGGTTTGGATGTCGTTGCAAAGCGTGTGCTGCATCGGGGCTGGAAGCGCGTATAATGCAAGTGCATTATAAAGATTGTTTACATCAATGTGAATGGTGAAGATGGATGTAATTATTTCCCATTAGACAGCAGAGTATAAAATACCCACTTTTTTTCTTCTTTTTTTTGTAATAGAAAACGAGGTTAAATTATGTTGGGCCCATCATGCCACAGCAACAACGATCATTATAATCAATGAACACAAATGCCCATCTTTTTTTAACCTCATCTAAGCCTTTCTTACAATCCATGTAACGCATGCATAGATAACGTTGTGTGTGTTGTTGGTTGTTATCTCCATTTGCGGATTTCAGGAGGTGGAACAGAGTTCTCCCAGGACCCAAAGTATCCACCTCCGCTTCGGTAAGGGGATCACGGTTCATGGACCAAGCTGTTCAACTTTCAGAGTTTTGTTCCAAGTTCTCTTTTTCAGGATCGTCACCGAACCCCGGATTGCCTCGAGTTGTAGTTCAAGTATGCTAATATTCCCGGGGATGGTTTTTAAAATCTCACTGTGGTGGTTCTTCATCATTCGTGTTGCTCCAATTTTCACTGGTCCAATTTCGATGCTCTTCAGCTTCTAAGATCTCTTGACCGCATTTTTGATATCCTGGTATTTGGTCATTTTCTTGATTTCTGCATTGTTTAGGCCAAAATCGCTGGATACTGATATCTCAATCAGCAATGCTGTCTTTTCCTTTTTGATCCAAAGTACAATGTTTGGACGCAATAGTGTGTGTGTGTGTGTGTGTGTGTGTGTGTGTGTGTGTGTGTGTGTGTGTGTGTGTGTGTGTGTGTGTGTGTGTGTGTGTGTGTGTGTGTGTGTGTGTGTGTGTGTGTGTGTGTGTGTGTGTTGCGTGTTGCGTAGCATGGTGTCTGTCCACACATGAAAGCCCACAGAATCTTGTTTCTCACAGTCTTAGAGTTTTTTAGGTGCTTTTTTGCAAACTCCAAGCGGTTTTTCATGTGTCTTTCACGGAGGAGAGGCTTCCGTCTGGCCACTCTGCCATATAGCCCAGATCAGTGGAGTGTTGCAGTGATGGTTGTCCTTCTGGAAGTTTCTCCCATCTCCACACAGGATCTCTGGAGTTCGACCAGAGTGACCATGGGGTTCTTGGTCACCTCTCTTACCAAGGCCCATCTCCCCCGATTGCTCAGTTTGCCCAGGCGGCCAGCTCTAGGAAGAGTCCTGGTTGTTCCAAACTTCTTCCATTTAAGAACTATGGAGGCCGCTGTGCTCTTGGGAACCTTCAATGCAGCAGAGATTTTTTTTGTAGGCTTCCCCAGATCTGTGCCTCGACACAATCCGGTCTCTGAGCCCTGCAGGCAGTTCCTTCGACCTCATGGCTTGGTTTTGGCTCTGATATGCATCGTCAGCTGTGAGACCTTATATAGACAGGTGTGTGCCTTTCCAAATCATGTCCAATCAATTGAATTTACCACAGGTGGACTCCAATCAAGGTGAAGAAACATCTCAAAGATTATCCAAATAAATGGGAGGCACCTGAGCTAAATTTCAAGTGTCATAGCAAAGGGTATGAATACTTATGTAAATGTGATATTTCAGTTTTTTCTTTTTATTAAATATGCAAAACTTTCTAAAATCCTGTTTTCTCTTTGTCATTATGGGGTATTGAGTGTAGATTGATGAGGGAAAAAATGAATTTAAACGATTTTAGCATAAGGCTGCAACATAACAAAATGTGAAAAAAGTGAAGGGGTCTGAATACTTTCTGAATGCACTTTACATGCCCAGAACAGGAATCAAACTTAGGTCCTCTGGAAAACCGTACCAGAGTGGCAATCATATGTGCGGTAAAATTGCATGCTCAGTCAGGGTCGTCCAGATAGCTCAAATGGCAGAGCACTGGTACGGTTTTCCAGAGGACCTGGGTTTGGGTTCGATTCCCGGTCTGGGCATGTAATTTCCCCACATATATCAATTTAATATTGGAATATATTTTACATATTTGGTAACACCTCCCTCATCCCAAAATCTGAAGAAATCCGGCAGTCATTCTAAAAAATGGACATAAATGGCTACATCATCCATGTTACAAGTAAAGTTGATGAAATAAATTTTAGCGATTTAATAAACATGGTAACACATTGTCCCTCATCATGGTAACACGAATGTGTGTTCACTATGGTCTATTTTTGAGGATTAAACAAACTCGAAAAACATTTTCCATAAAAAGAGTAATTATGTTTCTTCTAGTGGAATTGTGGACGGTGGCTTGCAAACCGGATCTCAAGGGCGGTGTACAGAAGTGGTTTTTTTTTTTGGTTTTTTTAAAATAACAATAAATACAAGGAGGAGGTGGTGAAATTCTCTGCACGTGATGTACAACGCATGCAGAGTAAAATGAGTGTTCATTCACGCCCGTACGATGTCTAATAAATATAGTTGATATGAGCGCACCTGACACTAGGCCGAGGCTTCCGACTTTGGCACTCTCCCGAAGCTGCCCCGGCGAATAAACTCTTCCAACCCGTCATATTTGATGGGGTTTTTACTAGTTTTGAATATACTAGGGCATGCCCGTACGTGGGTGCCCGTTCCTTGCCAAAAAAAAAAAAAAACGCTACCCGTACGCTCTACCCCGCCCGTACGCCCGTAAACAAAAAAAACAACGCTCTTCGCTTCCGCCCTTCGCTCTGACTGAATTGGGAGAAATAATGCGCATAAGAAATCGAGAAATTATAGAATTCTCCGGAAGAAATCGAATTACGAACCGTAATGGCGCACGCGCTGGGCTCGGCTCGCTCTCACAACCGCAACAACGCGTTCTGTGATTGGCTGCCGGAAGTGCAGTCTTCACTGTCCGGAAGGTCGCAAATTAGTTTTAATTAGTTTTAAAACATAGTTTAACGGCAACATAGTTTTCCAACGTGAAATAAATGAATACGCTCTCAAATGTGCCGTCCGAGGCAGAATCTGTTCGCCACGTTCGGCACACGTGATAGCTCGCTGCTCTCTGATTGGTTGAATCGTTTTTTGGACATAGCTCGGTAACTACTTCTCCGATTAATATGAAACCTTGAAAAGGCACATCCTCGGGTCCCCAGCAATATACCTGGCAAGTTTCAAGTATATCGGACCGGTAGTTGTCGAGAAACAGCGGTCACAGACAAACATACATACATACATACATACATACATACATACAAACATACAAACATACAAACATACACACAGAGATTACTGGAATTATAGATAGATGATCACCTACATCAGGTTTCCCGAAAAATGCAGCATTTGTAATGAAAATTCAGATTGTGCACCAAGGCGGGTTCAAAACTCTTTTGAGATCACTTTCCAACATTTAGAAATCACCTGACCTCTTTTTTCAGATGTAAGCCAATCCTACTATTTGTGTGCTCTTTGAGTAGTTTAGGTTTTGTGTATAAACAATCGAGTTTTATATTAAGACAAACATCTGATCATAAATCTCGAAGGCAAATAACGTTTTCGGTGATGTAATCCCTTGATGTCAAGTTTGATGAAATAAACAGCATTTGGCTGAATCACATTATGTTGTATTTGACTAAATAGTGTTGGACTTATTTTTGGCTGAAGAGAGATGTCCATTTGGCTTCCTTCATGTTTGTTGACATGTCCTATGTAGTCCCAAGTTTTGGATTAGTTTTTCATGGTGTACACACAATTGGGAGGGGTGGCGTCGGGTGTAAAGGGGTGTGGGTTGGCGAGAGTGTACATGGTGCATTTTGAGATGGAGAGGGCAGGTAAACATTACATACGCTATAAATAGATGGCTCCTGTCTCCTTTTTTGCATACCCACACGACTTTATTTGATCATACCCTGCTTTGCTGTTTTCGACTATATTCACCTGCCTTTGTTCACATTTAAGCCAAACATTTGCAATGCAGTGCCGTGGTTGCATTTGTTACCGGCTTTGTGACCGAAAGTAGATTCTTCAAAATGGGGTGTATTACATTCTCATCTATAGTCGTATACCACACACCAATTCAATCCTTTTTTTTCTTTTTTTCTTTCCTAGTTTCACAACTACCTGGCAATTCCATGTGCTTTTTTTTTTGTATTCAAGATCGAGGCTCGTGTCGGAGCTAACATGAATGACATAAAAACAATCGGACAAACAAAACATACAACAATGGGAGTGGTAGACAAGATGGCGAGAGAGAGGGAAGCACACAAGTACAGCAGCAGAGAACAGGGACATTGGAAGATCTGTGGGAAGGAGAGGGGTTGGGGGGAGGAGGCATGGAAAGGCGGGGGGGGGGGGGGGGCGATGTGGTATATTGTATATTACAATATACCACAGCGCACATTTGTTACCTGTGCTGTGCATTTGCTACCTCGGCCACCGAAGGTAGACAGAGGTTATTTTCAACCCTGTATGTTTTTTCTGTCTGTCTGTCTGTCTGTCTGTGAGCAGCATATCTCAAAGTTGTGGCTGGATTCGGACCGAAATTTGATGGACAGGTTAGGTGTTTGAGAAGAACGAATTGATTAGCTTTTCGTGAAGATCCGAATCGGGCCGGATACTAGATTCTTTAAGTGATTCTTCACCATTGAGAGATAGGGGCAAAAGTGATATATGACACGATTTCTCAAAAAGTTGTGGATGAGTTTCGACAAAATGGGGTGTATGAGTTGGTTGACAAGAACATGCCAATTACATTTGGGCCTATCTGTCGGATACAAAACATACTCTGTTCAACCTCGGGGAGGTATACACTCTACCGAGTGCCATTCTAGTTTTGTTATTCTTATGACAAAGCTGTTTGCTGCTTTTGACGAACGTTTGTGTCCAGTTGCATGGGGGACGGACGATATGATGTACTATACTTGTACGTTACTTTTTCACGGCCGAAACTTAAAAACTAGAGGCCCCAAATTTTGGGTAGACGTACTTCAGAATCTGCGCAAGGTTTTAAGGTAGCTTGCCATCCGTTTTGAGGCCACCAAACGCCATATGAAGTGTATATTGGGATGTAGGGTCAGGGAGTGCTGCCACCATCCCGCAAGCAAAGGCTAAACTGCTGCCGGCCCTGATAGTCATTGTTAAATTAGCTTTTGAACTTGCTCCAAATCTTCTTTTTTTTTTTCTTTTTTTTTTAAAGATGAATGACTTTTCAAAGTCAACTTTGTTGAATTTTTTTTGTAAAGGTAGAAACACTGTAGAACTCAACTGCCCCACTCTTACCCGAGTACTATTTTCTTTACGGTGATACTGCATTGTAATGAAGTATTAGGTACTTGATGCATGTGGTAATTTGTGCAGGTTAGATTGCTTAACTTCTTTTTGGAAAGGATCATGGTTTTGGTTGATCTGAGATGGTGGTGAACAGCTGAAGACCTGGAGGGAAGAATGAGATTGAAGAGAATGTGGAAGTTGTTTCACGGGTGAGAAAAAGAGGAACAAATTAGTGGAAGTTTGCAGTGATCCTGAATTTAAGTAGTTTCCCCAGAAAGGGGTTGGTGGTGAACTGTGTGAGCCCTGCAGAAACCTGGGGGTAGGTCAGGAGGGTGGGGTGGAGGGGTACAAAGCACAGAGCAGAAGGTGCAAGACCAGAAAGAAGGCAGAGAGACCACCAACCTGTCGGCGATGGCAAAGTGATAGGCTAATAGACTCGGCTTCATTGTGTGGATTCCATTGATTTTGATGGACTTGGTTTTCATGGCGTCAAGCTGAGCAAGTTTCCCAGAGTTGAGAGCAGTGCTCCATCAAGCTGCGGATGAAAGCCTTGCAGGTGCATAGGAGTTCAGGTGTTCCATGGAAGGACTTTACGATTGACGATGCCCAGTCAGCGACTGGCTTTGGAGGCCAATTTTAAAATGTGGTTTGTTCAAGTAAGATCTTGGCTGTTCGTGAGACCCAGGAATTTGAATGACTGAACATCTTCAAGAGGGTTGTTAAGAAAGTAGACCAGAAAGTAGACCAGTTCGCCAGACGTTCCTTTCGGGGAGAAATGGTGCGAGTGATATTTTTCAGGATTGAAAGACATATTCCAAGAGTTTCACCAGCTTGTGATTTTTTTTTTCAACGTCTGAAGAGAGGCCAACCAGCCTGTCTGAAGGATGAGACATGTCACGGCAGAGGGTGGAGTCATCACCAAATATATAAAGAGGAATTTCTATAGGGTCAGAGAGATCATTGATTAAGTTGAGGAACAGGACTGGGCCAAGAACACTGCCTTGGGGCACTACAGCCTTGACAGAGAGAGGAGGTGAAAGTATTCCATTGAGAGGCACACCTTGGCTGTGAAAGTAGAGGAAGTCAGGAAGCCATTTGCGGAATTGGCATAGGATTCCATAGGCAGGGAGTTTGGAGAACAAGGCGGGATGCTAGACTGTATCAAAAGCACGAGATGTGAACAGAGACGGCCCTGATCTTGTGTCTAACATTGAGGGCCTCCATCCATTGTTGTGTTAGTAGAAGCGGCATGTCCAAGGTGGAGGGACCTGGTCTAAATCCAAATTGGTGATCTGAGATGAGGTTGTTGGAGAACAGGAAGAATTTCCTATCAACTGCGACGATGGTTTCCATGACCTTGCTGATGATTGGAAATACGCTAATAGGTCTTTAGTTGAGGGGTTCATTGTTTGTACCTTTTTATGTAGTGCAGTGATGTTGGCAGATATCCAAGCAGATGGAAGATTATCTTGGGGCAAATGACACGGTCGGCTGTGGTGCTATTTGAAGAGAGGTCAGAGATGGAACACACACCAAAGACAGACCTAGTAAGGTGTCACAAGGTTTTAGAGGGAGACAAGTTTAACAGTTGAATTTTGAGGTTGGACAGATGTTGTTTTCTAGTTTAGATTGATTGAATGATAGACTGAGAATTTTAGAGATGTGGGAGACTTAATTACTTCCCCCACCCCATTTAAACTGTCACAAGCTTGAATTATTGTCGGTTTTATTTGGAATCTTCAAGACTCCAATGTGGACTCGACTCGCCTAAACTGTACGAAATGACCGCAGCGAGACCAGTCAGCGAAGCATTGAGATCTCACTGATGTAAATTTAATTATTAATACAATCAATTATAATGACAGTTATGGCCTGTTCATAACTACCACCACCTTGTTTTGATGCTTTCTTTGATCATGTGACTTGTCCAAAAAAAAAAAAACGGCCCTCTCTCATTTTGCACCAGAAATGTTTTAAGCTGACACCTGTGGAGGCCTTAGAAGCAAACAGGAACAATGAAGATACGCCGGTGCACATTTCAGTGAAATCACTCGTTCCTTCGTTTTAATAAGGTCACGATGGTTAATTTTGCAGAAAGCATTGTGATAAAGGTTTGTTCATAAGTAAATAAATAATCAGTTTTGGTAAAGCGTTTGGCTAGGTTTGTAATTGAAATGTTTCTTTTTCTTCTTCTTTTTTTTTTTTTTGTAACAAGATCGAGGCTCGTGTAAGAACTAACATTCTTGACAAAAAAAAAAAAGCGGACACATACGACGAAATAAAGGGAGCGGGAGACAAGATGGGGAGAGACGGCGAAGCACACAAGTACAACATTTGAGAGCAGGGACATCGGGAGATCTGTGGGAGGGAGAGGGGTTGGGGGGAGGAGGCGTGGGAAGGGAAGGTTTGAGGAACTTTGGCCGTTTTAGTATGACAACTTGCTTTGTATTAACCTTGCAGTGAACAATGGATTCTTCTTGAGCAAAGGAAACATTACTTTTCCATTTGAAATAGTTATTTTTCTCAGTTAAACAATCATGCACTAAAATTGTGAGCAGGGGTCTTGTGTTCTGTCTGTCTGGCTTAACCCATGAGTAGTCCAGATAACAAAGCCTTGAGTTATGGGACCACAAGCCGCGGCTGATTTGGATTGCAGCTCACTCAGTGCCGCGTGCCTCCATTTCTTTACGCTCTCACCGCACCGCCAGCTCTACCCAGTGACATTGACTGGCCTTTACATGACTCCTCTATCCCTACTTCTCTATTTATAACTCTGCCCATTAATCTGCATCCTTTGTCGGACACGCTGGTAAGGGCCCGTGGGTTGTGCGTGTTTTTCTTGGTTCTTATGACACTCGGCAGGAGAGCGAGTGCACTTTTTTCGAAGTGATAAGTCTTCCTCGATGCCGGCATGGTTCTCGTTAGCACTTTGTGCTGTCAAAAGGAATGCTGTGCTAACTGCAACGCGACCTCGGCGTTGGCCGTGCGGAGCCTGTGCAGACGCAAGAGGAAAGCCGTTTGGGAAATTGTTCACCGGCTCCTGATCCGCGACTCTTCCCACCAAAGATTCATCCTGCTATAGGAACATTGTGTGTTGTTTGTGTCATTAATGTTATTGTTATACGCTCTTGTCGATGTAAAATATCCCGTGCCGTTGTGCATTTTACCTTGCTGATCCTCTGAACCAAATTCCTCTTCTATCCCTTGTCGCTTTAAACTTCCTTATCGCCCAAAGTTTAGTTCTGCGACGGCTTTGTGCCACAAGGTTAGTGGTCTCGTGAAGTGCAATTGTGACGATAAACAGGTGATTTACTGTAGTACGCCCGGAACTTCAAAGCAGGAGGATGCCATTAGGCCCATCAAACCTGCACAGTGGTTGCCAACCTATAGTTGTTTGTCCGTGCTCCATGCTTTTTAAATGTTTAGCATCAAGGGTGGAAGCAGCATGTACCATTTTATAGTCCTTGGTATGACTCCGAAGCGATTCAAACCACCGACCTCCCAGATTCAGAGCTCACACTCTGACCATTGTTACATTACTTCAGTTTGGTGAGATAATAATCATAATAAGTACTACAAATGATAGCCGGCGAAGGCGGTGTTGTGAATGAACGCGTACGTATTATGTTGAAAAGCCAGATTTTGCTGAATCCTTTGAGAATTTCGAAGCTTTGACGCACCAAATCGCTCAATGGAGGCCGCCATCTTGCGGATGTGGAAGTATACATAAAAAATTGCGAAAAAGTTCAATAGGAGTTTGTTTCACCCGTCTTTTTTTGATTCACAATCTAATGCACGTCTAATTTGTAATTAAAATACTTTAAGACCTACCTCGTTCCCCGGGCCCGCACGGGCCCTGGTTATCTTCAACGAAAATCGTCACCAAACACCGGAACCAATGACATTCGGGCATTTGAAAAAATATTTCAAAAAAGCTTTTTACCACATTTCGGAGGCTTAAAATGGCGTCAAATATTCCAAAATTGACGAAGAATTATTTTTTAGAAATCTCGCGGCCATAGGGGATAGTTTTTCACGGCCGGAAATATCCGAAATTGAGACGGAATTCACTGAATTAATCAAGAGGAAATTTTATAAATTTTAATCTCATCCAGAATGCAAATGGTGTCATTTTGAACTAGGTGCGGTACCTACTACACCTACCTACTACCAACTACCTAACCTACTGATGCCATAGTGATGGGTAAAATAGTGGCAAGAGGCTTTGGCTTCGCCGGCTCATTGCGGCTTTGCAGTCAGGTACTAGTAATAATCATCATTATCCCCATGCTTTTCTAAAAAAAAATCTGTCTGTCTGTCTTTTTGAAAAGTGTCTGTCTATCTGTCTGTTTGTCCTTCATGCTATCTCCTAAACGGTTTTGCAGAAATTCACCAAACTTGGTAACTACGATCACCACATGGTGAGAAGGTACAATACCATTATCATTTTTTTTACCCTGCCCACTGGGGCGGAGTCACAGGTCAGATATCAAAAAATGCAAATTACAGGTACATTTAGAAATATTTTCAATGAAACTTTGTATATGCAATCAACATTAGGGGATGCTTGACATATGTAATGACTTTTTGGATTTGAACCCTTGGTTCATGCCCCATTAGGGTGTGAACCCATGGGGTTGGTGTCCAAAACTTGTGTCAAAACTTGGTGTAAAAAAAAAAAAAAAAAAAAATAAACTTGGTGTCCAAAAGTGGGAAAAAAAAATGTAACTCTAAATTTGATATTGGGTCAATCCTGGTGGAACTTTTTGCCATCAACTTGGCTTTATGTGGGAAGCACGGGGATTTGCGATGACGCGCCGTCGACTTCACTCTATATAATTTGGATTATCTCAGACTTTGGGTTGCAAACTTGCTGTGATTTTAAAACAAAAATCCAAAGGGAATGGATACATGGACATCTTTCAGACGTGTTTTCATCACCGGTGGAATGACGTCTCCCCAGCACTTCACTCCAGTCAGATTTACTGACCCTCAAATGAACAATGTTTAATTTTCCACTCCAACTATTTATCTTTGCTTGTCCTTTGTCCACCTGATTCCTACCACACCTTCAACAGACTCTAAAGTGTGTATCCGTTGTTGGTTAGCTCTTCCATAAATTTTGATCAAGTACTCCAGGCTCAAATGTGAAGAATGTAAACGGAAATACAAACTGTGGGAGTTACTGTTTTAACATGTTGAGTAGCTACAAGCAGCTCGCTTGTATAACTTTCTTCCAGGAGAGTTCATTGGGGGAAGAAGATTGCACAGGCTGATGCGGGGGTAGATTTTGTGAGGAAGGTTTACGAAGGGAGCAAAATGAGTATCGAGTCAAAAGATCTCCGTTAAATATAATATAGAAATGTCGTGATATTGAAGTTGTTTATGAAAAAGAGTATGTTCATTTATTGAATGGGCCTGCTCAGTAAGTTGAGCAGATCCAATTCATCAATTTTAACAAAATATATATATTTTTTGGAGAACAAAATCAGCATGTCGGGGTGGT
>NC_136271.1:13886760-13954260 GCF_964187855.1 Myxine glutinosa
CCAGGTAACCTACATTGCCCCTCCCTTACCCCTTACTGTATCCACAAAACACAACACTACCCATAAACATCTACTTTACACATCAACAAACGTCCCTACTGTCTTCCCCGTTCCTCCCATAAACCAAATTCGTCTTCTCTCCCTCCTAACCAATCAAATTTGCCATTTCCAACTCTCATCAAAATCTGCCATCTCCAACTCAACATCAAAATTTGCCATCACCAATTCATCATCAGTCCCTCCCAAGGAGGGAGAGATGGAATCACCCCAATGTCTCATCCACGTCGTGATGCGTCTCACAAATCCACACAGCAATTCTCCTTTCCTGCAACACAGAACAAAGGAACACAGGTGTGGAGTCATCATCATCACCTCAGGTAAGTGGCTGCGTATGGTGCGACAGGTTCATCAATCCTAACTATTTCCTAAATGACTTTAACAACTTTACATTACCCGGGGTCTTTCCCTGCCAATCCATTGGCCAACTTACACTATGGGTTCTAAAAACCAATTCCCATTGACCAAACTGTGGTGCTTCTCAAGTTGGGGTCTCACTCCCCCGATTCATCACTCGGTGCCCCCGCACAATTTCGGTGGCTGGGTCGTGTGACGCTCCCAGCTGGTCCGCCCACCTGCACACCTCCACCACTGTTGTTGCCTACCGAGCTCACCTGCTCCTCACCCTAACCTAACTAACTGGGGAAGGCCCTCTCGCACTCTCACCCCCTCAGTGCCCTCTCTGGCACGGGCTGCCCGATCCACACCCGGGATCCTCAGGCACCCACTGACACTAACGGCTCCCAGAGCCCACCTGCGGCCTCACCTGGCCGACATCCTCAGTGGTGGAGTGCCCAACCATTCACACTCATACTAACAGGCCACACGACCAGCCAATTTCACCACACCAATGCACCCATCCACTCACCATTCTTCCACCCGCACCACAGATGCCAATATCCAACCACAATTTACCTATACCCTCTACCTAACACTTACACTACCCGCCCCGGGTATCCGTGATGGGGGTCCACTCTTCCCCCATCCACACCTTCGCACCATGCACACCACTCCGTACCACTTACTCCATGTATTCCACACACCTGTACTTGCACACCTGTGCTCTCATACTTGGTGCCGCCTGCACCCTTCTCTCCCCCAAGCGCATTTGCGCTGATCCACAACACTCACTACTCATACACTGCTCCACACACCTGTCCAGTTCTCACACAGCATCATCTCATCTAACTACTCCCCTCTGAAACTTGCGCTTCCCAGTCGTCCCTTTAAACTATTGCGCTCCCTCGTCATTATCATCCACTCTAATCTACCTGCGTCCCCTCTACAGGTATCCTTGTCACTAACTAACCTTAACGTTACCTAATGTCATCTTCGCTAGATCCCTACACACAATATCCTAACCCACCCGGGCTAGTTTTCACTGCCATACACCCCATAATCTATAGCGCATTTGCCCCCCCTCATGGGAAGGGTGGCAGGGGTGCCACCCTTACCCACCGGGCCCATCGCTCATCAATCCCCCAGTCCTCTGGCACTAATAAGCCCCCCTTATTCAGAGGTACTGGGTCCCGCCTCGGCATCTAAAGCCGAGGCAATCCACGGGGGCGCCTGCTCGCCGGTGTAAGGCCTTCTAGTTTCCCGGGGTCTGGCGGGGGGGGGTGTCTGGGGTCGGCTAACCCGCTCCCCCCTGGGCGGAGTTAAGGACCTCAACCGCCGGGGATCATCCCGGCGCATGGCTCGACAGTGCCGCGCCAGGTGACCCAGACGGTTGCAAGTATAGCACCTCACCTGATAAGGTGCTTGTCTCCGGAATTCCAAATTTCCCCCCCTGAAGGTCCGAATTGGATTACCCGCTCGTGGTCCACCGCGGGCCACCTCCGGGGCCGCCTGCCATGGTCCAGGTCCCGCCAGGCGCTGGTCCACCAGCCTCCGGACCATGCCCGCCAGGTCAGGACTCACGTCGGGGGCAGGCCCCCTAAGGGGTCCGCCCTCCATCGGGGGTCCCACTTGGCGGACCGCCATTGCGTGACGCTCGCTCCCCCGGGCCAGGGGCCTCGCTGCTTCCCAACGGGCTGCAGCGTCAGCCGCCTGGCTCAGAGTCTGCGGGCGCCACATGGCGAGCTGTTGCCGGAGCTCAATATCCGGGAGGGCCTGGATAAAATGGTCCAGCGCCAGGCTTTCCCGGGAATCCGCTGCCATGTTAGCATGTGCGATCCCCACTGCGCGGCGAATGTCGTGGGCAAGTTCCCCGATGGCTTCCTGGGGCTTGCGTTTTCGCAGCGCGAGCTGAGCTTTAACAAGCTCGCTCTGCTGTTCAATGCCGAATCGATTAATTAGGGCGTCGCGGAGGGCTGGCAGGGTGAGAGCACCCGGTGGTAATGCCGTCAGCACCTCCGCCGCCGCGCCGCGCAATGCGGCCACCAGGTGTACTCCACCTTCGTCCTCACCCCAACCGTTGCCCTTACACACACAGTCAAACTGCGCCAGGTACGCGCGTAGATCACTCTTGCCGTCATACGGCGCGAGTGGGACCTTGTGGGACCACCTCATATGCGAGTCGTTGCCCGCCTGCCGGACCCCGTGCGTCGCCCCTTGCGGGGTCAGCGCGGGGCCGAACCGGCCGGGCCCCCACAGTACATTACCCCCAAGGGGCTCCCGTGCCTCCCCTGTCCCTCTAAAAACTACCCCTGTTGGTGTCGATGCATGGGTCACACTTCCGCAACCCGCTACCCATTCCATACCACCACAACCTTGCTCACTCACACCTCGCACCTCTCCCATCACCGGACCCTCTCGCTCGCACCCTCGTTCCATACCCTCCGGACCAGCCATACACCTCACTCTTGGCCTCTCAAGAACATCCGGGTCTATCTCGACCCCCAAGCTTATTAAATCACCTGGCGCATCATACGCACGACCATATTGGTCACCACTTACACCGGGTCCTCTTTCTCTTCGCTTCTCCTCCATCACCTGCGAATCCCTCATCCGGTTAATGAGCACATCATCACGATCCGAACACAGACTTTGGACCAATTCTTTTACTTCCTCCTTTATCTCTTTCTTATCCTCTCTCCGTCGCTTCTTAATTTCGCTCACCCCTTCTTCCACTTCTTCTAATTTCTGCTTCACCTCCCTCATCTCCTCGTGCGCCCCCTTAAGTTCTTCCTCTAACTCCACCTTATTTTTTTCTATATGCTCCCGCACCTCCCGCTCTTTAACCTCCATCACCTCTACCACCTTGTTCATTTTCCTCGTCAGGTCCTCATGTACCGTCTGACACTCTTTTTTAATTACCCCTACGTCCTTTTTCATCTCCTTCTGTGTCGATTTTAAACCCTCTATTACCGCTGTGTTCCTCTTTACCTGGTCCCCCAACTCCTTTTGTCCCACTGTCAGTTGTTCTACTCCCAGCGTCAACTCCTCTATACCACCTTGCAATTTTACAGTCCCCTTTCTCACCTCCTTCTCCATGCGCTCCTTACAGTGCCTCACATCCTCGCGCACTCCTCCGACCTCCTCACTCACACCTCTTCTGATCTCTTCTCCCATCACTTGCATCTCCTGCCCAGATGCCACCCTCATCTGCTCCATTTCCTCCCTGTGAGCATCCAATTTAGTTTCTACCCCCATTCTGACCCCCTCTATCTGCTGCCCCATTTTTTTAACTTCCCTTTCCGCTTGGTCCCTCATGTCCCTCAATTTGCCTTCCATACTGTTTTCTAACCCCTCTAACCCCTCTTTCATCCCTTCCATTTGATTCTCTTGAGCGGCCATTCTGTTTTCTACCCCCGTTAACCCCTCCTGTATTTCCCCTAATCTATTGTCTAATCCCTCTATTCTACTCCCTAACCCTCCGATCTGGGCCCCCATCCTTTGTTCTAACCGTTCCCCCATTTCTCCCATTTTGCCCCCCATTCTGCCCCCCAATCGCTCACTATCAGCCCTCATTTGCTCACTATCAGCCCTCATTTGGCCCTCCAATCGCTCACTATCAGCCCTCATTTGCTCACTATCAGCCCTCATTTGGCCCTCCAATCGCTCCCCCTGAGCATCCATTTTTGCCATCATTTGAATCATAAAGACTCGCATGTACTCTGGCATCTCTGGCTCGGCTGCCGCGACCACGGGCGCAGCGCAATTTGGTACTGCTACGGTCACGGGCGCGGCAAAATTTGGTGCCGCTACACCCACGTGCGCGAGGACGCCATCTTGTGCGCCCGAAACCTCGTGCGCGAGGACGCCATTTTGCGAACCTGCCGCCCTCACTGCTTCGCCCTCCTCTTGTCCCTCAATTTGGTCCTGGATCGACCCTGCCTCACTCTCCTCTACCGGAACCCAGCCGTCTTGATCTGCCATAGCGCAACTTTCAAAATTCGGGTTTTTTGTAAAACAAAACAATTTCCAACTGCTTGTAATTTTGAGCGCGTTAAGCGCGCTTCGGGCCTCGTATCTCACTCCTCGACACCAATTGTTACGGATCGCGGATTAGATGTTATTTACCGAGCGGTGGTATTGCCGCGACCTAACAGTTCCCCCGATTCTTCCCCAACTCACCCGATTCCACCCGAACGTTGGCCAAATCGCGCTACGCTAAATCAATGATTGGAAAGGACACAACGACTGGGATAAAGGAAACGACGCCAGGGGTACAGTTCTCAAGACCTCCGGAGGAGGGTATAATTAGTGGTGGAGAAAAGGGGTAGATTACAAGGTAGAGTGAGGTAAAAGACACAGAAGAGATGGGCACTTAAATACAATCTTATTTTAGCCCAGACAGACCACAGACAAACGGAACAGGGCTGACTTACACAGGGATTGATGGCAGGGAAGGACAGGTAGTTCGATAGCACAAGGTGCACCTTGGCTCGGGGACAGGATCAAGCACGGTCCAAGAGATGCAGGGAGGCCTCACAGCGCTCGGAGGTGGCGTCTTTCTTTCTCCAAGCTCAGCGCGCATCTGACGTCACCACTTCCTCGGCTGCGCATGCTCAACGGGGAGTGACACACCCTCGGCTGGTTGGCTCCGCCCCAGATGGGACCGGTCCGCCGCTTCCATTGGGTGCGGGGGTTACCGGGCTCCGCCCTTGATGAGGAGCTGACAGGGAGCCCCTATTTGGTAACCCCGTCGAGCACATGTTTGATGGCGGCTCGTGGGGAAGGCCTCGTGCCCTCCCAACACCCCCTACCAACCAAGCCGGAGTGAGGACGCGCACTCCCTGTGCACGCCGCCGCCGTTGCTGTTGTTGTTGTTGTTGTTTCTGAACCGTGAGGAAGAGCTGCGGGAGGTATTGGGAGGTCCTAAACTTCCTAACGGTGCCATACAATCACATTCTGGTGCAACGAAGGGTCAGAATTAATGGAAACGAATCCTTAACTGACATAGACTAAGAATAACTAGCAAGATGTCCTATAGTTGTCTACGTGAGATGCGGTGGACCTGGATGCGACATTTAATGGGGGGAAATAGGGGGAGGTTCGGGTCTACAGAGTGTTGTTTACAGAAAATGGGACTAGGGAATGGGGGATTGGGGATAGTTGGGAAGTATTGAGGAAATAGGGGAATATTTACAAGCGGATATGGATGGATGCAAATCCCATATCCGCAACAATATAATCAAGCACACAATCGCCATAGACAAACATTGTCAGTAGAATTGGCCATACTGAAGAGCGCAGTGACTTTCAACGTGGCACCGTTATAGGATGCCACCTTTCCAACAAGTCAGTTCGTCAAATTTCTGCTGCCGCTGTCATCTGTAAGTGCTGTTATTGTGAAGTAGAAATGTCTAGGAGCAACAACAGCTCATCCGCGAAGTGGTAGGCCACACAAGCTCACAGAATGGGACCGCCAAGTGCTGAAGCGCGTAGCGCGTAAAAATCGTCTGCCCTCGGTTGCAACACTCACTACCGAGTTCCAAACTGTATCTGGAAGCAACGTCAGCACAACAACTGTTCGTCGGGAATTTCATGAAATGGGTTTCCATGGCTGAGCAGCCGCACACAAGCCTAAAATCACCATGCGCAATGCCAAGCGTCGGCTGGAGTGTTGTAAAGCTCGTCGCCATTGGACTCTGGAGCAGTGGAAACGCGTTCTCTGGAGTGATGAATCGCGCTTCACCATCTGGCAGTCTGACGGACGAATCTGGGTTTGGCTGATGCCAAGAGAACGCTACCTGTCCGAATGCATCGTGCCAACTGTAAAGTTTGGTGGAGGAGGAATAATGGTCTGGGGCTCTTTTTCATGGTTCGGGCTAGGCCTCTTAGTTCCAGTGAAGGGAAATCTTAACGCTACAGCATACAATGACATTCTAGACGATTGTGTGCTTCCAACTTTGTGGCAAAAGTTTGGGGAAGGCCCTTTCCTGTTTCAGCATGACAATGTCCCCTTGCACAAAGCGAAGTCCATACAGAAATGGTTTGTCAAGATCGGTGTGGAAGAACTTGACTGGCCTGCACAGAGCCGTGACCTCAACCCCATCGAACACCTTTGGGTTGAATTGGAACGCCAACTGTGAGATCGCCCAACATCAGTGCCTGACCTCACTAATGCTCTTGTGGCTGAATGGAAGCAAATCCCCGCAGGAATGTTCCAACATCTAGTGGAAAGCCTTCCCAGAAGAGTGGAGGCTGTTATAGCAGCAAAGGGGGGGAACAACTCCATATTAATGCCCATTATTTTGGAATGAGATGTTCAGGTGTCCACATACTTTCGATCATGTAGTGTATGTACACTAGCAGATACCCCAGTTCCACTGGGCTGTTTTAAGGGAATTAGTTCCCAATAGAGTGTGGAGTCTTTATGGAATTTGACAGGAATGTCCTTTGACAGCATAATAGCAGGGATCCGTGGAAATTCTGCATAATATAAAATATGACTGAGTCCTCAAACCCTGTCTTCGTTTTTCCCTGTGCCCCTCCCAACTCCAAATCTGCATCCCACTACCGACTCCATTTCCACATCCTTGTGCCCCTCCTAATTCCAATTATGCATCTCTCCCCCTCTTCCAATCCCGCATCTCTCACCCCTCCCACTCAGCATCCCTTCCCCCTCCCAAGTCCACATTAGGGTGGGGGTACAGGTGGCACATGACCTAGTTTCCCCTCGGCATGGGAGCCCCCTGTTGCCATTGGGGAAAATTTACATGTGTTTAAATGTACCATATGAACTGCAGTTACATTCTCTCTGACCTTACTTGCTGGTATTTTGTGTAGGAAAAACATTCCAAGTTGAAAGACTGTACATGTACATTACTAAATTGAATACATATATTTATTTAAATACAAATAACACAACACTCACCTGTGATGTTATTTCAATTTACAATGATGTTAATACGCAAGGGCCCCCCACAAGGGCCTCCATATCTTGAGTGTCCCATGCCCCAAAGCCTTCATCGGCACTGCTCATATCTACATGAAAAGATAGTGGAAGCATTAGTGAGGGGTGCCATGTTCGGTTTGTAAGGGAAATCGTTCTCAACAGAGTGGAGGTTTCTCGGTGAAGTCGGACAAAAAGCAAATTATTTGTTTTGTGGTTATATTATTTTTTTGCTCCTGGTAGGTGTGCAAATCAGCCACACAGATTTTGCACCACCCGTGAAACTTCGTACTGCCACTCGCAGGAGGCATTGTCAGAGCGTTCGTTTGTACACCTCACATGTTCATGAAAATATAGTGGAAGCAATAGTAATGGAGTCTCAGTTTCCACTTGTAAGATAATTCATTGGTAAGTGAATTAGAAAGAGTTTTTTGTTTCGCTACAATTTTTCTTGAACAGCATAATCGTCGATAACTGTTAAAACTGCTCAGGTTTCTCCGTAAAGTAAATCGATGGAAAGGGAATTATACGTTGACAGAATTGTCTGAATACTTTTTTTCTTTTTTTTTTCAAACAAGTGCAAACCAACGACTCTGAGCATATACACCACATGCGCAGCAAAAATGAATATAACTCAAGTACATCAACAACAGTATTTGTAAACCTCCGCATGTGCTGTGTGCACCCAAGAGCTCTTTTAAATGAGGTATCCTTCAGCATTGTACGTGCTGTGATTGCGACGTTTGCCCCGTTCAGATTCAAATTTACCTGGCAACCTGCATTAATATATACGTATAGAAGATAGATAGATAAGCAGCACGCATGATTTTGCTTCATGTATATACTATACATCGGGTGTTATTTTCGGGACCAGTCGTGGCAGCGATCTGTGGCGTTTATATACCGTCCAAATAAAGCGATGAGCAATTTGCTCCATCTTTGTTGTTATTGCAGTTGTGGTTGTTGTTGTTTTGAAGATTGCGTCTGTTGAGGTAATGTGTGTGACTGGTGTTGTTCGCCTGGTGTTGGTGTTGGCTTCACGGTTAAGGTTACTGGCTTAAGTTATTTGGGCCTTGAATTTGAGCCCCAATTGTGCTGTTAAATAACATCAGGTGGGTTGATTCAGCCTGTCATCCCTCTGAGGTCGGCAAAATGAGTACCAGCTTGGTGTAAAAAGGGGGCACTGCATCAACGATACAGCTGGGATCCCAGCAATGATGCAAACAGCAGCAACAGGCTGCCTACGAAATATAGTGTGTGTGTGTGTGTGTGTGTGTGTGTGTGTGTGTGTGTGTGTGTGTGTGTGTGTGTGTGTGTGTGTGTGTGTGTGTGTGTGTGTGTGTGTGTGTGTGTGTGTGCGTGCGTGCGTGCGCGCGCGCGTGCGTGTTGTTTTCGGGTTAAAAACTAAAATGCGATACGCTCTACAAACTCTTAATCTGAACCTATTTTCTAAATTTCAACTGCAAAATTGAGTTTAACAGCAGTTCCGACTACTAAAAAAGTGTTAATTTGCTAAAAACATTTCATTCAAAAAACGCGCCTGCCTTTGAAAAGTTAAACTTTCAAAAAACGTGTTAGCGGTGTTTGGCCGACCAAAAGTGCCGCTCGGGGCGACTACCACCTTCGCCACCCCCTCGCTACACTAGTGCATGCAGTGGAGTGACACCCTATCCCATGGAAGTATGAATTAAGTTCAAAACAATAATATTCAAAAAGGGTGTTGTAACACACCTAAACTTCCCTGGCCTTGTGACTAATTAATCAAGAGCCCTCGTGAAGCGGCTTGAGTACTCCAGCAAGCACTCCAACAAAATGGGTGGTAAGGAACGTCTGGCTTGGCAAGCGATAGCAAGCTGATTGCTTCTGGTTGAAATGGCCGAGGAATTAAAAAAACAGATCGCAGGTACAATGGAATGACACCCTATCCCTGGGGTATCCATACCCCTTGGGGGTATGGGGACCAAAATTTGGGGGTATGGGACTCGTAATAAATAATAATAATAAATTGTAATAAACTCAATGAAATATCAACGCCATGAGTTAACATGGGATTTGGTTGGGTCTATTTGCACGGGCGGAGCTCCTGCCATGATTGGCAAGAAATCTGGGTTCGTCGCTCTGGTCAAGGAGAAAGCTCCACATGTGTTGACCACACACTGTGTTCTACATCGCGAAGCCTTGGCGTCCAAAACGTTGTCAAAGAAACTGAAAGAAGTGATGGTAATAGTCGTGCAGACAGTCAACTTTATTCATGGACGGGCATTAAATCATCGGCTATTTCAAAAATTCTGTGATGAGATTGGGGCGGAACATTGTGTTTTACTGTACCACACATAGGTACGTTGGCTATCTCGTGGTCGTGTTTTCGCACGTGTAGTGGAACTTCGGGAAGAAATTCTCGAATTCCTCAGGCATCAACAATCCCCTCTTGCGACCAGTTTTGAAGATGAGCATTTTATTGTTAGCCTGGGATATTTGGCCGATATTTTCGGTCACCTCAATGACTTGAACATGTCGATGCAGGGAAGGGATGTGGACATTATTCAAGCCAGGGGAAAGTCAGTGGCATTCACGAAGAAATTACCTATTTGGAGTCGCCGTGTTGAAAGCGAAAACATGGCGAACTTTCCAATCCTTGGCGATATCCTTCTTGATGGAGAAGATGAAAAGGCATTGCCTGGGGAAATACTTCAAGAAGTCAAGGACCATTTGAAAGTCCTAAGTACCAATTTTGAGGGTTACTTCTCAGATATTGATGATCTTAGCACAGAATCCGTTTGGATCCAGAACCCTTTCTCGTTTGATATTTCTACGATGAGTGACAACGATTTAGTGAAGGATGATTTGATCGAGTTCCTAGAAGATCAAAGAAAGAAAGCTGATTTCGGAAAGGCTGGGTTGGATTTTAAGCAGTTTTGGTGTGAGCAGATAGCAGCTTACCCTAGCTTGGCGAAGAGGGCAATGAATGTGTTGGCATTGTGTTATGTTGGCAAATGAATGTACTTACTTTTTCCACATGTGAAATTTGCATTTATGTTTATTTAAATTATACAATGGACTACAAAATGTAAATGTTTCATGATATTTGTTATATTATATCACCTTTATCTATCAATATTGTTGAAATGAAGATCAAATAGCTCCATGTTGAAATATCTTGAAAATGTCAAAACTTTACATGGGGTGTACTTACTTTTTCACGTGACTGTATCTGTAGACACAAAGAATTACATTCTAATTTCGTTATTATTTACTTTGTCTGTTACAAAAAACATTGTCCACAATGTGAATTAGCATCGGATGGAATCTTCTTCTCTTAAGCAAGCATACCCTGGTGCAGATTTAATGTTGCTATTATTGCAGGATGTTGTTACCTCCGCCACCAAAGGTGGATGGAGGTTATGTTTTCACCCCTGACTGTTTGTTTGTCCGTTTGTGAACAAGATATCTCAAAAAGTTGTGGACGGATTTGGACGATACTTGTTGGAGAGGTTGTGTGTGTGTGAAAAGGACTAATCGTTTCGATTTTGGTGAAGATCTGAATCTGGATTCGGCTGCAATAATTATTTGATTTTAAGTGATTATTCACCATTGAGAGATCGGGTGAAAAGCGATATATAACATTATATTTAAAAAAAATTATGGACGTGTTATGAATAAACTTGGTGGATGAGTTGGTTAGGTGACAAGAACAAGCCGATTAGATTTTGGTTCTGATCCGAATCCATATCCGGCCTATCAGTGAGATACAAAACATAAACTGTTCACCAGGTGGAGGTATGCTCTCTACTGAGTGCCGTTCTAGTTTTTACTGGGATTCCCTGAGAGAACACCTCCTCTGGAAGTATATCAATGAATGTAAAAAGAATGAATCGGAGTTCAGGCCTTATTGTTTACTTCATTATTTGTATTGCATCGGTCCTTGATTCCATTCCAAGAAGAAATAAAAAGTTTGCAGATTTGCAGTCCCGAAGGTTTTCGCTACTTGAGAAATTCCCAGGCGGTGCGGGAGAGGAATTGGCTGCAGGTCGGGTTGCCAGTTCTTGAGAGCTGATTGATGATGGGAAGGTATGATGTGTTTTGTGTGATGGCTTTAGGGAGTTGAGTCTGTGGCTGGCAGAACCTGTGGCTTTTAATGAGTGTGTGGTTGACATGACACAGACTGGACCTGTGAGCCAAGCCAAACTATTCCGTAGGTCGACAAGGCCGAATCAGACTTCTCTGTCTTTATCCCCTCTCCCCATAACTGTCATAGTGCTGATGTGTAAACCTTGCTCATTATTTTGGTTTTCCTTCTGTGTCTTTGGAAACAAGCAGCTCGTACCAGCACCAGCCCCCTCCCCTCACCTTTTTCATGAGCTTGTGAGTTGGTTACAAACTACGTCTGGTTAACTGTATTGATAGTTTTGTAATTTGCTGCATGTTCCTGTTCATTACTTTCTTGAATTTGACGACATATTTGAATTTGATTTGTTTGACACTTGTCGGTTTCAAAAAAAACAAAAACAGCTGAAATTCCGTGTGTGTGTGTGTGTGTGTGCGTGCGTGCGTGTGTGCATACGCCTTGCTCGATTTTGAGAATCTATAATAATGCTGGAATGGAGCCTGTGTTTTTCCCTTTGTTACATCCGATCAATGTATCACGACAAATGAACCAACCAGACTCAGCGGTGTAATTGTTAGAGCATCCGATGTGAGTGTGGGAGGTTGCCGGTTTAACCCCACCTGAGTCGTAGCAACGTTTTGAAAATGATACGTGCTGCTTCCTCGCTTGATGCTCACCATTTTAAAAGGATAGAGCACAGACAAACAACCAAAGGTTAGCAACCATTGTGCAGGCCTGATGGGCCTAATGGCCTCCTGCATTTATCATGTGAGATTCACTATTTTTTTATTTTTTTTGTATCTGTTGAGTGGATAAGTAGAGAGAGATGAGTGTATTTTATGGATGAATTTTAGGATGCTATGTGGCAGGTCTCACCTGCAAGCTATCTCGGCTGAGCTCGAATCCAGGCCCAGCTATAAACTGTAACCCCGGTGTTTGATAAGCAGGGAGGCATCAATGTGATCAGGCAGAACACCAGAATACGAATATAGCAGGTACAAAATCTTTTGACGGTGGTTTTATGCCAGGTGGAAGTTTCACAAATTTAGTTATGTACCAGAAGCAAAAAGTTTTGAATGAGCATTGGCGTGTAATAATAATAATAATAATAATAATAAAGAGAATTGTTTTGCCATCCATGTCCCGTGGTGTGATATTAACTCCAAATCGGGTATAACTCAGAAAAGTTGATGAAACTCCTTGAAACTCGAACTTGTACTGTAACTTATCATAATGAAGTCATGTACCAAGTTGCACGTGGATATGTTAAAGGGTAAGGGTGGAAAGTCTGGTAAACCACAGGTGGGATGGATGGACAGACAGACGGAGAGCAAACCTATAGTCCCCTCCAGTGAAACTGGTAGGTGACTAATAAATTACAGTTGAGCAAAACAGGTGAGAGCATTAGGCATATGATTGAGAAGGTGAGGTGTGCCACAGAAGACTGATCTACATTTATCAATCCATCTCCTCAGAATTCAGGCCTGACGTGGAATGGCTGACATGGTTTCCTCGCATCCTCATCTTGTAATTATGCTGTTTCTCTATCAGCAATCCTTCCTCATTGCACAAAAGCAATCATTGTTGCACCAGAAACAGAGATGAAGAAGCCCAGTGATCAGGTGTCCCAACCACTCTTGTGCTGTCAAGTTCCGTTCATTCATCCTAAACCCTGAGGTGTAATAATGGTCATGTACGATGCAGTGTCTCACTTTCTGTAAACTTGGACTCTAATTGTATCCCTTTAGTGATTATTGACTGCGAGCTCGTTGCCCTCCTGATTTACTTATCGTCGCACTGCGTCGTGGTAGCGTTTACCTCGATCCCTTAGGTACGTTGCATGATGGAAACGCGCCGAGCTGGAGTGTCGTGACCTTGTTTAGGGTTCGCTGCCCTATTTTTCTTTATGATGCTCAAAAGTCAACGACTGTCCTAAGCCATGTTTATGACCCTGAACGCGTTTGAAGTCAGTCATGAACAGGACGTGCTTATCTTCCACGCCCATCTCACGCTCTCTGATGTATACCCGTCCCTTTAGTGCTGCCCCTGTGGGAATGGGAGGTCGTGTGGTGAGCGTGGCATTGGCAGGAGTGTATTGAGTGCATTGATTGAGTAGTGGGTGAGGTGAATGCTTTGCTTTAAGAGGGAGTACTCGCATTGAGCCGGACAGGTATGCACACGCGCTTGAGGTATACATACGACAAGCCTGTTGTAAATATTTGTACAACACAAGATTCGTTTACATTCGTATGTATCTTACTATAATTCACCAAATGTCTGTCCGTCCGTTCCCAGGTACCGCAAAAACGGCTGAACCGATCGCAACGAAATTTTGGGTGGGTAATCCTGGGATGCCCTGGAGTAAAATAGGCTTTATTGTTTTTCCAATTTTTTCCCCAATTTTTTCAATTTTCCAGTTTTTCCAAACCCCCTGGAGTAAAATAGGCTATATTGTTTTTCAATTTTTCCCCAATTTTCCAATTTCCAATTTTCCAGTTTTTCCAAACACGATGGAATAATATTTACCGATATGAACAGTGATGTGGCTTTTATTGAAATTCTACAAATACTGTTTAGATTTTGATGATTTGCGTGTGATATGATTTAACGGATGTTTACATGAATCGTTTAAAATAAAAAAAGCCTTCAATTTCTGATATTTTGCCTTTTCATTTGGGCCTCCCAATTGAAGCCCCGCCCGTAGGGCGGGTACCGTTGCTAGTTTCTGTAACTCAGTCTCCCTACCTTTCTTCATCGACACAATACATCGCTCTTTTGCATTTTCCGCGTTTTTTTTCATGTTTATAAAACGATATCGATCAGAAACCAAATGGCAAACTTTAGCGGCTCGGCCAAGGGACTAGTCACCAAATACTCATAAAAAATAAGTCATGTGGCGGCATGGTGTCTGCCTCGCATTTTCACTTTTATTCCGTTTCCCCCTTCTCCAGCCTATCGTGTTTGTTTGCTTTGAACGTTTCCGCCAGGCCTTCGTTTAACCGGCTGTGTCTGCTTCTCTTTGCACGCATCGTCGGGCATCGTGAAGCTTTATTGGCTAAGCAGCTGCTTTTACTTGCAAGAACAACGTTTGCCATCAAGGAATTGCCCTCGAGCTCGTTAACTATTTTCATATGGATGCTTTTTAATGGGGCACCTTTCAGAATCAATGCAGGCCTTGTAAAAATGTTGATGAAACGATGGGGGATGTTGAGCAACGTAAAAGTGTTAAGAAAGCCAAGATGGAATGATATTCCAACCGAGTGACCAACTCCGAACGTATGCTGAGGCCTTGTCGTGCACAGGTTGGGTTCCATGGGCAAAGAAGACGGACGAGCGATTAGCCCAATTCCTTCCGTTGGGGGAATAATAAATAAATAAATCAATAAAACTGCTGTCCTTATGAGGTTAAACAGGCTTTTCAAAGATGAACACCACGTTTCATAAGCCAGTGCGAAGAGATAGGTAACCTTGGAGATGGGTACCTTTCATGGAATGGCAGGTGGCAAAGAAAGTAAATAATCTTCCAATTTGTGGAAATCGGATATCCTTTATTTATTTATTTTTAAGATTCTCGTCGCAACCTCAAATTATTGCTTTGTTGTTTATTAATATTGGTATACGTGCTTGTTGCGGATATCAGCGGAACGTTCTTGTGAAATTTGCGGATGGCACTCGCGCTTTAGTTTTTCCTAAAAGTGTGGTGTGATTCCGCGTCAATCGTCCATTCGGTTGGAGGAGCCGTTTGCCAAGGTATCCCATTCATTGCACGAGAACAAAATGCCACTAGGTGTCATGTTGTAACAGGCAGACGAGGATGAGGGAAACGTGTTTGAAGCATCACTTATTCAACACGAAGTCTGCACCAGCCAGGCATGTCCATAAAAGCCTCCTGTGGGATTTTCACCTGATTTGACGATGGTGGTTTATATTACACGTAGTTGTACCCTGCTTGTAGCTGCAAGTGTATGGTCTGGACACCATCTTGGGGTACGGGTATGATTGGGGTATCAGAGTTCGACATGGTCGGAACATTGGTAGTAGCTGCATTCCGGACGGATTACTTCGGGGAAATCGAAAGCTGGTCCGGTACCTCAAACATGAAAGTTGATCCAACAAGTCTGGTACCCTTGGTGTGTCTCTGGAAGGATCGTCGAGCTATCCCACCTTCGTATCTCTATCAAACTGTGGGAGAAACTCAATCCCGTGAGCCACGACCTCACCTGTGCAGATCGTATGGGTCCAGAGTTTGTGGCTTGGCCTACAAAGCCAGCCACAAACTAGGAATTCTTGGCAATGGAAGGTTTTTCTCGAGCATTTCTTGAACCATCGGCCTACAACATTTGGACACAATAGGATGAAGGATTGCCCGCCATTGCGGCCAAGTACCCCTGCAGGCCCCTCTCACTGCTGCACACTGCGGACCATGGCCCAGAACACAATTGGCATCGCCTATTCACGAGGCACAAGATGTTCTACTCTCCAATCACAGACGTCAATGGCCTCTCGGTCTTTTACCATCTTTACTCTGGTCTTTTGCACGCTGACCTTTTTGCCTTCTGCCGGACCCCAGCTCTATCACCAATGGCTTCATTTCGAAACACTTTTATCTAAAACCCAAGCTCACCTCCACTCCATTGTCCCCTTTTTCTCTGGCAATCCTCTTCCTGTCTTCGTTTTCTCCCCCTCGTCCATCCATTAATTTAATGCGACTGCTCACCGTGTTCTTGTGCCGTGTACAATCTCTAAACTTGAGATCTTTTATATCAACTTGACGTCCACCTTACGTTTACCTGTTGGATTTATTTATTTTGTCATCCTTTTCTTTAATTTTGTCCCATGTCCATACCCCAACATCAGTACGATACCCACCCATCCATCCCCACCTCCCCCACAATCCTATACAACAATAGGCATTTTAAGGCCATTTTCCCTGCTAGAGCGGGGGTTAGCCTTGCGTGCCCCATTACAATCTTCTCCATTTTGCCCTATTTTCTACATCTCCCCTCCTTACACATCTCCCTCCCCCACAATCCTATGTCGTCATTTATTTTCCACAAGCCTTGAATTTTGTGTTTGGAACAAAACACAAGAAAACCTTTCTCTCCGATGGATTTTTGCTTTTATTTGAGCCTATAGACCGACTAACTGTGCAGCCTCGCCAAGGTTGAGCCGGACAACAGTGGGAGAGTTGAACAATGATTAATGGTGGTGCAACTTCTTGAATATCGCCCCCACTACCTGGTCGTGGGAAAGGTACAAAATGCAATGTTTCTTTATCGTGGAAATCTTAAACGAAACTGGTTTTGATATAACAGAGACGTCGCGCATTCCTTGTTTGCTACGTGTGTATTTCACGTGATATTCTTGGTGTTATCACAGCATTGCAGTTATGTATCTCTTTAAGTGTCGGCACGTCATCCCTCAGCTTTGTTTCTAAAGCACAAGCACTTGATTGTGTTATTTATTTACAATTTGATACATAAATAATTCTGACATTATTTTACTTTAAAATCGAGATCTTTGCAATTCATGAAGTTTTATTTATTTATATATTTTTAAAGTTTTTTTTATTTTTTATTTTAAGTTGCATTATTACATTGTTTTGGATTAATTTTTTTCTGTTGTTCATCTATATTCTAAACTATAAGAGGTGTGTGTGTGTGTGTGTCTGTGTGTGTGTGTGTGTGTGTGTGTGTGTGTGTGTGTGTGTGATATTATATTAAATATAAATTTTCCTTATTGGGTGTATTGGGTTGGTTGGAGAGTGTTTTTTGTACCAACAAAAAAATAGAAAAAAAACCAAATTTATTTCTTCAAAATGCCAACAGGATTAGAATATCACCGGGCAACGCCGGGTACTCCTGCTAGTTTTTCATTTGGTGATGATGACTCGTTTGACAAAAAGATGATATAGCAAAACGGTTTGTGCAACAGAAATCCCGGTATCTAAACCCAGTTTATTCTCTTCCTTCTCTTTGGCCGCACGATGACCACATGATCCCGAGATGTATATTCTCTAGGAAAGCTGACTGGTGGATGACGTAACACCCATTTAGACAACGACCTGAACAGCGATCACATATTTCTTCTTTGACCTAGAACAGTCGATCTGTTCATACAGTGCCTATAGAAAGTCTACAGCCCCTTTCAAAATTTTCACCTTTTGTTACCTTATATCCCTGAAATTAAAACGCATTAAATCAAACTTTTTCCACCTTTATTTACACATCGTAACCCACAACCTCCAAATGAAAAACAAATTCTACAAATTTCAGAAAATTAATTTAAAATATTCATTCATTGGGCAATATTTGCCCATTATTCTGGACAAAACTGTTCAAGTTCAGTCAAGTTGTGTGGGAAGCGTTGACGGACAGCAATCTTTAAGTCGTGCCACAGATTTTCGATTGGATTTAGGTTGGGACTCTGACTGGGCCACTCCAGGACATTTATCTTTTTGTTTCTTAGCCACTCCAGTGTATTGGCTTTGTTCTTCGGGTAATTGTCGTACTGAAAGGTGAACTTCCGTCCCAATTTGAGCTTTCTTGCAGAGGGCAGCAGGTTTTACTCTTGGATTTTTCTGTATTTTGCTCCATCCATTTTCCCTTCTATCCTGACAAATGTCCCAGTCCCTGCTGATGAGAACCATCCCCGTAACATGATGCTGCCACCTCCGTGTGTGTGTGTGTGTGTGTGTGCGTGTGTGTGTGTGTGTGTGTGTGTGTGTGTGTGTGTGTGTGTGTGTGTGTGTGTGTGTGTGTGTGTGTGTGTGTGTGTGTGTGTGTGTGTGTGTGTGTGTGTGTGTGTGTGTGTAGAAAAAAATAATATATATATATATATATATATATATATGAAGGAATGATGGCTCAGTTTCTGGAAGTATTTGGTATTTATCATCCAATGAAACATACAGACAAGGCAGTTAGCTATGCATCAACATCCAGAGGATAATATGCTCTGAAATCCTTCTGATGCAGCATCATAATGGAAGTTTGTAATTAAGTCTGACTCCATCGAGTATCAAAACCAGGCAAGACGCATCATTGATGAGCACAGTATCACCTGAGCAATCCTGCCAGCCCAATTGCTTTGATAGTGCTGATCGTAAAATATCTAAAATATCTCATGACTCACACCACTACCACAAGCATTACATGCTACATTAGAGCGTGTTGTCAAAGCAACAGGAGAATTGTCTGATATTGGTGAAGTATCTCTACGATCTCACCTTGCCACGAGCAACACTAATGGGCCTAGCAAAGCCTTCACTGTACCACAAACCCCTGTTTCCCGAGCTGCCCTTCTCTGGCAAGCGTAACAAATTGATTTTAGGCCCCCCACGGCTTTGCTGTAGCCCTCACAATGACCGCGGATTTGTAATCTTGTTAGCTTCCATCTGCTGGGGCAGGCCGCACGCGTCCAGCATATCCACCCCCTCTCCCCCAAACAACACACCTCTTAATTCCCTTGCAGTAACGCACCACCACTCCAGCATCCACTTTTCTTGTCATTGTGACTTATGCAAAGCAATAGGCGCCGAGATTGTTTGCTGCCGATAAGTACGTTAGCTCGCTTCTTGCTCAGGGCCTCTCAAACCAAACTCTGCCCTTTCCTTCTTGATCGTTGTCTTTTCATTTCATTTCATTTTATTGCTTTGTTGCAGCTTTTGTGCCCTCAATTAATTGGGCCTGGCCTGTCTTTAACACAAGCTGCTTGAGGATGTATTTACTGCTTTTGAATTTTGAATCCACTCTTGTTGCTTAAAATGTAGAGGGCACATGTCGTTGAGAGGGGAGGGGTGTGTGTGTGTGTGTGTGTGTGTGTGTGTGTGTGTGTGTGTGTGTGTGTGTGTGTGTGTGTGTGTGTGTGTGTGTGTGTGTGTGTCAATATATATATATATATATATACAGGGTGTTTCAAAAAGATGGACCCGATTTGAAATCGCTATATCTCTGCAACCACGAACCGCCCATAAATGAACCTCTTACCACTTGAAAGGGCGGGGCATAGAGTTTCAAAGGACCACCGCTAGATGGCTCTCCCAGCGCACCAACAGCCTCTAGCCTCAGTCCTTCGCAAGATGGGGACCCCGCAACACAAGGCGTTTTGCGTTCTGCATTTCAGCAAGACTGAATCCGTAATTGCAGTGCAGCGTGTAGTGAAATTATACTGAAGGTGAAGGTGAACCCGGGAGTGCTCGCTTATCCCACTAAAGGGGCGTCTATAAGACCCGGGACGACCGCGACGTAAGGCCACTCCTGCGACATTTACTGTGACATCTAGTCCTGTAGTCTTGAATGGTATGTACGCACCCATATGCTGGACTTGCTTGCTTTGCCTATTGTTATCGGTCTTTCCCATGTAATACCCCGATTCTGATGTCTATTGCATGAATGTATTTTACAGGATGTTACCACAGATCTAAATGATATTAAACCAACCTACGGGACAAGTCGTGTGTGTGGATGATTTTCACGACATTTAATATCATTTAAGATCTACGAAATGGCGGGACACAACATGATCGTTGTACCGATCCTCGACGCCGACTCACAAATCGAGGAGTCGGGGTCGGAGTTCACTCACTGGCTCAAAACGCTGGAGAACTATTTCGCAGCTCAGGAAACTGAGCCCACTGCCGGGGTGAAACTGTCCGTGTTACAGTCGAAGGTTAACCACCGCGTCTACAGGTGCATTCAGCGATTTGCGACGTACGCTACTGCTCTGGCTGAGCTAAAGCGAATATACGTAAGGACACAGAACCCGGTTTACAACCGGCACCAGCTCTCTCAGCGGCGACAACAACCAACGGAGTCGATCGATCGCTACGCACAGGAGCTGCGACACATCCTTGCGGATGGCGCATAGGAGGTGCGGACTCACGAGCAAGTTCAGGATGACCTTCTCCGAGATTCTTTCGTCTCTGGGGTCAGCTCTGTGGGCTTGAGGCTCAGGCTCCTGGAGACCGCTGACCTGACGTTCACGGAGGCCCTACGGTTGGCTCACGTTTTTACGGATGCCCATGAACAATCTACCGCTTATGACCACCCACGAGTCGTGGCGGGGACTTCTCAACTCGCGCGACCGACCGAGGATACGGGAGCGGACTCGATTACGGCCGAGTCCCTGGCTGCTCCTGAGGCGGACTCGGATTCCGGCCTGACTGCTGCTACCGCTGCCCGGCCACGGCCAGAACGGTACGCGAAGTGTTATTTTTGTGGCAACCGGCAGCATCCCAGGTCAGAGTGCCCGGCTCGGGAGGCAATATGCCATCTGTGCTCCACCAAGGGCCACTTCGCGAAGGTCTGCAAGAAGTCCGTGCGAGGCACGTGAGCCCGCGCGTCCTTGAATGGGTTTATCGCTGAGCCAACGGACCGGGCACCGAGCGGAGCGCCCCGCCCGGCCTTGATGAGCGTATTCCCTCCTCGTGGGCCCCTGGCCGCACGCTCGTCCTTGGAGGGGGACATCGGGCCGCCCAAACAACTGGCGCGACCACGACCGGCCACGGAGCGATCGGCCTTGGCTGGCCTCCGAACGCCCACCTCAAACAAGCAACAAGGTACTGCTTTGAAAACTCCTCTGGATTCGCAGCGAACGCTGCACGTGACTCGAGCGCCATCCGACGGCGGCTTTTACGAATTACACGCTATTGCTCCAGCTCATGAAACGGTGAATGGCAGTGATCCTCTACGCGTGACACGAGCGCCCTCTGACGGCGGCTCTTACGAATTACACGCACTTGCTCCAGCACGGCCAACTATGCGCTTGTCACGAGGGTCCTCCACAGGCTGCCCGAACGACCGGCAAACTGCAGCCAGTGTGGGAACGCCCTCTGACGGCGGCTCTTACGAATTACACGCACTTGCTCCAGCACGGCCAACTATGCGCTTGTCACGAGGGTCCTCCACAGGCTGCCCGAACGACCGTAAAACTGCAGCCGGTGTGGGAACGTCCTCTGACAGTGGCTTTTACGAATTACATGCTCCTGCTCCAGCGCGGCCAACTATGCCCTTGTTACGGGGGTCCTCCACGGACTGCCTGAACGACCGGAAAACTGCAGCCGGTGTGGGATCCACTCGCGAAGCGCGATCTTCTCGCCCGGACGGCACAATACCTGCCGGATCTTCCGGCCTTGCTCAGGCCATCATTCCGCTCAAGGTCGAGGACGTTTTTGCGCAAGCCTTAATCGACACGGGGTCGACGGATAGTTTTATCGATCAACGACGAGTGCGTCAACATGGGTAGCCGGTTCTCGGGACTACACGACGGATCTTCATGGCCTCCCAAGGACTTCGGCTGAGCACAAAAGGGGAATGTCGATTGAAACTTGTGATAAAGGGGCGCATGTTCCCAGACGTGCATCTCATGGTATTACCTGCGTTATGTGCTGACGTTCTGTTAGGACACGATTTCCTTAAGCGACATGGACGTTTGGAAATAGACTTCGGTGGGCCGGACCCGCTTGCTGTGTGCGCACTCGCTAAGATGGACGTGGAGCCTCTCTCGCTGTTCCCCAATCTGACCACTGATTGTACTCCTGTAGCCGTAAAATCGCGGCGCTACTCCCGCGCAGACGCACAATCCATTGCGGAAGGAACGGCCCAGCTCTTAAAGGACGGTATTATAGAACCCAGTCGGTCGCCGTGGCGGGCCCAAGTCTTAGTGGTGTGAAGTGAGGCCCATCGCTGGCGCATGGTAATCAACTACTCACAGACGATGAATCGTTTTACACAGCTGGATGCCTACCCCTTACCGGGGATGGATGCACTGGTACGTCAGGTGGCCCTGTACTCCGTTTACAGCACTCTCGATCTGCATAGTGCGTATCATCAGGTCCCCATCTCTAGGGCTGATCGCGTCTATACAGCCTTTGAATCGGGTCAACGGTTGTACCAGTTCACTCGACTCCCTTTTGGGGTAACAAACGGGGTCGCATATTTTCAGAGGGCTATGGATGACCTCGTTACGAAGGAGAACTTGACGGATGTCTTTGTCTATCTGGACAATCTTACGGTTTGTGGGTATGACCAGGGGCATCACGACGCTAATCTGAAGCGCTTCCTTGAGGTCGCGCAGAAATATCGCCTAACCATGAATGAGGCTAAGTGTCGTTACTCTCTACGCACGATAGATATTCTGGGGTACACTGTGACCCATGGCTCTGTCTCTCCGGATAAGGAGCGTCTGCGACCTTTGCTCGATATGGCTCCGCCTAGCGATCGGGCTTCGCTGAAACGCGCTCTTGGGCTGTTCGCCCACTATTCAAAGTGGGTGCAAAATTTCTCCGCGAAGCTCCGCCCCCTTGTGGCCTGCGACACGTTCCCCATGGGCCCGGCCGCCATGGCGGCCTTCGGGGGCCTTAAGGCCGACATCGCTGGCGCCGCCGTAGCGACGATTGACGAGAGTGCATCTTTCGTCTTGGAAAGTGATGCGTCGGATCATGCGATAGCGGCGACTCTCTCCCAAGGGGGGTGCCCTGTGGCTTTCTTTTCGCGGACTCTCACCTCCGCTGAGCGGAGGCATTCGTCTGTTGAAAAGGAAGCGTACGCGATCGTCGAATCAATTCGGCGATGGCGACCGTACATACTCGGGCGATGTTTCCAAATCGTCACGGACCAACAAAGCGTTGCGTTCATGTACGACACCTTACATGCTCAACGCATTAAGAATGAGAAAATCACTCGCTGGCGTATCGAACTCGCCGACTTCTGCTACACCATCAAATACCGCCCGGGGAAGGATAAACTGGTCGCCGACGCCTTATCGAGGCCGGCCACTTGCGCGGGGGTTGTAACTTTGGAGGGACTGCGTGCTTTGCACGGCACTATGTGTCATCCCGGGGTGGCGCATTTCGCGCATTTTGTGCGCAGTGGTAATCTGCCGTACTCGATTGAGGACATCCGCCGGATCTGCCGTGACTGCACTATCTGTGCGGAACTCAAACCGCGTTTTTACAACCCTCCTATGGGGACGCTGGTTAGGGCTACTAGACCGTGGGAGAGATTGGCGATGGATTTCAAAGGGCCGCTGCCGGTGTCGAGTAACTCTCGTTATCTGCTCACTATCGTTGATGAGTATTCGCGATTCCCCTTTGCTTATACGTGCGGGGATATGACGGCTGCCACGGTTATACGGTGCCTGCAAAATTTGTTTTCTATGTTTGGGTATCCGGCCTATGTGCATACCGATCGGGGTGCGGTGTTCCTGTCTCAGGAGGTGAGGTGATACTTGCTCCAAAATAATGTCGCTTCGAGTTACACCACCCCGTACCGGCCCCAGGCGAATGGGCAGATCGAACGCTTTAATGGGATTATATGGAGGGCCGTCATGCTAAGCCTCAGGACCCTCGGCCGGGGCCTCGATAAATGGGCGTGGTCGCTACCTGCGGCTCTAAACTCGATCCGGGCTCTCCTATGTACAGCCACCAACCAGACTCCTCACGAAAGACTGTTCCACCACCCTAGAAGCTCGGGTAGTATCCAATCTTTACCCAGCTGGCTCGCTGAGCCGGGGCCAGCCTATCTCAAACGAGCGGTTCGCACTAGCAAGTACGACCCCTTTGTTGATAAGGTGCGGGTACTCCAGGCTAATCCCGAGCATGCTCGTGTGATAACGGCAGATGGACGCGAGTCTACTGTCTCTGTACGCCATCTCGCCCCTTGTGGGGTCGACGACAGGGATATCGACGAACCAATCTACGAGTCTATGGACTCTATCGAAGCTTCCTCTATGGGACTACTGCCGACACTTCCGTCGTCGCCTACTCCCTTGCCTGATGGCTCTAGGGTGCCCCCTCTGACACCTAACTCCGATGGCTATTCCGACGCGGGGGATTCCGGGCTTGGGGACGCCGTACCTGGTAGTCTCCGGACACGAGCTGGCAGGGTAGTTCGCCGCCCCGACCGCTACGGGTGGACCGACTGACGTGGAATGACGTACCCCAATCGATTATTGCCGACGCATGCTTGCGACCTGCCTAGCGGCAGT
Organism: Myxine glutinosa; assembly: GCF_964187855.1. Lineage (NCBI taxonomy): Eukaryota > Metazoa > Chordata > Myxini > Myxiniformes > Myxinidae > Myxine > Myxine glutinosa. The sequence goes on from NC_136271.1 coordinate 13,911,192, forward strand.
ATAGTTTTAACGGCGGGGTGAATGTAGTGAAATTATACTGAAGGTGAAGGTGAACCCGGGAGTGCTCGCTTATCCCACTAAAGGGGCGTCTATAAGACCCGGGACGACCGCGACGTAAGGCCACTCCTGCGACATTTACTGTGACATCTAGTCCTGTAGTCTTGAATGGTATGTACGCACCTATATGCTGGACTTGCTTGCTTTGCCTATTGTTATCGGTCTTTCCCATGTAATACCCCGATTCTGATGTCTATTGCATAAATGTATTTTACAGGATGTTACCACAGATCTAAATGATATTAAACCAACCTACGGGACAAGTCGTGTGTGTGGATGATTTTCACGACACAGCGTGCGTCTCAATGGCGTTTTGGCATTGATCTGCCAATGCCAAAGAGCATTCGTCGTTGGTACCGACAATTTGAGGAAACAGGCTGCTTATGTAAGGGGAAGAGCCCAGGGCGACCACGCACTTCAGAGGAAAACGTGGGAAGAATTCAAGAGAGTTTTCTGCGTAGCCCGTGCAAGTCCACTCGTCGTGCCAGTCGAGAACTTGCGATCCCTCATACGACTGTCTGGCGTGTGTTAAGGCGACATTTAATCCTGTACCGGTTGCAACTGGTACAGGCTCTTCGTACAGGTGACAAAGGAAAGCGTGTAGAATTTAGTGATGCGATGTTACAGAACATGGAAGACGACAGCTTCTTACCGCGTTTGATTTTTAGTGATGAAGAAACGTTTCATCTAAGCGGTAAAGTTAACCGTCACAATGTGCGCATATGAGGACTAGAGAATCCACACGAAACTAGAGCATGAGCTTGATTCCCCGAAAGTGAACGTGTTTTGTGCCGTTTCTCAAATAAAGGTTTATGGCCCTTTCTTTTTCGAGGGAAAAACAGTTACGGGGCAAACCTATCTCGAAATGCTGTAGAACTGGCTCTTTCCACAACTTAATGAAGATTCCGATGACTTCATTTTTCAGCAAGACGGAGCACCGCCACATTGGCACCTGCAGGTTCGACGTTTTCTAAATGACACACGGCCTCAACGTGGGATAGGTCGCATGGGACCCCAAGACTTGGCGCTACACTCTTGGCCCCCAAGATTCCCAGACATTACACCCTGCGACTTTTTCTTGTGGGGATACGTCAAAGACCGTGTTTTTGTGCCACCATTAGCGACTAATCTGGATGACCTCAAAAACAGAATCACGGCAGTGGTGACTTCAGTGAAAGAAGACACTCTGCGAGACATTTGGGACAAATTCAACTATCGTCTCGATGTTGTCCTTGCAGCAGGTGGAGGGCACATAGAGCATTTATAAAATGGTTAGTAAAACTTGATAACTCATTAAACCGTTTGTAACTTTTTGTGTAATTGTAACATGTTGCCATCGTGAAATATACTGCTTTGAAATTGGGTCCATCTTTTTGAAACACCCTGTATATTTTTTTACCCAAAATCAACATCTGATGCACGAATCAAATTGATTGCTTTGTTTTTACTTTGGGCACCAAAGGTGGATGGAGGTTGTTTTGACCCCTGTTTGTCTGTCTCCTCTGTGAGCAAAATATCTCAAAATGTTTTGGATTGATTTGGGTGAAACTTCATGTACACGTTTTGTGTGTGACACGGAAGAATAGATTAGATTTTGGTTCAGGTCCTGATCCAGATCCGACCTATCAGTGGGATACAAGACGTAAACTGTTCAGCCTGGCAGCGGTGACTGAACCTCTTAGCGTATGAGGGATCGCAGTATGCGCACTCTAGCTTGTGCTGTTCTCGTTTTTTCTATGTATTAGTTTGATGCCAATCAAATTGAACACATTTTAAAATTGATCTTTGTGGTATTTGGTGAGGTTCTCAAGCAGGGGGGAGGTTTGGAGTGTATACCGAGGGTAGTTGTGACATTGCGAGTTTTTGCCTTGATCGTATAAACTTTTGAACCACGTTTTTGTCTCGTTAACTGTATGATTACCATTTCTGGAAGTAATAAGCCAACAAACGTCATCATTTGTGGGGCTTGTATCGACTTAGCATCGATTGCAAATTTTATTTTGACCGTGTCAACACATCTCAACCGCCCAACACTCACCATCGCAAGGAATAAAAGAACGTCGCTTGGTGGTAAGAGGCGATGTGCACGCAACTTGCAAAAAACGGTCGTCGGGCAGGAGCAGACTTTCTTTTTTTCTGTTCTTGCAAAGAATAAGATCGGCTGTACTGATACTTTTCTTTTTCTGTTAGTTTTGTGAATTTCTTTTTCCCATAAGGATTATCCAGGTGGAGTATTTCTTTTTATTAACTGGAATGAACGAAATACGTTTCTTGTATATTTAAATTAATGCTGTGCTGTGGTTCGACATGAGCTCGCGGATGTTCTTGTGGGGTTGGCTCAGGAGAGTTTACCCAAAGTCTTTCAAGAACCCTCTGGCCAGGCTTGATGTTCGACTGAGGTTAGAGCCGGAATTTGTATTTTGTTCCGGGCGCGGCGATAGCTCACCTAATCTTCGCGAAGGACACCGTGCGATCTTCAACGTCCACTGACTAATGTCAGCAGGCAGGACACCCAGTTTAATGTCCACCCGAGGGACGGCACACACATTCATGACTCGCACTGCCTGAGAAACATGTGGATGACAGTTTATAGCTGGGCCCGGATTTGAAGACAGGCTACCCAGCTTAGAGGCGAGTGTGCGTACATATAAGCCAACCTGTCAACCTCCAAACTTCTTCCAAACTTCCTCATGGCTTGGTCTGCTGTAACTGCAAAGTTTCATTAAAGAGCTGCGAGCTAAAACCTATGAGAGGAAGATTCCACTCTTTCTGGCAGTGCGGAAAATACACAGCTTGCAATCACTCGAAGGGTTAATCAGTGCTGGACCACAGATAAGAGCGGAGCTTGGCAAAAGCAAGCTGAGCACACCGTTTGTGCTGGGTGTGACACACTGACCATGTTGAAAAGGTAAATGTTTGCCCAAGGTGAGCAAGAGGTGATGAGGGAAGCTACAGAACATTTGTTCCATTGAGATGCTGATTAACTGTACTTCGCACTCTATAAACGTGCGCAGGACATCCGACACGGCCTAACATACTAAAGGCCTTCGCACAAACATAGGTAACACAGTAACGGCCCAACGTACTAAAGGCCTTCCTAACATACTAAAGAGCTGTCCACACTTTTTCTTTTTCTTTTTTTTATATATTAAGTCGATGCTCATTGAGGAGCTTGAACATACGACGGATCAGGACGCAACAGAACAAAAAGAGGGGATGGAAACACACCGACAGCAGATTTGAGGGACAATATCAAGGGAGACTTGGAGGAATAAAGAATTCGTCTTTTTTGTGTTGCTACTCTTTTTCACAGCCCCTGCAAAACCTTGGAATGTGGGGAGGGAAGGAGGAGATACAGGGTGGACAACATGGATACAGAACCAAACTCTCAAGAAGGAAGCTTAGCCATGAATTGGAATTCTTAGTAATCTCAAAGGGATCTTGCACTCTTTAATTGCACTTCCCATGCAAATCGGTTCCGCCAAAGTGTTTTCGAAAACCTTGTCACCTGAGCTCTGCAAAAATCTGAGCTCTGCAGGCAGTTCCTTCGACCTCATGGCTTGGTTTTTGCTCTGATATGCATTGTCAGCTGTGAGACCTTATATAGACAGGTTTGTGCCTTTCCAAATCATGTCCAATCAATTGAATTTACCACAGGTGGACTCCAATCAAGGTGTAGAAACATCTCAAAGATGATCAAGAGAAATGGGAGGCACCTGAGCTAAATTTCAAATGTCATAGCAAAGGGTATGAATACTTATGTCAATGTGATATTTCAGTTTTTTCTTTTTGATAAATTTGCAAAACTTTCTAAAATCCTGTTTTCTCTTTGTCATTATGGGGTATTGAGTGTAGATTCATGAGGGAAAAAATGAATTTAAACGATTTCAGCATAAGGCTGCAACATAACAAAATGTGAAAAAAGTGAAAGGGTCTGAAGGCGCACTGTATGTATCCTCGATAAGGAATAACATCAATCGGCAAAACCGGCCAGCACGTTTGGCTTCAAATAGCCGACACTATTTCTGATTGAGTTCTTTTTCTATGTGAGATCGAGGCTCGTATAAAGGTGAGGCGACAGTGGGTAAAAGGGCAACAAAGTGACAGTGGGCCATTGGGGCCTCGGATTTTTTTTTTTCTTTACAGGGGTGAGGGTCGCGGGAGAGCAAGGTAGAACTGGCCGTGAGACAAACATCAAGGGAATAAATGAACAGGAAAAGAGGAGAGGGATGAGGGGAGGAAACACTGAAACTAGCAAGCAAGATGGTTGGGTTAGGAAAGGTTAATGATGGTGATAAATATGATGGGTCAGAATTAAGGATAACAACAAATGACGGTACGCTGCTTGCTTGAAGTACTGGAGGAAAGAGTTGGACGGAACAGCCTCTGGAAGGAACGTCGTGCATCCCGGATTTGCTGGGGAGGGTCGAAGAACTGAGAAAGTGGAAGGAGCAATGTTGCAGAATAGACGGGAGAAATCAGAGATCCACCGACATGGCTTTGGAGGTCATTTTTGCCATGTGGTCGGCCCAGGAAAGGTCATGGCTGCTGGTGAGACCTATAAGTTAATGAGACAGCCTCCTCCAGTGGGTGGCCAAGGAAATGGATAAGTGGGATTTTTGACGATCATTCCAGAGTGATAGGGAGAGACTGGGATTTTCCAGGAGTGATGGATATTTATCTGACCTGAATCTAGTCATCTCCAGATCAGCAGAGAGTGATGCAGCTGCTGTCTGTCTCGCTTTGGGATTGGAAGTACTGTATGTGGAATAATCTGCAAAAAGGAAGAGAGATTTTTCCAGAGCATCATAGAGGTCATTTGTATGGTTACAGACATACAGGAGTGAAAACGTAACCTCCGTCCTCCTTCGGTGGTGGAGGTAATAAGTAAAGTCTCAAGTCTGCCAGATAAACGTACTTTCCTGCTGTAAAATGACTTTCTGGTGCTGCTCATTTTGTTGTGCCGTCTTTTCCTTTACCCCAGTGCCGCAGTGTTATGGTAGTATCCCAAAGCTCACTAACCGTTGATGTGTAACCCTAGCCATGGCATTAGCAGCAGATTAGGGTGGTGTTAAACTTCCATAATTACCCAGCTGGCTGGGAACGTGGTCTGGGCGGCTCTGTGTGCCCGGCGTAGCGCAGCGGGGCTCCTTGTTGTTTGGTCTGCCGGTGGGCTTCGGATGGATTATCGGTGCCGTCACCAAATTTGAACCATTCCTTCAAACACGACCATCAACTCAGAATGGAAGTATTGCCCATCTTTGTTTTGTTTTAATTTAGCGGACGTGTGTCTGAGCCAAGTGATTTGAACAAATGGCAATAGAAAACTAAACACGAAACAGGTTAAACATCCAAATTCCAATTTGGGAAATGAACTGGTCTTCTCTGATCTCATTGGGGGCAATCAGTAGAAACTTCATTTCACTCAACTTAGATTAATGGTGGTTTTAAACTTTGAGATGTTGAGGCAACGTATGGAATAAATCCAGACTTTGATTTCAAATTAATCCAGAGCGTCTCTTTTCTGGTTTTGCTGTCTTTTTCAATCTCCTCTCTGGTTTCTCTGTCTTTTTCCATCTCCTATCTGGTTTATCTGTCTTCTTCCGTCTCCTTTCTGGTTTATCTGTCTTCTTCCGTCTCCTCTCTGGTTTCTCTGTCTTCCTCCGTCTCCTCTCTGGTTTCTCTGTCTTCTTCCGTCTCCTTTCTGGTTTATCTGTCTTCTTCCGTCTCCTCTCTGGTTTCTCTGTCTTCTTCCGTCTCCTTTCTGGTTTTTCTCTCTTCTTCCATCTCCTATCTGGTTTATCTGTCTTCTTCCGTCTCCTCTCTGGTTTCTCTGTCTTCTTCCGTCTCCTTTCTGTTTTTTCTCATCTTCTTCCGTCTCCTATCTGGTTTATCTGTCTTCTTCCATCTCCTTTCTAGTTTATCTGTCTTCCTCCGTCTCCTCTCTGGTTTCTCTGTCTTCTTCCATCTCCTTTCTGGTTTTTCTCTCTTCTTCCGTCTCCTTTCTGGTCTTTCTCTCTTCTTCCGTCTCCTCTCTGGTTTCTCTGTCTTTTTCCATCTCCTATCTGGTTTATCTGTCTTCTTCCGTCTCCTTTCTGGTTTATCTGTTCTCTTCCGTCTCCTTTCTGGTTTATCTGTCTTCCTCTGTCTGCTTTCTGGTTTCTCTGTCTTCTTCTGTCTCCTTTCTGGTCTTTCTCTCTTCTTCCGTCTCCTTCCTGGTCTTTCTCTCTTCTTCCGTCTCCTTTCTGGTTTATCTGTCTTCTTCCGTCTCCTTTCTGGTTTCTCTGTCTTCTTCCGTCTCCTTTCTGGTTTTTCTCTCTTCTTCCATCTCCTATCTGGTTTATCTGTCTTCTTCCGTCTCCTCTCTGGTTTCTCTGTCTTCTTCCGTCTCCTTTCTGTTTTTTCTCTCTTCTTCCGTCTCCTATCTGGTTTATCTGTCTTCTTCCATCTCCTCTCTGGTTTCTCTGTCTGCTTCTTCTGTCTGCTTTCTGGTTTCTCTGTCTTCTTCTGTCTGCTTTCTGGTTTCTCTGTTTTCTTCCGTCTCCTTTCTGGTCTTTCTCTCTTCTCCCGTCTCCTTTCTGGTTTATCTGTCTTCCTCTGTCTGCTTTCTGGTTTCTCTGTCTTCTTCTGTCTCCTTTCTGGTCTTTCTCTCTTCTTCCGTCTCCTTCCTGGTCTTTCTCTCTTCTTCCGTCTCCTTTCTGGTTTATCTGTCTTCTTCCGTCTCCTTTCTGGTTTATCTGTCTTCTTCTGTCTGCTTTCTGGTTTCTCTGTCTTCTTCCGTCTCCTTTCTGGTCTTTCTCTCTTCTTCCGTCTCCTTTCTGGTCTTTCTCTCTTCTTCCGTCTCCTTTCTGGTTTGTCTGTCTTATTCTGTCTGCTTTCTGGTTTCTCTGTCTTCTTCCATCTCCTCTCTGGTTTCTCTGTCTGCTTCTTCTGTCTGCTTTCTGGTTTCTCTGTTTTCTTCTGTCTGCTTTCTGGTTTCTCTGTTTTCTTCCGTCTCCTTTCTGGTTGATCTGTCTTCCTCCGTCTCCTCTCTGGTTTATCTGTCTTCTTCCGTCTCCTTTCTGGTCTTTCTCTCTTCTCCCGTCTCCTTTCTGGTCTTTCTCTCTTCTTCCATCTCCTTTCTGGATTCTCTGTCTTCTTCCGTCTCCTTTCTGGTCTTTCTCTCTTCTTCCATCACCTTTCTGGTTTATCTGTCTTCCTCCATCTCCTCTCTGGTTTATCTGTCTTCCTTCATCTCCTCTCTGGTTTCTCTGTCTTCTTCCGTCTCCTTTCTGGTCTTTCTCTCTTCTTCCGTCTCCTTTCTGGTTTCTCTGTCTTCTTCCATCACCTTTCTGGTTTATCTGTCTTCCTCCGTCTCCTCTCTGGTTTCTGTCTTCTTCCGTCTCCTTTCTGGTCTTTCTCTCTTCTTCCGTCTCCTTTCTGGTCTTTCTCTCTTCTTCCGTCTCCTTTCTGGTCTTTCTCTCTTCTTCCGTCTCCTTTCTGGTTTCTCTGTCTTCTTCCATCTCCTTTCTGGTTTATCTGTCTTCCTCCGTCTCCTCTCTGGTTTCTGTCTTTTTCCGTCTCCTTTCTGGTCTTTCTCTCTTCTTCCGTCTCCTTTCGGGTTTCTCTGTCTTCTGTCTCCTTTCTGGTTTCTCTGGCTTCTGTCTCCTGGTTTCTCTGTCTTCTGGTTTCTCTGTCTTCTTCCGTCTCTTCTCTGGTCTTGCACCTATGTCCTCTCCCATGCTTTGCCCCCCACCCCACCCCCTCACATTTAGGCTGTGCTCACACATTCCCCCATCAACCCCCTTCTGGTGAAACTACCCAAATCCAGAATCACCTTCACTCATTTGCTCCTCTTTATTCCTGCCTGTGGAACCAACTCCCACATTCTCTTCAATCTTATTCTTCACTCCACATCTTCAAGGCAGCTGTTCACCACCACCCCCACCCCCCCCCCATCCAAAACCATGATCTTTTCTACCCCCTGCAGAACCCCTCCCCTCCCCCTCAAAAATAAATTCCACACTCTTTCCTTCCTGAGTCCTGAGAGTTTGGTTCTGTATCCATATTATCTACCCCTTGCATTGTCTCCATTTATTACATGGCAAAAAAACAAAATTTGACAAGTATGTTGATCACTCCGGTTTGTTTGTTTGTTTGTGTGCTTGTGTGTTTGTTACTTGCGAAAATCGAAGATTTTTCAAGTATATTGGTTGGTCTTGTGCGTTAGTCTGTCTGTCTGTCTGTTTGTCTATCTGTATGTATGTCAGTCACCTTCAGGTCTTAATTTTCAACCGATCTTCATGAAACTTCACCAAATGGTAGAGTTGGTCATAAGCAAGAAGCCTATTGTTTTTGGGGTCAAAAGGTTAAGGTCACCAACTTTGTAGGTCAACATAGGCCAAATGTCACCAACTTTGTCAAATTTCTAAAATCCTCAATTTTCATCCGATAGACTTGAAATTTGAATACTTTTGAAATTTCCTTGAAATTTGAAATTTTAAGAGGATTTGCATATACTAGGGCATGCCCGTACTATATCTATATCTAAAATTATATCCCCCCCTCTATTTACATGAAATGGTTTGGTCCATGAAATGTTTTGGTCCATTCGCAACGCCAAAGCGAACGGCGAACGCTTTACATGAAATGGTTTGGTGCATGAAATGTTTTGGTCCATTCGCAACGCCAAAGCGAACGGCGAACGGCTTGCGAGTACAGTGACAATCCCCCCGGGGTTTTTATTAGTTTTAAAACATAGTTTAACGCCAACATAGCGCCAACATAGTTTGCAAACGTGAAATAAATGAATACGCTCTCAAATGTGCCATCCGAGGCAGAGTGTGTCCGCCACGTTCGGCACACGCGATAGCTCACTGCTCTCTGATTGGTTGAATCGTTTTTTGGACATAGCTCGGTAAGTAATTGTCCGATTAATATGAAACCTTGAAAAGGCACATCCTCGGGTCCCCAGCAATATACCTGGCAAGTTTAAAGTATATCGGACCCGTGGTTGTCGAGAAACAGCGGTCACAGACAAACAAACGTACAAACGTACAAACGTACAAACAAACACACAGAGATTACTGGAATTATAGATAGATGGTCACTGAATTCAACCCCCAACTATTTTTGAGGTCAACATAGGCCAAAAGGTTAACATACGCCAAATTTATAAAATCCTCAATTTTCATCCGATTGACTTGAAATTTGAAGAGGATTTTCATATCGGCTAACTGAATTCAACCACCAACTATTTTTGAGATCAACATAGGTTAAAAGGTCAACATAGGCCAAAAAATCAACAACTTTTCAAATTTCTAAAATCCTTAATTTTCATCCGATAGACTTGAAATTTGAATAGGATTTTCATATCAAGTAACTGAATTCAACGAACAACTATTTTTGAGATCAACATAGGCTAAAAGGTCAGCATAGGCCAAAGGTCAACCACTCTTCTAATTTCTAAAATCCTCAATTTTCATCCGATTGACTTGAAATCTGAAAAGGATTTTCATATCGGCTTACTGAAACCAACCACCAACTATTTTTGAGGTCAACATAGGCCAAAAGGTCAGCATTGGCCAAATTTCTAAAATTGTGAATTTTCATCCGATTAACTTAAAATTTGAAGACAATTTGCACATCAGGTCACTGAATTCAACCTCAATTTATTTTTGTGGTCAAAACGATGTTCTACTGAGTGCTATTCTACTTTGTTCTCTTTTGCCAAGTGTCGTTCTATGAGTGATTTTTCATTTTGACCCTCAGCCCTACTGTTAATGCCTCCCGCTCCCCTCCTTCCCTACCCCCTCCCTCCCCACCCCCAACCTCTCCTTATGCTGTTTATTTTGTTCTGTTACATCCTGATCTGTTCTTTGTTTGAGCTCTTCCATGAGCCTTGACTTTGTCTACAAAAAAAGATACTTGTACATGAAGAACAATTCAATTACTTTTTTCGTTGTCAATACATCTCCAGGGATTTATCTTTAAGGAAGTGAACCTTGTGTGTCTTGTGATTGAAGCCCTGATGTGCTATTGTTGGTGATAACAGGTTAGATATGGCACTCTCTGAGGTTTTATTCCCTAAAACTTGCATTTATCATATTTGGAGAAGGACCTGCCCATCCTGTGAAGGTCACAAAACAATACAAACTTTAGGGAAGGGGGTGGAGGGGGGGGGGGAGGTGAGGGGGGTGCAACAGAAAGAATAATCTCACTATAATTGTATGATATTTTATATACTAGATAGTTATCCATCAAGCAAATACATATATTTGACTGGAATTGGCTCATTATTTTGGCCTGATGATTGCACCTTCACTGAGGTGTGGCTGTGGTGCTGATGCAGTGTCCCGGTATGAGTAGGGCGGGAATTAGAAATTTGGTGAGGGTATTGGCATGTGATGGACGACTCTCTCGTTTATTTTTTTAAGCCACAGTGGGATATTTTTCATCTACCAACAAAAAAGATCAATCAGAGATTGCAGACCCTAACCAGGACTTGGTTTGTGTGGTGTACTTTGTGTGGCAAATAAATAGAAGGATGTACGACTACATGAAGAACATCCGGTCGTTGAGTGCAATTGAAACCGGTATAAATGGTCTAGTTGTAAATGTGTAAAGGTCAAAGATCTAAAAAGTTGTAACGGTCAAATAGCCTTAAGGTTGAAAGGTCTGAAATGGTCTAAAGTGTCTAAAGGGTCTTTATAGGTCGAAGGGATTGAAAGGAGTAATTTAATTCTAAAGGGTCCGAATTGTGTGAAGAGGTCCAAAAGGTCTTAAAACGTCTAAAAAGGTTATTAAGGTCAAAGGGGTCTACAGGGTATTAAAATGTCTGAAATATGTGAAAGTCTAAAGGGGTTAGAACAGAGTCCAAGGGTCTTCGAGGTTCTGAAGGGTCTATGAGGATCTAAAAGGTTTCAGGGGTCAAAGGGTTCTAAAGGGTGTAATGGGGTTTATAGGGTCTTAGGATTCTAGAGGGTCTTCGGGGCCTATAGGATTGAACAGGGTCTTCGGTGTCTCAGGTATTAGAAGGTCTTAGGGTTCTAAGGGGACTTAAAAGGCCTTAAGGGTATAAAAGTGTGAGGGGTCTTAAAGGGTGTTAGGGTTGTAAAGGGTTGAAGCGGATTTAATGGGTCATAGCGGTCTAAAAGGTCTTAGGGGTCTTAAAGGGTCTTGTTTAATTGATACACATACGTTCTGTGTGGACAAACAGACAAACTAGAACGGCACTTGGTGCCGCCAGGCTGAACTAGAGCGCATACCTCCCGCCAGGTGAACAGTTTACACTTTATATCCCCTGGTGTTGGGCTAGCGGCTAGGGTGTCAGCTTAGGATCCTAGGATCCTGGGTTCGAATCCCGGTCGATCGCTGAATTAACGCCAGGGGGATTGACTCAGCCTGTCATCCTTCCGAGGTCGGCTAATTGAGGACCAGTTCACTGGTAATTCCCTGTTTGTCGTTAAAGGCGGCAAAAAGGGTCGGCGTCAGGAAGGGCATCCGGCCGTAAAACATTGCTTCAAAAAGGGGACCGAAAAACAACAACAACCACGGTTCCCGAAAAAGGCCAACCCCCGCTTGCGGGGAAAAATGGCCTCTAAAGGTGGTTATATATCCCACTAATACGCCGGATCTGAATCTGAACCAAATCCAATCGGCTTGTTCTTGGCACTTGCCCAACTTACCCAAAATTTTGTCATAAGTCGTCCATAACTTTTTGAGATATCCTGCTATGTATCGGGTCAGCTCTAGCTCTCAATGGTGAAAAATAACTTTAAAAAACCATCCGACCTGGAGCCGGATTCGGATCTTCACCAAAAGATTTATCACTAAAATGAAGTTGAGGTTAAACATTAAATCCATCATGAAATAATTGTGTATTTCATGAATGGAATTGCCACCATCTTGAAGGGATTATATATTAAAGTGGCAAAATTAAAGCAAGCGAGGTTTAAACATCTGTTTATTCAGTCCATGTTCATCAATCTTCAGCTAAGTCTGAACCTTGCTCTTTTTTTTCCAACTCTTTATTCTATCCCTACCTCAAGTGTGAAACCTCATCGTCTGCAGACAATGGCACACACTCACAACGGTCACACTTGGTCGCATCTCTGTCTCAGTGGTGAAAAGCAATGACAGGAATGTGCACAGCAGGCGATGGGACAGCCCTGATGGCCCCCCACCTCGGTGTCTCAGCAATCCCACCATCCGCACCAATTTTCACCCAGCACCAGAGCTAAATGGGTGCACGCTGTAGTGGCGAGAAGACTTGATAAAATAGCCCATTGCTGGCGGTATCGTTTATTGCAGGGTTGAGAGGGGAGACTTCTCCCCCGCCCCCATCCCCCTCCATTCCACATCCCCACTAGTATTCCTTTTAAGAGCACTGTTATTACTCACACCTTACATTTGGGGAGTCATCTCAGTAACGTCCCACACTTGTGCACACACCTTCAGCTTTTACTGTCCTGCAGGGATGGATTCGTTATTTGTTTCATTTATTCCCACTTTTCCACCCCCTTCTCGTCCTTCCTCCCTCCCCCCGCACCCCTCACTCTCAACATTACCAGTGATTTAAAGGTATTTTTCCCTACTCATCTCTAAAAGAGTTTGAAGGGCAAATTTTGCACGACGGTGTACGATGGTGCAGCACTGCATTTTCAGACATGCCACTTGTGATTTTAGTCCGAAGGTTCAGTTTAGTTGAAGTAGTTTCTGGGAATTTGAAAAAGTAAAGTGGTTTGCTTCCAACCCTAAAGTGGAAAAGTTTGGACAAATGCATTGCTATGTTATTATTCGACACATCCGTCTCTCTCTCTCTCTCTCTCTGTCTCTGTCTCTGTCTCTCTCTCTCTCTCTCTCTCTCTCTCTCTCTCTCTCTGTCTCTCTCTGTCTCTCTCTCTGTCTCTCTCTCTCTCTCCCTGTCTCGCTTTCTCTCTCTCCCTGTCTCGCTCGCTCTCTCTCTCTCTCGCTCGCTCTCTCTCTCTCTCTCTGGCACTCTCTCGCTCTCTCTCTCTCTCGCCCTCTCTCCCTGTCTCGCTCTCTCTCGCTCGCTCTCTCTCTCTCCCTCTCGCTCTCTCTCCCTGTCTTGCTCTCTCTCTCTCTCTCTCTCTCTCTCTCTCTCTCTCTCTCTCTCTCTCTCTCTCTCTCTCGCTCTCTTTCCCTCTCTTTCCCCCTCTCTCTGTGTCTCTTTCCCTCTCTCTCTCTGTCTCTCTCTCTCTCCCTGTCTCGCTCTCTCTCCCTGTCTCGCTCTCTCTCCCTGTCTCGCTCTCTCTCCCTGTCTCGCTCTCTCTCCCTGTCTCGCTCTCTCTCCCTGTCTCGCTCTCTCTCCCTGTCTCGCTCTCTCGCTCTCTCTCTCTCTCTCGCGCTCTCTCGCTCTCTCTCCCTATCTCGCTCTCTCTCACGCTCTCTCTCTCCTCTCTCTCTCTCTCTCTCCCTCCCTCTCTCTCCCTCTCTCTCCCTCTCTCTCCCTCTCTTTCCCTCTCTCTCTGTCTCTCTTTCCCTCTCTCTCTCTCTCTTAGCTGCATGTTGGGGACTGCCTATGGTGAGTGAACAGTGATGGACGTTAAATGCACAAGTAAATTGACACGGTACAAATGAGGGTGATTGGGGCATAGGCAATCCCTGCATTCATGTCACTGTCAGCCAGCATGGAGTCAAGCTGTTCCAAGAACTTATAGGTGTTGCATCTGCATAATTGTCATTCGGGGTACTTGTGGCCCATAAGTGGAGTTTGCTGCACTCGGATATATTCGACTTGAGGTTTTATTTTGAAATTTTTTCGTTTCGTTTCCATAAAAAGTTTAATGTAGGTTTGCAGAAATTACTACAGGTACTTCACGATGAAATTCGGCCTCTGATTGCATACGATTCTCTCCAGGTCCACGCCGACCAACTTACGTTCCGGCTGAGTGGCGGTCTCGTGGCTTTGGGACAACTCCTGCAGACGTTTGGGACTGTGGGAGGAACAACATCGAGTGTGAAGATCCCAGTCAAGTGAGTTTTTGTCTCCATTTATTCCGGGTTAACCCCACTGATACGATAAATGTTTGTTTGTGTTTGATGGACAATCTTTTCAAACAGATGATGGAGCAATTGCAGGTTCGGCTGCATTCAGGAAATGGTTTTCGATGTTGGTCTTTCTTTGTGCCTCCCTTACACTCAACCTCACCAAAACTCCCCAAAGATTTTCCAGGTTTTTCATTTAAAATGAATCATTTGATCAGATGAATGCTTCCGGACATCGCCCCGCATCGCGCTCCTGCGATGTCGTCTTCATCCTTTGAGTCCACAATGGCTGCCTTTTTCACCTGCTGCAAGTTGCAATTGCCAAACACACCGAGATAGTCTTTGCGTGTTTATGTGTACACCTGTGTTAAGCCTACGTGGCTGGAAAAGAAAACGGTTTACTGCATCCCAATATCCAGTCTTGGAGCCTTATCCCAGCAGGCAAATATTGGTTTGATGATCCCATTGATCTTCTCAGCTGAGGATCTCCAGAATTCACCCTTAACTCACAATGTGGGTTAAATGGGTAACCCGACGTGTGCTTACCTACTCTTTTGGAATCGTGTACTCAACTAATTCAGAGCCGTTCTGCCTCTCACATCGCTAATTACTCTTAATCCTCCACAAAAGCAAACTTTTTGCTCACCGGGTTTTATTGTTCCGGTCATTCAGTGGGGTCAGGGTTTTCCCTGCTGCAAGTCAGAAACATAACGTCTTCATTGTGTCTGCTTTTTAAACCCATTTCAACTTGTTTTTGTTGTTGTTGTTCAAGATTTCCATTTTGACATTTTATCAGAGCAATGCAGAAATCTGGATGGTTCGTCAAACTGAACCCGAGCAGATCCGCCGCCCAGCTCGGAGCTTCTATAAAGGTACAGATGCATTCCTTAAGGACTCGGCAAGGGAATGGCATACGGCAATAAATCCCACAAATGATTTCCCTGCAGAAAAGGGACTTTTTTTTTTTTTTTTTTAATGTGGAAAACGAAAGTGGCGACCCAGTTGGTGTCGGTTGAAACTGTACGCCCGACACAGATGCCGCTAAAGCGCTGCAACCGGTGGGCCATGTGGGGTTGACCCTATGGTGGAGCCATGCCGAGGTCATCTCGGCAGATGTGGTTCCGACGGGATCGGTTTACTGTGTCCTGGCCACTTGTCACTGGATATGCTGCCATCTGTTTCAATTACGAGCCATCGAGGCTGTGTGCATGCAATTCCAGGAATTGATTTCTTTTTGTTACTCTCTTGCTTTTTGGATCGGTCTCTGTGTATAACCTAGGCCTTGGTTACGTCCGTCTTTCGACCGATCGTTATCTCGCTGCTATATAACCGACACACCTGTTGGGCACCGGTTATTGATATTATTTTACCTATTCTCTGACCCCTTTGCACACCTACGATTGAGCTGCATGGTTTTGATGCTGATGTATTTCATCACTTTGAATGAAAGCTCCTGTTTGGTTGTTAATTAATTTTTTCCCACATCCTTTCTTATGGTAATTCCGCTTTTGATGTCGTGCTGTGATTTGCTCATTTTCATTTTGCGTATACTTCATTTTCCTCCTCCGAAAATTTCAGCTCGTCTCCTATTCAGCCTCGGTTTGCCTTTTTTGATTTTTTATATACGTTTAAACCTGCGGGTCTTCCATTTTCATTATTTCAATAGCTGAGTTTGCAATCACTTACTGCAAGAAAAATATTTTTGAGCCGACATTGAATCGAATTTGTAATCGCTTAATTTGTTTTGGGAGAGCCTGAAACAATGGTTCAAGCTTGAAACGAATAATCAAGTAAAAGACCAAATATAGCATTGGAACCATCAGGCGAACCCAAATAGGTAAATATGGAGCCATCAGGAGGAACCTGATGATGTAAATGTTGAACCATCTCGAGGAACCTGATTAGGTAAAGATGGAACCATCAGGAGGAACCTCATTAGGTAAAGATGGAACCATCTCGAGGAACCTGATTAGGTAAAGATGGAACCATCTCGAGGAACCTGATTAGGTAAAGATGGAACCATCTCGAGGAACCTGATTAGGTAAAGATGGAACCATCTCGAGGAACCTGAATAGGTAAAGATGGAACCATCAGGAGGAACCTGATTAGGTAAAGATTGAACCATCAGGAGGAACCTGATTACGTAAAGATTGAACCATCAGGAGGAACCTGATTAGGTAAAGATGGAACCATCTCGAGGAATCTGATTAGGTAAAGATGGAACCATCTCGAGGAACCTTATTAGGTAAAGATGGAACCATCAGGAGGAACCTGATTAGGTAAAGATTGAACCATCAGGAGGAACATGATTAGGTAAAGATTGAACCATCAGGAGGAACATGATTAGGTAAAGATTGAACCATCAGGAGGAACCTGATTAGGTAAAGATTGAACCATCAGGAGGAACCTGATTAGGTAAAGATGGAACCATCTCGAGGAACCTGATTAGGTAAAGATGGAACCATCTCGAGGAACCTGATTAGGTAAAGATTGGACCATCAGGAGGAACCTGATTAGGTAAAGATTGAACCATCAGGAGGAACCTGATTAGGTAAAGATTGAACCATCAGGAGGAACCTGATTAGGTAAAGATGGAACCATCAGGAGAACCCAAATAGGTAAATATTGAGCCATCAGGAGGAAACTGGATAGGTAAATATGGAACCATCAGGAGGAACCTCATTCGCTGAAGATGGAACCATCTCGAGGAACCTGATTAAGTAAAGATGGAGCCATCAGGAGGAACCTGATTAGGTAAAGATGGAACCATCAGGGGGACCCCGGATGGGTAAAGATGTAGTCATCAGGAGGAATCTGGATCGGTAAAGATGGAGCCTTCAGGAGAAACCTGAATCGGTAAAGATGGAGCCATCAGGAGGAACCAGATTATGTAAAGATGGAGCCATCAGGAGGAATCTGGATCGGTAAAGATGGAGCCATCAGGACGAACCAGATAAGGTAATGATGGAACCATCTCGAGGAACCCAGATAGGTAAATATGCAGCCATCAGGAGGAACCCTGATTGGTAAAGATGGAACCATCAGGAGGAACCTGATTAGGTAAAGATGGAACCATCAGGAGGAACCGGAATAGGTTAAGATGGAACCATCAGGAGAACCCAAATAGGTAAATATGGAGCCTTCAGGAGGTACCCGGATTGGTAAAGATGGAACCATCAGGAGGAACCTATTCGCTAAAGATGGAACCATCTCGAGGAACCTAATTAAGTAAAGATGGAACCATCAGGAGGAACCTGATTAGGTAAAGATGGAACCATCAGGGGGACCCCGGATGGGGAAAAATGTTGTCATCAGGAGGAATCTGGATAGGTAAAAATGGAAATATCAGGAGCAACCTGATTAGGTAAAGATGGAGCCATCAGGACGAACCAGATAAGGTAAAGATGGAACCATCTCGAGGAACCCAGATAGGTAAATATGCAGCCATCAGGAGGAACCCGGATTGGTAAAGATGGAACCATCAGGAGGAACCAGATTAGGTAAAGATCCCTCAGATCCGCAGTCTGCAGACTCCTCATTCTCTGCAGACTTGGAAAAAATCAGACTGGTCAAACAAGTGGAACATGTCTTTCAATCGTGACAAATCTCACACTCACTGTCTCTCCGAAAAGACCGACTGGACAACCCTTCCATGTACTTTCTCAACAATCCTCTCCAAAAAGTTCTGTCACTCAAGCTTTTGGGTCTCACTATCTGCCATGATCTTTCCTGGGAAAACCACATTTCCAAGCTGGCCTCCAAAGCCAGTCGCCGACTGGGCATCCTCCGTCATGTGAGGTGTCCTTCCTTAGCACACCTGAGCTCCTCACCACATACAAGGCTTTCATCTGCAGCTCAATGGAATACTGCTCTCCCCTCTGGGCTGGTGTTCCTGCCTCACACCTAGCTGTGCTTCACGCTGTAGAAACCAAAGCTTTCAGAATCATTGGAATCTCTCGCAATGAAGCTAACTCTGAGGGCCTTTCACTCACTCACCGCAGACAGGTTGGTGGTCTTTTTGTCTTCTACCGACTCCTCTCTGGCCTAGCTCCCCCAGCTCTGTCTGTGCTGTGTCCCCCAAATAATCCTGCAGGACACACAAGATCTGCCAGAAACCCTCTTCTGGTGAAACTGCCAAAATCAAGACTCTCTGCTCACCTTCACTCTTTCATTGCTCTTTTCTCCCGCCTCTGGAACAAACTGCCACACTCCCTTCAATCCCACTCCTCCCCCCAGGTATTTAAAACAGCTGTCCACCACCATCTCTTATCTTCCGCCATCCAAAACCTTGATCTTTTCTACCCCCGTTAATTCACCCCAGATCCACTTTCTTGAAATACTGACTTCTTTTCTGGAAGCCCTTCTATTGTCCATATGTTTTATACCTCCCACAGATCTCCCGATGTCCCTGTTCTTTACTATTGTACTTGTGTGCTTCCCTCTCTCTCCCCATCTTGTCTCCTGCTCCCTTTATCACATGTTTTATGTGTCCGTTTGCTTTTTTTGTGATTCATGTTAGCTCTTACACGAACCTCGATCTTGTATACAAAAAAAAAAATGATGGAACCATCTCGAGGAACCGGAATCGGTAAAGATGGAACCATCAGAAGGAGCCTTGATATCAAAAGATGGAACCATCAGGATGAGCCAGGATAGATAAAGATTGAGTCATCAGGAGGAACCTTGATAGATAAAGATGGAGTCATCGGGAGGAACCTTGATAGATAAAGATGGAGTCATTAGGGGGAATCTGGATAAGTAAAGATTGAGTCATCAGGAGGAATCTGAATAAGTAAAAATGGAGTCATCAGGACGAATCTGGACAGGTAAAATGGAGCAATCAGGAGGAACCCGGATATGATGATGATGAATTCATCAGGGTGACCCCGGATGGGTAAAGATGTAGTCACCAGGAGGAATCTGGATAGGTAAAGATGGAGTCATCAGGAGGAATCTGGATAGGTAAAGATGGAGCCATCAGGAGGAATCTGAATCAGTAAAGATGTAGCCATCAGGAGGAATCTGAATCAGTAAAGATGGAGTCATCCGGAGGAATAAAGATGGAGTCATCAGGAGGAAGCTGGGAAGTATATAAGCTGAGATAAAGGTATGCTAGCAGCCATAATTATACATCAATAAATGTCACCATTTTGATTGTAATAAAACTGGTGCTTCTACACAGAATTAAATTGATGTGTATAAAAAATATGTGGCAATCGACGACATGAACAGTTTTAACCCCATTGTCTACACACAGAGAAGTGGGAGTGTATTTGAGACGGCAAACTTCCAAGTTAATCTTGTCGTATACACGTCACTTTAAGACATCCAAAGCACCACAACAGTGCCTTTGCTTAAACCTTCAGCCAATGTCAATGACGACAACGATGACGTTAAAAACAGAAGGTTTCGAGGAGCAACTTAATCTTCCACAGAAACCGAGCTCCTCCGTCATTTTTGATCCAATCGAGGGGAAACTTCACAGATCTGTTCAGCATGTCAGTCCACTAAAATGTCCTTTTGGAATTTGCGATAGGGCACGTGGTTTGGCAGGTATCGTTAATTAAACGAAAATATTTTTTAAATGGATATCTCTTGTTTATTCTGGAGTTCTCCTCAAGCCGCACCGTGCGCCCTCAGCCTCATCTGCGAACGTCAACAGCGCGACACAGCGTGCGCTTTCGTGAGGGGCGGAGCCAAGCCGAGCAACATATATATATATATATATACACATCGATCATTTCGTGAACTGGAAAATATAATAAATTACTGATATTTAGCGACTCGAAAGGTTCTTTATCAACAACTTATTTTGTCGTGCTTCTGCTGACCTGTCTGCAAGGTGTATAAATCGAAGTCCCGAGTGCGAATCACAGGTGAGCCCATCCTGAGGTAATTAGCGATTGGGAACGATTCAGAACCTGTGGGTAAATAACCCTTGGTAATTTCCCCAACAGTTTTCCGGACGACAGACTGCCGGTAGGGGACATGTGTTGCAGCGCAATACTCAGAATGCTTGTTCCTTAAGGCTTTTTGTGGGTTTATTTTCTTTTAAATTCGTTTTCTCGGCAACAGTTGGTCCATTTGATACATTTTCACTCTAGTATGTGCCTACTCATGTTGATTTTTAAGTCATAATTATGACGTCATAGGTCATGTTGTACTGTCGCCATCTTTGGGGAAAAAAACAACTTTGGACCTCTATATCTCCAAAACTGCTCAATGAAAAAAAATGGAAACCTGGTTCATTTTGAAACCAGGTTCAAACCTGGTTCATTCAAACAAAATTGTATGTTTATAGAGAACTCTGCATGGGGAATGTGTTGTTAACCATGCCGTCATTGGTTTGTCCATTATGACATCATAATTCAACAAGTGCAATGCTCTATCAGATCAGTTTGAAATTTCCTGAGTGTGATCTGCACAACAATATAAGGGGAGAATGTAAATCAATGATGTCATAGGTCACGTGGTTTGGCAGCTATATTGGATTGAACATAAAAATTTTAAAATTCAACTTCTCCCGAACGGTTGACCAGATCTATGCGAAACTTCATGCGCATGCACATGATTTTATTTAAAATTCCAACTTGATCTGTCACACGGTCTGACAGCCAGAATTCTTTTTAACATGTTAAGTATAAGACATGTGGACGTCATGGGTCATGTGTCGATCAGTTATATATATATATATATTTTTTTTCCTTTCCATGTGTAACCACAGACGCGTGTACTACTGAATTACGTCTCATTTAATGAAATCGTGCATCAGTTCTGCCTTCTGGTGGTCCAATATTAATATTAATCATGTTTTTGATTGCTACGTTCCTCTATGACGTCACAGGAATTTCTGTTTATCGTCCTTTATTGCAATTCTGTTTGGGGCAAGAACAAAAACAGCATTTGCCTCACAAAAACAATCTTAGCAGTTTTGATGGAACGTGCAGCCTCTCAACCATTTCATCAGCGATGGATAAAATTGCCCAAAATGATGTACTAGGTGCCTGCGATTGGACGCAATGCATGATGGGGTAATGGGATTATCATACTTAGATGGCCTACGATGGTTTTGTCTTTGTTGAGGATTCCTCAATCCTCACATTGAATGCATTAATGGCAGCTTTGAACCTGTCCTTAGGATGCAATATCATTTATATTCAGTATTTGATTACTATACCTGGGGGAATCATCAGGAGAGGAGGAGTTCAGGATCGGGAAGTTGAGGAGCTTGGGGGCAGAATGCACCATTTTTGCATACATCATTTGTAGATGCCCACACAGATCGTTCTAATCAATGCGCAGGATGAAACTGAAAGACAACAAATGACGTCACGATGTTACCAAAAAGAAGTTGTGCCACTTTCGCTGCGGCCTTTGGAAATAGCACATCCAGAAACTCGTCTGTTTTGCTCACGGTAATTCCTGCTTGCATCTGTCAAATACACCTTATTGACACGATACCGAAGTGCAAGGTACATGGTGTGGTTCTTGCATGGAACAATCGATCGTATGATGTATGCATTTTGAGCGCATCAAAATTCAATTCTGATTCCTTTATGCAGCAGCAGCTGATTTTTGTTGTTGTTGTTGTTGTTGTTGTTGTTGTTGTGCAGCACAAAATGTGCATCTCCAAAGTGCATGGGAGACTGGCTCAGATGTTATCATCATGTGATGTCAGTTATGATTCATTTCCTTATCGGAACCTTGTCAAATTAATCGACTGAATGTGAAGATGCGTTTGTGCTCATCTTTGTTCTCTCTTAAATCAATAAAGGTGGAAGAAAGAAGAGGTAATGGTACATGCCATGCACCCACTACCACCTCTTCTTTCATCTGTTTGGAGAACTGCAGAAACGATAGTGGATTGGAGAATACTGCAGGTTTCTGTGGAAGGTTGAGAAAATGAAGAAAGGATGTTGATTTGGTGCCAAAAGTGAACTCTTGAAATGCTTTTTCTAAAATAGTTAATGAGGAGTGGGGGAGGTCAGAGAACGCATTTCGATTTTGGCTTCTTCACACTCACAGTGAGGACATAGAATCTCATCTTGTATTAATGTCGATGTTTCGTTTCGGAGTAGACCTCTGGCGTTTGCAGACTCGTGCCCAATCATGGATTTAGCAGTCGTGGTGAGGGCAGCAAACGTGACGTTTGGTCGTCAGGAGTGGGAATTTGGATCCGGGTTTGAATCTCGCTCTGACACTTGGTGTCTGGAGCATCCCCTCGAGGGAAAAATTCAAAATGTTTGCGTGACGACATGTTTGGGTTATTCAAAATTTAGATCCATTTTTCCGGATGAAAGCGTGCTCAGTATGGCGGAAGAGGTGGCGCGTGAGCCAAAACGTGGGGTCGACGTGGGTGAGACCATCGAAGAGCTCGATCTCGGTATCTCCAGCAATTCTAGCACCATGAAGAGGAGCCCCACCCCGACGAGCGAGGGAGGCATGGCAAGGATGCTCTAGGAAATGTTGGGCACTAAATTGGCCAATTTGGAAAACAAAATGAACCAAAATAAACCCAAAAAAAAGATGAAGATGAATACGATACAAAATTGAACAATCTGGAAAACAATTAAGTTGGAGACAAAATGAACAGAAATTAAAGAAAATAGTGATGAGTTGCTAAAGTGAGTTTTAGATAAATTTTGAAAAGGGGTCAACAAATTCAAAAACATTAACGGCCCAGATCCATGAACATCGATTTAAAATTTGTAATCTTATATCCTCCCAAAGGAATAAAATAGATATTGACGGCTTGGAAATGTTTGTTTTTCCATTGTTGTAGTTCCTGTGTGTATTTCCTCCTCTTCCTGTGTATACCGCCCATTCCCTCCACCTTCCCCCATCCTCCCACCTTCACATTGATTTCCATTTGGCTTCATTGAACAATTTGTTCCCCTCATTTGAGGTTGCCTTTTCACCCCTGTCTGTCTGTCTGTGAAGAGGATAGCTCAAAAAGGTATGGACTGATTTGGACAAAATTTAGTTGACAGGTTTGGTGTGTGACAAGGACAAATGGTTTAGATTTAAGTGAAGATCCGAATCCAGATCCGGATATGAGAATTGTTTCAGTAATTCTTCACCAATCGGAAATAGGGCCAAAATGATACATCGAACGATATCTCAAAAAGTTGTGGACGGACTCAGACGACACTTTGTGGACATCATGGGTGCGTAACAAGGAACAAATTATTCAATTTTGAGGAAGATCCAGATCCAGATCTGAGAATTTTAAAAGAGATTCTTCACCATTGAGTGATGGGGCTAAAAAGGAAATATAACATAATTTAAAAACACACCTGGTCACAAGTGTGCCTCACTGACCGGTCTTCAGTCAAAGTCTTCAGCATCATCCCAATATATTATATATATGGTAGTTTTTGTTAACCTCTATGGTGGTGTAACAGACGTAACAGACAATTGTAACAGACAATCCCTGGTGTTGGCTTAGCGGTTAGGGTGCCGGCCTGGGATCCTAGGATCCTGGGTTCGAATCCCGGTCGATCGCTCAATTAACGCCAGGGGGGTTGACTCAGCCCGTCATCCTTCCGAGGTCGGCAAATTGAGTACCAGCTTGCTGGGATGAATGATCATGGTGTGTACCCCGATTTAGAATAGGTACACCGTATCCCTGCGCATCCTAAGAGCGTGACCAAGGGTTAGCGTCAGGAAGGGCATCCGGCCATAAAAACATTGCCTCAAACAGGGAACCATGATTGTCATGGGGCCCACAAGGCTAACCCCCGCTCTAGCGGGGGAAATGGCCTTAAAACGATCATTCATTCATTCATTCATTCAACAGACGCTGCATCAATGGTGGTATACTTCCGAATTTCCTGTTCTCTACAACCTTTAAAATCTTCATGTTATTTCAATTGAATTATATACCTGAATACCGTAGAACACGTTTCCTTTTAACACTTTCAAACCCCCTCCGTTTTGCAGTCCTTGGACAAAATGTTACGGCATTGTACGTCTTCACAACCAATCAAATTTTCCGTTTGTCGACTCCACCCATGTCCTTGTTTTTCAACACTGTGTGGGGTACAGTGTTCTATGAACTCTCTCGTTGGGTACTTTAGTGAATCTTTCCACTTTTGCCATTGGAATAGTTAAGAGGATGATTGAGGAGATTCCATTTATTTTGGTGTACCTCCGAACACAGAGCAAAAGGAGCAAATGAGCCTCACCTTTCAAATGGCAAAATGTACTTGATGTTGTATAGGGATTGGCTGCACCTGCATTTATCCAGGTAGACAGGTTAGATATCCATGCGCCCACGCTCGTTGCAGATTTAGCTCCAACGTCCCGGTCACCCTCACTTGAATGGGGGGGGTGGGGGGCAGCATTGGCCCCGAGACGGCTGTGCCGGCAGTGCCCACTACACAGGGGGAAAAGACTCGAGGGTCGAGCAATTAATCTTCCATAAGGAAGCCATCTGCTTTGCTTAGTGGCAGGAGTAAGCCCCGCCCGAGGCCTAGATTGGGAGATTAAAGGAGGACGCTGGCCACAAGTGGACCGCCATCCTCCCCCTTGGGCTCTCTGTGGCCTGCTCCGAGTTTGGTGCCTCTTGCTGCATATTGTCGACACTACAGTCAGAACAGGAACCCGTGTGTGTTTTGTCCTCCGGTTTGCATCTGTTGTATTACACTTGCGGTGAAAGCCTCTCTCTGATTATTCCTCGTGACGTAAACCATCTGTAAGAGCACTGAACCTTGAACCCACCCTTTCCGAACATGTATGCAAAGTCATCAACTTGGGCTAATATGGGATAATTTTACATCTGTTGTTAAAACGGATCAATCATCAACAGTTGCGACCACTTACGCTTTTTGCATCCTGCTTCGTGCTTGTAAAGGATGAATGTGAACGGCCCTTTCCCTCTCCCCATTTTGTTCTATATTTATTTATCTCTACAAACGTTCGATTTCTATAAACCATTCATCCATTTAATACGCTCTCTTTGATTTTATTTTGCTGATTGCTTTCTTTGTTCCCAATATTGTCATTGACCTCCGCTTGATTCCCATCTTGAGCGAAGCTCAATCCGGTTTGTAACTCGCATTTCCCAATATGCACTCCACGTTATTGTGCAACTTTGATCATGTTAAGGAAAAGCTGTTTGTTTGTTTGTTCATGAGATCATCATTTGTCAAGTTGAGAAATCTCGATTTAATTTGGATTGTATTAAGTCACAAGTATTTGACCAAGACCATAATCTCCATCCCTCCTGTCCAAACTTTCCCTTTTATTTCAATATGCATGCATCAAATGATTTGATGACGGTTCCCAAAAGGAAGATCCCGATGTGCACAAATCCCA
Source organism: Myxine glutinosa (assembly GCF_964187855.1). NCBI lineage: Eukaryota > Metazoa > Chordata > Myxini > Myxiniformes > Myxinidae > Myxine > Myxine glutinosa. Next base: position 13,936,557 of record NC_136271.1, read on the forward strand.
TCGATGAAGGATCCCAATGTGCACTTCTTCAAATGACCATGGATAAATTAATAATCATCCCAATCAAATCGGACATGCCAGAATTCCTCCGCCGAGTGGCGATCCTGATGTTTTTGCTTTCATTGATTGTAATGAATTTTTTTTTTCCCACTTCTAATGTTATTTTATTTTACATTCACGTTTCCTTTGTTCCTTGCATTCATGATGCTTGACCGAGAGCAGCCATCTTCACGTTGTGCTCACAGATTATTTGTTGTTTTGGACTTTTCTGTAGTGGTGGTCAGCATTGTTCTGCACATGTAAGCATGGAGCATTTTATTTTTCTACAGACCACCCCCCACCCCCACCCCCATCCTCATCCTCCAGACAAGCCCCTCCCCCTTGCACCTCCCTTAATGGCAGCTCATAGTCCGTTCCCTTTTCCTTCTAGAATGAAGAAAATGACTAGTCGTGTTCGTGAAGGCCAGTGTAGCCCTCTTTTGGTCTGATGAAGGGTTAACGCCTGAAATGTCAGCTCCTCCTTGTTTCCCACGCAGGTTAGCACACCTTGATGGATGTGCTGTTGATTCCATCCTTTTCCTTATAATTCAGGCTCTTCACCTTCTTTTTCTGGGGACATTCGGTCATTTCATTTTTATTTTTCGATGTTTTCTGCATGCTCAAAGGTAAAGTTTTAAGCTATTTTTTTCTCTTTCCATTAACCCTTTCTCGCGATTGACACCACATTAATCAGATTTATAAATAACTGATGCTTAGGCACGTGTCTATTCGCCATAACATTAAAAGGACTTATCCGGTGGATGGAGTTTTACAGATTATATCCATCCAGTTACTCTAAACGACAACAGTTGTGTGTGTGTGTGCGCGTGTGTGTGTGTGCGTGTGTGTGTGTGTGTGTGTGTGTGCGTGCGTGCACGCGCGCGCGTGTGTGTGCGCGCAGGCGTCTGTGCATCTGCATGTGCGTGTCATCGTCTCCACTTCTCATCTTTCTCGGGTCCGCCAAATCCCAGGCCCCCCTTGTACTCAGGTCACCAAATCTCAGACCCCCTTCCACTCAGGTCCGCCAAATCTCAGGCCCCCTTCCACTCGGGTCTGCCAAATCTAAGGCCCCCCCCCCCCCTATCCAATTGGGTCTGCCAAATCTCAGCCCCACCCCTCCCTATGCGCGCATGTGCAAGTGCCTCGCTCTTCCCACACCAAAGCCGAGAACAAAGCTGTTGTATTCAGTGTGTTACTGGATCTCACAGAGCTCGGTTACCTACAGGCATAACATGGCTCAAAAGGAAGTCGCCAAATCGTGCCCGGGCCCTCACTCCCAGCATTACGAAGTCAGAGAAACCCAGCAAGCTGCCAGGCCATCCTCGTCCCAGACGATCCATGCGACCTCGGGCGCCACATGCACGGCCCTCTGCCCCCATCAAAGTTGCCGTGCACTCAGAAGCCGCCGCATGCAGCACGAATCCTCGATCTCACCTCATTGTCTCACATCCTCAACGGACGGAGATCAACATGGGGAAGTCCGCCAAAGCCTGGGCCTTCCCACACGGCAGCACGGGGCCCACAAGTCCCACCAATTTTCAGATCCAATTTCCTTGACCTTCAACATTTATGGATAGAGTGTAGATTAAGGAAATGTGTCCCGATCTGCAATCTATCCACAAAACTCAACATCATGGAAATCAGGAAAATTGTTCAAGTTATGATCATAAAAGTTGGTAATTAGTTCACAATCTGAAAAATGTAGATCAAGGAAGGACACCAATCATATATCAGGTGCACAACTTCAGTGAAGGGACGCTATTATGATTCAAGAACATTTAAGAAGGCCAAAAGGTCTTTGAGATTCCAGAATTGGCAAAATTGAGCGATGACAAAAAACACTTTTTTTTCAGACCGCCATTTGACCTTGCCCTTTAACCTGGAGGTGTTTGACCTTGCCCTTTAACCTGGAGGTGTTTGACCTTGCCCTTTAACGTTTAACCTTTATCCTGGATGATGTAAATTAAGTGGAAATGCATCTTGCTCTAGGCCATCTCGAGAGGGCAATTTCGTTCCGATCAGCCAAACCTTAGTCGAGTTTTTGTGAAACATGTTAAAATGTCTATAATTAGGTAATGACCTTAAATTAGGTCAGGGTCAAAAATTATGTCACCCTCACAAACTTTTTCTTCACATTATTGATGCAAAAAAGTATTGTGAAAGTCTCAGCCAGATCCAAGATACAGCTCAGACATTGTCAGAAAAAATAAAAGGAAGGAAAAAACCTCAATGGTGGTTTAGTACTCCTTGGGGTACAGGAAATGCAGAGGTACCACGAAAAATTGGGGGCTCTAATTGTGGAAACAAACCCTACAAACAGGGACACGCCTTGCCCTGTCCTATAGGGGGAGGGGAGGCTTAATACAATAGTCAAATACGGTGATAACATTTGGCCAACAGGTTGATACACCTCCTCAACACTTGTTTGATGCTGACATTTTGTTTTAAGAAAACCCAAGAACTTTCATCAGCTCTTCATTCCAATCCGGATTCCGCTCCAACCACAGTACTGAAACTGCTCTCCTCAAAATCACCAACGACCTTCTCCTCTCCTCTGACGCTGGCAACCTCAACATTCTCATCCTCCTCGACCTCAGCGCCGCCTTTGACACCATCAATCACACCATCCTCCTCACCCGACTTGAAACCACCTTTAACATTACCGGCACTGCCCTCTCTTGGATCAAATCATACCTCTCCGACAGACGCCAGTTCATCTCCATCAATAACTGCAAATCCCCCACTGCTCCCCTCCCCCAAGGTGTCCCCCAAGGTTCAGTTCTTGGCCCCCTCCTCTTCATCCTGTACCTGTCCCCCCTTGGTCACTTAATCCGCCGTCATGGTCTCCAATTCCACTGCTTCGCCGATGACATCCAGCTTTTCATCTCCACCGCCACCCACTCTATCCTGACAAACTGCATCCCTGAAATAAAATCCTGGCTTCAAATCAACTTCCTCAAACTTAACTATGATAAATCTGAAATAATCATCATTGGCCCAAAAACGCTCACCAAATCCACCCATAACGTTGCCCTCAACATCGACGGTATCCCAGGATCCACCTCCCCTCACATCCGGAATCTTGGCATCATCTTTGACCACACCCTCTCCTTCGACAAATACACTAAACAGATCGCAAAGACAGCCTTCTTTCACCTGAAAAACATCGCCCGTCTCCGTCCATCCCTCTCCTCCACGGCTGCAGAAACCCTCATCCACGCCTTCATCACCTCCCGTCTGGACTACTGCAACAGCCTCCTCTTTGGTTCACCCTCAATAATCATCAATAAACTCCAATACATTCAGAACTCCGCTGCCCGTCTACTCACCCATTCCCGGACACGTGACCACATCACCCCCGTCCTTTACAAGCTTCACTGGCTCCCCATCCCCCAGAGAATCCAGTACAAAATCCTCCTCTTGACCTACAAAGCCCTCCATAACCTGGCCCCATCCTACCTGACTGACCTCCTCTCCAGACACACTCCCACCCGCAACCTCCGCTCTGCTGGTACCAACCTCCTGACCCCCCCCCCCCCCCCCCCCCATGCGGACCAAATTCAGATCCTGGGGGGACAGGGCCTTCTCCATCGCTGCTCCCACCCTCTGGAACTCACTACCTCACACCATCAGAGACTCCTCCTCACTCACCACATTCAAAACATCACTCAAGACACACCTGTTCAACACTGCATTCAACATTTAACCCACAGCATTTAACCCCTGACTATCTCTTCTCCTTCCTTTTGCTTTGATTATTTACCTGTTGATTTTTGTCTTTTTGCACTTGTTTTTTTTGTACTCTGTCAAAGCGTCTTTGGGCTTCTTGAAAAGCGCTATATAAAATAAATGTATTATTATTATTATTATTATTATTCATTGTTGTTTGCCATCAGCAACTAATTCAATGGAAACGTTTGTAGGGTTGTAGCTGCTAACAAAGAACCCATATTGTCTGATGTCGAAGTCATAATTATTTTATTATGACTTGTAATACCAGCTTGTACCTGATTGTACACATTCACAAATAGAGAATTGAGGTCCTCTCTCCACCTTGAATCCCCGGGACGATGATTTTTTTTTTATACCCCCTAAAACTCACCCGAGCATACTGTTACGGATTCGTCACTTCCGTTGTTGTAGTTTTCATCCACTGCAAACATTTTTGATTCCATGTACTATTATTGTTGTCGTTTAAGGGAAATAGATATTGCTATTTTCAAAAGGTAAAAAAGTTAATGTTTTAAATGAAACCAGAACCGGACGACGACGAAGAAGAAGAGGAGGAGGAGGAGAGAGAAAAGGCGGAGCGAGTCGTCGGACAAGAAGCCTAGTTGCTTCAAGGTCCTGAGCGAACATTGTCGAACGAGAGTCGCTAGTGAACTTTGGGTTTCCCGGGAAAGGGATTCCTGCGACAGAGTTGTTATCGCTGTGACAGATCAACCTGCGTGTCAGGTTTTGGTGGTCGAGTCCGAGGAGACTCATCGTCGGGCCGTTACGCCACGAGAACGGGCCATCGGCCATTTTGACTCGCGCAGGACTTGCGCTTCGCTCAAGGTTTCATCTCACTTCAACCATTTTCACCGCATTCAGACGTTAATCTGGTGTGTGTGTGTGTGTGTGCAACATGGCCTTTGAAGGTTAATTTGCGGTTCGCCAATTTGGAGCCGTGAAACGTCCATACCCGAGGGTGTGATTTCCCAGTCGCCTGGAGGGCGCCTTTGGATTTCCCAGTCGCCTTGAGGGTGCCTTTGCGCAGCTTTGGGTGCGTGACTGTGACTGTCATCCGAATGGGATTCTGGTCTCGATTAGACATCGTTCTGATGATCGCTGGAGCGGATCGACTTTGGCTTGAAGCCGGGATCGACTTTGGTTTGAAACCGGAATCAACTTTGCTTTGAAGCCGGGAAAGAGACATTGGGAATGTTCTTGTTTCACTCACTTGGAGCACAGTGAGTTATATATTACGAAACTGATGGTACCATCATAGGATATATATTGATTGTGCTTTTGATTACTATTATTGTTGTACTGTTATTCTTGTGTGATCTTAATACAATATTTGTTTGTTGGTAACAATTGGTGTGGCTTCACCATTGAGCTTTGACATACAGAATTACACATTTTTCGGCCGTGACTCCTCTCGGGGCTCGGAGGTACACCGTGACCAGGGGGTTTGGGGAGGAGCACGTAACAATACCCCATATACAACCACCAGTTTTCAACTCATTCTGTCCAGCAGTTCATGAGTGAATATAAGTAAAACACAAGCAAGCAGACGTTTCTCGAATTCTATACAGTAACGTAAACAATATTGTTACCTGAAACAAGGTAGAGTTTTGGAGAAATCGCTCCTGCAAATCTCGTTGAGGTTTTGTAATGAAGCAACATGACATACATTCTACAAAGTATCGTGTATAAAAATCTCTTTCGGGTTTTAAACTATTTTGTCATCAATGTTCTTTGTACAGGGTAGCTCTCAAAATGATGACACGTACAATTGCGGATGAAAGAAAACCGTCATCATTTGTAGGCCTCCCGGCAATTGTTGCAAAAACATATCAGTAGAAGATAACATCGAGTTTCATCCACTAGCAAATAACCCGTCCGTCCCCACTTCTGTCTAGATGCGTACACAATTTGTAGATGGTCGCATATGAGCACAGTCTTATGGTCCTCAGGGCTCAAGTGAGTGGGAACTTGTAATGCGTGCACATTATGTAGATGCATATGCAATTTATAGATGGTCACAATTGAATGCTGTAATATTGAGCTTTTTGGGATTCTCAGGAATTATGTACTAAACGGACATATACAGTCAACAATATGCCTGGAGATGCCAACAGGGGACGAGGTCATGTCTTCGGTCTCCAATCCCACCAGGTGGCTTTATACAATACACACTTTTATACAGAGAATTGGGGTACACTACCTAGCCCTGCCATTAAAAACAGAAGTGTATAAATAAAATTGATTTAAAAAGTATCAACAATTATTTTTTTATTTTTTTAATGTAATAAAATCCCCCCCCTCCCAATCCCCCTGCCAGATACAACCAGCAGCTTTCAACTCATTTCATCTATTGGTTCAAGAGTGCATATAAGTCAAACAAACAAATAAGAAGACACTTCTAAAATTATACATGTGATGTTATGATATGTATTTTAAATTTGACAGCTGATGCCTGTGAAAAATGGCCCACTTTTTCCTGCTCCTCAGTTCATTCACGCAGTTCATATTATTTGTAATATATCTGATATTACATTTTATAAACAATTGAAGTTGAAGATTTAAGTTGAAAATATAGTTCATATAAAGGGGCGCCCTACATCTGGCAAATAAAATACATGTACTTCTTCATGCAGGTGTATGAATCAAAATGGCACCCATTTATATGAACTTTTCTAGAGCATTACATGTACCTCCTCAGAACACAAGGGTAGTCCAGCATGCACACGAGATTTTTTGAATGCCCCTTATTTTGTATTGTTTGGCATTTTCTACAAGCAATGGAATGTCCCTTCATTTCTATACTTTGCCACATGGCACATACCATATAAAGGGGCCTTTTCTATGCCCCTGGCATTTTACCCAAGAATAGGTAAGTAGTGACCGTGGACTGTGAATATACTGTGAACATTACTTCAGGGGATATACCACCATTCTTACTGTGAACATTGCTTTGTGGGATATCCCACCATTCACAGCTTCCTTCCATCCCAATTTCAACTTTCTTGCAGGCAGCAGGTTTTCCTCTTGGATATTTCGGTATTTTCCTCCATCTATTTTCCCTTCCATCCTGACAAGTGCCCCAGTCCCTGCTGATGAGAAACATCCCCACAACATGATGCTGCCAACACCATGCTTCACAGTAGGGATGGTGTTCTTTGGGTGATGTGCTGTGTTGGGTTTGTGCCAAATGTAACGTTTTGCATTTAGGACAAAAAGTTCCATCTTGGTTTTGTCAGACCACAAACTTTTTGCCACATGGCTTCAGAATCTCTGGAGTGGTTTTTTTGCATGCATGAAATGGGACTCAAGATGGGCTTTTTTTGAGTAATAGCTTCCTTCTCATCACACTACCGTACAGGCCAGATTTGTGGAGTGGTTGGGACATTGTTACCTCTACCACTGAAGATGGATGAAGGTTATGTTTTCATCCTCGCCTGTCTGTTTATTTGACTGTGAACAAGATATCTCAAAACGTTGAGGACGGATTCGGACAAAATTTGGTGGAGAAGTTGAGTATGTGACAAGGACGAAATGATTAGATTTTGGTGAATATCCGGATCCAGATGGGGATGTGCAAATTTTTTTAAAGTGATTCTTCATTATTGAGCGATAGGGCTAAAAGCAATATAAAGCACAATATCTCAAAAAGTTGTGAAGGGATTCGGACAAAATTTGGTGGAGAGGTTATGTGTGTGACAAGGACGAATTGATTAGATTTTGGTGAAGATCCGAATCCGGATACAAGAATTTTTAAAAAATTATTCAAGTAGTTCTTCACCATTGAGCGATAGGACCAAAAACGATATATAGCATGATATTTCAAAAAGTTGTGGATGACTGATGACAAAACAAGGTGGATGAGTTGGGTAGGTGACAAGAATTATTTACCTATTGATTTTTGTCTTTTTGCACTTGTTTTTTGTACTCTGTCAAAGCGTCTTTGGGCTTCTTGAAAAGCGCTATATAAAATAAATGTATTATTATTATTATTATTATTAAGAACAAGCCGATCAGATATTGGTTCACGTCTGGATCCAGATCTGACCTGTCAGTGAGATACAAAATGTAAACCATTCAGCCTGACGGTGGGTATGCTCTCTCCAGAGCGCTGTTCTAGGTGGCACATGCACACAGTGACCAGTCTTTGCCCTAAAGGCCTGTAGCTCTTTCAAAGTTACCATTGGCCTCTTGGTGGCCTCTCTGATCAGTGTCCTCCTTGCTTGGTCATCCAGTTTGGAGAGACGGTCTGATCTCGGCAGGGTATTGGTGGTACCATATGCTTTCCACTTTTTAGCCGCGTCGCAGACGCTGCTCATAGAGTGCCCTCTGCTGTTGTTGTTGTTGTTCTTCTTCTTCTTCTTCTTCTTGTTCTTGCAGAGAAGACAAAACCTCAAAGCTCCACCCATTCTGGGAACCATAGCTCCACCTATTCTGGGAGAGCCTTCATATAAACAAATATCCACCATTTTATTAACTCGCATAGCTTTGAGGCCTGTTTTGTAGGCCCGTGGTGTCTTCCTCTCTCACACAGTTTTATTTCAAATCAAATTCGATATATCATTTCATTTTTCACAGTCGCTAACATAGTTTTAGACTCGGTTGAAAAAAAACGGGAAGAAAATCCGATGAAAGTTGCCCTTTATAGAACGAAATGAATTCTCAAAGGCCTGTAACTTCAAGTCCATTGAGATATATTTTTTTTAAATCGCGGCATGGTCAGTCATACACCGCCCGAAATAACAGACGGGAAAATGCCGAGATATATATATTTTGTTTAAATCGCGGCATGGTCAGTCATACACCGGCCGAAATAACAGACGGGAAAATGCTGAGATATATCAAAAATTCGTCCATTTGATGACAATCGTCACGATGAAATATTTAATTTATACGTCGTCACAATAATGTGGAGAGAGGAGCATAGCTTCGTTCACGTGTCGCCACACACGGGAAATTGCCGAGATATATATTTTTTTAAATCGCGGCATGGTCAGTCATACACCGCCTGAAATAACAGACGGGAAAATGCCGAGATATATTAAAAATTCGTCGCCACACACGGGAAATTGCCGAGATATATTTTCACTTTGCACAAAAATAACATCAAGTAATCGAATCAATAGGAATGTCCTGTGCCTATAACATCGACGTTATAGGCACAGCTGCATCTAGGCATTGTGTAACATCGACGCGGCTTTTGTTTTAATTAAAACTTTTTGTACTTGTTAATGATTGTTTTGACCCTGCGCCAAGGGATATTCAAGGCCTTTGAAATATTTTTATTCCCATCCCCTAATCTGTACCTTTCCACAACTTTATCCTGGAGGTCTTTTGAAAGCTTTTTGGTGCTCATGGTTGAGTGTTTGCTGTGAAATGCACTAACCAGTCGAGGAAACCTGCAGGATTTTACTCTGAAATAATCAGAATCACTACAATTTAATGCAGGTGGAGGCCAAGTAACTTGGTGTGTGATGATGAAGGTGATTGGTTACACCTGAGCTAATTTACAATTACTATTACAAGGGGGGTGGACACTTATATTCCAAGATATTCTAGTTTTGTATTTTTCATTAATTTTCCGAAATTTGCAGAATTTGTTTTTCACTTGGAAGTTGTGGGTTACGGTGTAAATAAAGGTGGAAAAAGTCTTATTTCATGCATTTTAATTCCAGATGACATGGCAACAAAAGGTGAAAAATTTGAAAGGATGTGCATATATATACACAAAGAATTAAGTTAAGCACCCCCCCCCCCGTTTTTTTACAACCTCGCACGTTACAAGTTTGTTGTCGTCAAAACAGTGTAATATACCCATGATATTGCTATATTTTCTGGAGAAGTGATATTATGGTCACATAAAAACATAACAATCATGCCGTTTTCAATATTTTATTCTGAATAATTTAAGGTGAAATTTTTTGGGAATTTTAGGCATATTTTCACCTCAATTTAAGTATGGAGCTATAGGTCCATCACGGACAGTGTGGATGACGTTTATGTTTTCTAACGTACAGTCATTGTTCTGAGAAGACCTCTAGCGATCTTTGCGTCAATAACGTGTGTAGGACCCACGTGATCGGATCACTGACTCAACCCTACGTCACAGATGCGTGCACTCATCTGCATTTCATCAATGGATAATTGCTAATGTCATACCAATCATTATTTGATCTCACATACCGTAGAATATATGCCAATGTATACATATACACAAAGAATATATATTAGGGGGTGCTTACCTTAATTCGTTGTGTAGGGGTGCTTAACTTAATTCTTTGTGTATATATATATTACGTGTATATATATATATATATGCCATGTAGTTTCATCAATAGCCTTTTTATTTAATCAGTACTTTGCTTTCAATGGAATTGTGACACATCGTTGTATTGTTAGACCACAGCACACCACATACATCCAAATTTATAACAACCCTCGAGACCAACAAAGGTTTCATACAAGTCAGGAGACGACGATGGTTCACGAGCGAGCGGTATTCAATGACAAAGGTCAAAACCGACATTGAAAATATATAAATAGGAATGTATTTATCTGTTATGCGAAAAGTTAGCTACACAATACCGAAAATTATGACAAAACAAAATATACCCCTGTGCTGTCTTTCCCTCGTGGTCCCCCTGTACTGTCTTTCCCTCGTGGTCCCCCTGGGCTGTCTTTCCCTCGTGGTCCCCCTGTGCTGTCTTTCCCTCGTGGTCCCCCTGTGCTGTCTTTCCCTCGTGGTCCCCCTGTGCTGTCTTTCCCTCGCGGACCCCCTGGGCTGTCTTTCCCTCGCGGTCCCCCTGTGCTGTCTTTCCCTCGTGGCCCCCCTGTGCTGTCTTTCCCTCGTGGTTCCCCTGTGCTGTCTTTCCCTCGCGGACCCCCTGTGCTGTCTTTCCCTCGTGGTCCCCCTGTGCTGTCTTTCCCTCGTGGTCCCCCTGTGCTGTCTTTCCGTCGTGGTCCCCCTGTGCTGTCTTTCCCTCGTGGTCCCCCTGTGCTGTCTTTCCGTCGTGGTCCCCCTGTGCTGTCTTTCCTTCATGGTCCCCCTGTACTGTCTTTCCGTCGTGGTCCCCCTGTGCTGTCTTTCCCTCGTGGTCCCCCTGTGCTGTCTTTCCCTCACGGTTGTCAGCTCTTTCACGGGGCCTCGATTCAGTATACAAAAAAAAAAAAAAAAAAATCCTGACATTCTGACAAATCTCACACTCTTACGATGTCTCTCCGAAAAGACCGACTGGACAACCCTCCCATCCACTTTCTGAATAATCCGCTCCAAGAAGTTCTGTCACTCAAGCTTTTGGGTCTCACTATCTGCCATGATCTTTCCTGGGAAAACCACATTTCCAAGCTGGCCTCCAAAGCCAGTCGCCGACTGGGCATCCTCCGTCGTGCGAAGTCCTTCCTTGGCACACCTGAGCTCCTCACCACATGCAAGGCTTTCATCCGCAGCTCAATGGAGTACTGCTCTCCCATCTGGGCTGGTGCTCCTGCCTCATACCTAGCTCGTCTTCACGCTGTTGAAACCAAAGCGTTCAGAATCATTGGAATCTCCCGCGATGAAGCTATCTCCGAGGGCCTTTCACTTACTCACCGGAGGCAGGTTTGGTGGTCTTTCCGTCTTCTACCGATTCCTCTCCAGCTTTGCTCCCCCAGATCTCTCTGGGCTCTGTCCCCCAAATATTCCTACAGGTCGCACAAGATCTGCCTGCAACCCTCTTATGGTTAAACTGCCAAAATCAAGACTCTCTGCTCACCTTCACTCCTTCATTCCTCTTTTCTCCCGCCTCTGGAACAAACTCCCTCACTCTTCAATCCCACTCCTCCCTCCAGGTCTTTAAAACAGCTGTTCACCACCATCTCTTATCTTCCCCCATCCAAAACCTTGATCTTTTCTACCCCCGCTAATTTCACCCCAAATCCACATTTTTGAAATACCAACATCTTTCCTGGAAGCCCTTGGTGTCCTTGTGTTTTATACTTCTCCCACTCCCCTCCCCCTTCCCACGCCTCCTACCCCCAAGCCCTCTCCCTCCCACACATCTCCCGATGTCCCTGCTCTCAAATGTTGTGTTTGTGTGCTTCCCCTTCTCTCCCCATCTTGTCTACCGCTCCCTCTTTTTATATATTTTGTTTGTCTGTTTGATTTGCTCGTGTGATAAATGTTAGCTCTTTCACGAGCCTCGATTCTGTATACAAAAAAAAATTAAAATAATAGGTGGTATTGCCCCCTTTGGCAGAAACAACCTCAAGTAGGCGTTTCTTATAACTGTCTACCAGTCTCTGACATCGACTGGGAGAAATTTTTGCCCCCTCCTCCATGCAGAATTATTTCAGCTGTGCGATGTTTGAGGGGTTTCTTGCATGCACAGCTCGTTTAAAATCTCCCCACAACATCTCGATGGGATTTAGATCCGGACTTTGACTTGGCCATTCCAGAACCCTCCATTTCTTTCTTTACAGCCATTCCTTGGTGGATGTACTGGTATGTTTAGGGTCATTGTCATGTTGCAAGGTCCACCTTCGGTTGAGCTTCAACTCTCCGACAGATGGCCTCACATTATCCTCAAGCACCCTCTGGTACAATGAAGAATTCATCGTGGATTCTATGATGGTGAGCTGCCCAGGCCCGGATGCAGCAAAGCTGCCCCAAACCATAATATTTCCACCGCCATGCTTTACAGTTGGTATCAGGTTCTTGTGGTCAAATGCTGTCTTTGGTTTTCGCCAAACATGTCTTCTGGTACCTTGGCCAAATAGCTCTCCCTTTGACTCATCTGTCCAGAGCACATTGTTCCAGAAGTGCTGGTCTTTGCCTAGGTCTTCATTGGCAAACTTTAGTCTTGCCCTGATGTTCTTTCTGGACAGCAAAGGTTTCCTCCTGGCACACCTCCCATGCAGATCAAATTTGTGCAGCCTCTTTCTAATGGTAGACTTGTGCACTTTGACATCAACAGTGGCAAGAGCTACCTGTAGGTCCTGTGATGACATTCTGGGGTTCTTAGAGACTTCTTTCAGCATCTTGCGGTCTGCTCATGGGCTGAACTTGCTGGGGCGGCCTGGCCTGAACAAGTTGGCAGTTGTTTGGAATCTTCTCCACTTGTAGATGATCTTCTGGACAGTCGAATGATTGATTTCAAATTGTTTGGAGATCCTTTTAAATCCCTTCCCAGATTCGTAGGCATCTATAACTTTCTTTCTGAAGGCCTCAGAGAGCTCTTTTGATCTAGGGATGGTGACGCCACACACTTCAACAACAAAGAGCAAACCTAACTAAATGTCTGAGGTTTAAATAAGACAGGTTCCTCCAAGATCCTCTCTTACAAGATGTTCTAATCATTTGCACCTGAGCTGGTGCACCTGGTTCTAATTTTAGGTGTTTGAAGTAGTGATAAATGTAGGGGTGTACTTACTTTTTCCACATGCGAAATTTACATTTATGTTTATTGAAATTATACAATGGACTACAAAATGTAAATATTTCATGATATTTGTTATATTATGTTGAAGGAGCTCGGGCTCCCACGTCGATCGGAAGAATGGACCCGACAAAAAGCTGGAATTCGTCCGAGTTGCTTTTTTCAAACAAAACACTCAGGTACTCTGAAAAGCCCGTTTATCGGGCAGCAATATATATACACACATTATCCCGGAGCGTTTGCCCAGGAAAGGCGAGAGGGGGCGTGGCCGAGCGTCCTGGCTGCGGCCTGGCAAGTTGAGGGCGAGCCTGCCCGGGCATGCCCGGGCGTCCCGACCGAGGCCTGGCAAGTTGAGCGCGGGCCTGCCCGGGCGTCCTGGACGAGCCCGGCATGGTGATCGCTCCGCGTCCTTGATAGGTGCAAGGCGATCGTGAAAACCCAGCGGTAGCCGCTACACACGTCCCCCCAGAATCGACTTGCACCGGCAGGGTCAATTTGAGGGGGGTCCTGATGACCCGGCCGAAGTGACCCCTGGCGGGTCGTGGGGGGGGGGGGGGTCCGGTGTGGTGGTGGGCGGTCGAGTGGGGGGCACCGTGGACGGGGGGCGGCCTCGCCGTGGCGGAAGGGCCACCCGTGGTGGTTGGTCGACGTACACGTGCGACGGCTTGAGGCGGTCCACCGCAATCCGGTCCGACCTGCCGCCGATGTCGAGGACGAACGACTTGTCGTCCCGTCGCAGGACCCGGAAGGGCCCGTCGTACGGCGGCCGGAGTGGCCCCCGATGTGCGTCGTGACGCACATAAACATACTCCGCTGTGCGAAGTGCTGGGGGGGACGTAGGACTGGGGGTCACCGTGGTGGGATGTTGGCACGGGGGCAAACTGTCGGGCGGCCTCCTGGAGGTCCGAGCGCTGGTGAGCTGCGGACCAGGGACTGGTAGCATCGGGCACGAATTTGCCCGGGACGCGTAGCGCCTGGCCGTAGACAAGCTCGGCGGTGGATGCCTGGAGGTCCTCCTTGGGGGCCGTGCGGAGGCCCAAAAGGACCCACGGCAGCCGGTCGGCCCAACCGCCGTCTTGCCGGATGTCTTGAAGGCCGGCCATGAGCGCGGCCTTCATGGAGCGGTGGAATCGCTCGCACAACCCGTTTGCTTGGGGGTGGTAGGCCGTAGTACGGTGGAGCTTGACCCCCAGGTTGCGGGCGACCGCGCCCCACAGCTCGGAGGTGAACTGTGGTCCGCGGTCTGACGAGATGTCCGCCGGTGCGCCGAAGCGGGCGACCCAGGTGGCGATGAAAGCCTGCGCCACGTCGACGGTGGTGGTGGAGACGAGGGGAACGGCCTCCGGCCACCTGTTGGTCCTGTCCACCATGGTGAGCAGGTGTGTGAACCCCCGTGACGGGGGGAGGGGGCCCACCAGATCCACGTTGACGTTGTCGAAACGTCGTTCGGGCACGGTGAAAGGTGCAAGCGGGGCCTGGGTGTGTCGGTGGACCTTGGCCCGTTGGCAGGCTGTGCAGGTGCTGGTCCAATCGCGTACGTCCCGACGAAGGCCGTGCCAGACGAATCGCGCCGACACCAGCTTCTGGGAAGCTTTCCGGCCCGGGTGGGAAAGGCCGTGGAGGGAGGCGAAGATGCAGCGTTGCCAGGTGACGGGCACGATGGGGCGAGGCTGGCCTTGGGAGACGTCGCAGAACAGGACAGTGTCCGCGAAGGGGATGTCGGCCAGGCGGAGGCCCGTGTCCGCCGCCCGGAGGGCTTGCACCGTGGTGTCGGTGGTTTGGTCCGCCGCCATAAGCGCGAAGTCCACGCCCAGGTGGACCGCGTTCGTGCTGGCCCAGGAAAGACAGTCGGCCACGGCGTTGTTTTTGCCGGCGACGTGCCGGATGTCCGTGGTAAACTCCGACACGGCGGAGAGGTGGCGCTGTTGGCGGGCCGACCACGGCTCCGTGACCTTGGCCATTGCGTAAACCAACGGCTTGTGGTCGACGAACGCCGTGAAAGGTCGGCCCTCCAGGAGGTGGCGGAAATGGCGGACGGCCAGGTGTAGACCGAGGAGCTCACGGTCAAACGTGCTGTATTTGAGCTCGTTCGGCCGGAGCTGCCGGCTGAAAAAAGCGAATGGCTGCCAAACCCCGTTCACCCATTGCTCATGTACGGCGCCCACTGCGTAGTCGGAGGCATCCGTGGTGATGGCGATGGGAGCGTTGAGCACCGGGTGAGCGAGCAGTGTTGCGTCGGCGAGGGCCCGCTTTGAGCTTTGGAAGGCCGCGTCCATTGCTGCGGACCAGGCGATGTCGTGCTTGGCCGGCTTGCCCCGGAGGGCTTCGTAGAGGGGCCGCATGAGTTGAGCAGCGCGGGGCACGAAGCGGTGATAAAAATTCACCATTCCCAGGAATTCCTGCAGGGCCTTTATGGTGCGGGGACGCGGGAACGTGGTGATGGCCTCGACCTTGGTTGGCAGCGGCACGGCCCCGTTCTTGGTGATGTGGTGGCCCAAAAAATCAACGGCCGTCGTGCCGAAGTGGCATTTGGCCGGGTTGACGATGAGGCCGTGCTCGCTGAGGCGCCCGAACAGTGTTCGGAGGTGGAGGAGGTGCTCGGCCCGGGACGTGCTGGCGACGAGGATGTCGTCCAGGTAAACGAAAAGGAACGGCAGGTCACGCAGCACGCCGTCCATCAAGCGCTGGAACGCCTGAGCCGCGTTCTTGAGACCAAACGGCATCCGTAAGAATTCGAATAAGCCGAACGGTATGATTACTGCCATTTTAGGGACGTCGGCCGCCCTGACAGGTACCTGGTGATATCCCCGTATGAGATCAATTTTCGAAAAAATGACCCGTCCCGCCAGACGGGCGGAGAAGTCTTGGATGTGCGGGATCGGATACCTGTCGGGGGTGGTAGCGTCGTTAAGGCGGCGGTAGTCGCCACATGGGCGCCAGCCGCCCCCTGGCTTTGGGACGATGTGTAGTGGCGAAGCCCACGCGCTATCGGAGCGCCGCACGATGCCGAGGTGTTCTAAAGCGTCGAACTTGGCTTTGGCCACGGCGAGCTTGGCTGGGTCGAGGCGGCGGGCTCTGGCATAGACCGGCGGGCCCGTGGTTGGTATGTGGTGCTCGATCCCATGCCGTACTGCGACGGCCGAAAACGTCGGCCGCGTGAGGGCCGGGAACTCCGTGAGCAGGCGAGCAAACTCGTTCGCCGCCGGGAGGGCGCATGCCAGCTCGGTCGGCGCGGAGCTGCTCAATGTGCATACCAGGGAGCTGAAGGTTTCGGCGTTGATTAAACGACGCCGTTGGACGTCCACCAGCAGTCCGTGTGCGCAGAGGAAGTCGGCGCCTAGCAGAGCCATGGGCACGTTTGTGGTTACAAACGTCCAAGCAAAGCGTTGGCCGCCGAAGCAGAGGGTGACGTTGCGCGGGCCGAAGGTGCGGATGGCCGATCCGTTGGCCGCAACCAAGGAGGGGCCGCAAACCGCGGACTGCCTGTCCTGGTCAGAGGCGGGTATGATGCTCAGTTGGGCGCCGGTGTCGCACAGGAAGCGCCGTCCGGACGCTTTATCCGTGATGAACAGTAAGTTGCCCGTGTGGCCGGCGTTCATGGCTGGTAATGAACGCCGGCCCGGCCGTTTCCCGGCCTGCCGAAGGTGCACGGTGGTCGGCATGTCCGGGCCTTCTGTCCGAACCTGGCATGATAGTAACACCACGCTTGGTCAGGTGGAGGCCCCGGTCGTCGTGCTGGAGGTGGTCGGCTCGGTGTAGCGGCCGCCAATTGCGTCGGCAGTTCGGTCGTTGACCGTGCCGGGTGCTGGGGCGCCATGGATGTTGCTTCGGATGGCGGTGGGCCCCAGGTCGCTGCTGCGATGCGCTGGCCTGCGGCGGAGATCTTGTCGGCTTCCCTGGCAAGGGCACGGGGATCCGTGATCGTCGTGCTTGCCAGGGCGAGGCGTACCGGGCTAGGCAGCTGACGGAGGAACAGCTCCCGGAACAGGAATGCCGGAGAGTGCTCGCTGAGCAGCGAAAGCATGTAGTCCATTCGCTCGGAAGGGCGCGTGTCGCCGAGCTCGGGCAGGTCGAGCAGGCGCCGTGCGCGTTCCGCCGATGGGAGGGCGAAAGCGTCGAGGAGAAGCTTTTTAATCGCGCCGTATTTGTCAGCGGCTGGCGGGCTCTCGAGGAGGCTTAGGGCGCGGGCCGCGGTGGCTGAACCGAGCGCTGCTACCACATGGTGGAAGCGGGTGTCGTCGGCCGTGATGCCTCGCAGGGCGAACAGGGAGTCCGCCTGTGCGAACCAAACCGCCGTGTGAGCCTCCCAGAAGGTAGGCAGTTTAAGGGCCACTGCCGTGTCCATGTCGGTAGGTCACCAATGAAGGAGCTCGGGCTCCCACGTTGATCGGAAGAATGGACGCGACAAAAAGCTGGAATTCGTCCGAGTTGCTTTATTCAAACAAAACACTCAGGTACTCTGAAAAGCCCGTTTATCGGGCAGCAATATATATACACACATTATCCCGGAGTGTTTGCCCAGG
>NC_136271.1:13956760-13998829 GCF_964187855.1 Myxine glutinosa
GGGTCGTTTACATGATATTGCCCGAAAATGAGCAAAAGCTAAATGTAGTTTTGCATGCAAACATTAAGGGCCGCGGTCCCCCTGTACTGTCTTTCCCTCGTGGTCCCCCTGTGCTGTGTTCCTGGATGTCTTTTTGTTGAATGTGTTTTAATGAATGTTTCCCCCTGTACTGTCTTTCCCTCGCGGTCCCCCTGTGCTGTGTTCCTGGATGTCTTTTTGTTGAATGTGTTTTAATGAATGTTTCCTCCTGTACTGTCTTTCCCTCGCGGTCCCCCCCTGTGCTGCGTTCCTGGATGTCTTTTTGTTGAATGTGTTTTAATGAATGTTTCCCCCTGTACTGTCTTTCCCTCGCGGTCCCCCTGTACTGTGTTCCTGGATGTCTTTTTGTTGAATGTGTTTTAATGAATGTTTCCCCCTGTACTGTCTTTCCCTCGCGGTCCCCCTGTACTGTGTTCCTGGATGTCTTTTTGTTGAATGTGTTTTAATGAATGTTTCCCCCTGTACTGTCTTTCCCTCGCGGTCCCCCTGTGCTGTGTTCCTGGATGTCTTTTTGTTGAATGTGTTTTAATGAATGTTTCCCCCTGTACTGTCTTTCCCTCGCGGTCCCCCTGTGCTGTGTTCCTGGATGTCTTTTTGTTGAATGTGTTTTAATGAATGTTTCCCCCTGTACTGTCTTTCCCTCGTGGTCCCCCTATGCTGTGTTCCTGGATGTCTTTTTGTTGAATGTGTTTTAATGAATGTTTCCCCCTGTACTGTCTTTCCCTCGTGGTCCCCCTGTGCTGTGTTCCTGGATGTCTTTTTGTTGAATGTGTTTTAATGAATGTTTCCCCCTGTGCTGTCTTTCCCTCACGGTCCCCCTGTACTGTGTTCCTGGATGTCTTTTTGTTGAATGTGTTTTAATGAATGTTTCCCCCTGTGCTGTCTTTCCCTCGTGGTCCCCCTGTGCTGTGTTCCTGGATGTATTTTTGTTGAATGTGTTTTAATGAATGTTTCCCCCTGTACTGTCTTTCCCTCGCGGTCCCCCTGTACTGTGTTCCTGGATGTCTTTTTTGTTGAATGTGTTTTAATGAATGTTTCCCCCTGTGCTGTCTTTCCCTCGCGGCCCCCCTGTGCTGTGTTCCTGCATGTCTTTTTGTTGAATGTGTTTTAATGAATGTTTCCCCCTGTGCTGTCTTTCCCTCGCGGTCCCCCTGTACTGTGTTCCTGGATGTCTTTTTGTTGAATGTGTTTTAATGAATGTTTCCCCCTGTGCTGTCTTTCCCTCGCGGTCCCCCTGTACTGTGTTCCTGGATGTCTTTTTGTTGAATGTGTTTTAATGAATGTTTCCCCCTGTGCTGTCTTTCCCTCGTGGTCCCCCTGTACTGTGTTCCTGGATGTCTTTTTGTTGAATGTGTTTTAATGAATGTTTCCCCCTGTGCTGTACTGTGCACAGGGGGAACACAGCACAGGGGGACCAGAATGTATCCATCGCGGTCCACCTGTACTGTGTTCCTGGATGTCTTTTTGTTGAATGTGTTTTAATGAATGTTTCCCCCTGTGCTGTCTTTCCCTCGTGGTCCCCCTGCACTGTGTTCCTGGATGTTTTTTTGTTGAATGTGTTTTAATGAATGTTTCCCCCTGTACTGTCTTTCCCTCGTGGTCCCCCTGTGCTGTCTTTCCCTCGTGGTTGTCAGCTCTTTCACGAGCCTCGATTCAGTATAAAAACAAACAAAAAAAAGGGCCATACTTATAGAATGTATGCCTCCACGGACGTCATGTCATGCAATGGGTGTGGAGCTTACGGACACGTAAAGAGTCCGTGTCCCGGTTTGGTGAGATCATTAGAAAATGGAGACCAGGTGATTGCGGATTCTCCTCCCTTCCCACCTAATGGGGCGGATGATATCGTAGACTCCTCCCCACGACCTAATGGTGATCGGGAAACATGTGACCCCTCCCCCTCACCTACTGGAATACGTGGAATGGTAGACTCCTCCCTACGACCTTTGGGTGAGCGAGAAACAGTAGACCACTCCTCCCTACCTGCTGGTGTGACAAAAGTGGTTGTTGGACTGTACGGATGAAAATATGGAAGGGTTCGTAACAGTGCCTGGTAAAAAAGGACATAAACGTTCATGTCCCGTCGTGAAGGATGCAAGCATAGTACAAAGTAAGGTACTGGTTATGTCAAATGTGTCGCCAAGCTTGCAAGATGGAGCTTGTGTAGAGAATCCTTGTTTGGGTTTGCAAACTGAACCGGAACTGGGTTTAAATCTAAGCAATTCGTTTGCACCACTTGCCGAACTGTTTGAGGGTTCTGAGTGTGATATAGACATCGAGAATCCTTGCGCCTCTCAGGAGGACACAAGTGGTGATATTGATAACTCTGATGTCTTACATGACATTAATGTAATGGTCACAGAGGTAGGCGCAGGGATGGCCGAGCGTAATGACAGAACAGATAAGTCAGACAGCCCCAAAGAGGAAACCTGTAAGCTTACACTTCTGGAACAAAATAAAAGGGATGATAAGGAAGCTTCATGTGACGATGAGCAGCTAAACAGGAATGAAAACGATATCCATGTTTCTGATCCTGGGGAGATTTGTGCCTCAGAAATAGGTTTGCATCAGGAAGAGAATGACAAATATGATGCAGTTGATTTTGATGAACCCTACTCTACCCCGTCAGGTAGTAGTTTTTGTGCCCAAGAGGATGAGGATGGGGACACTGGAGTTACAGAAGATGAAATTATAAACCTTCAGCAAAAGGAATGTTAGAATTCAGGATTATTTCCCAAACCTACATGCTTGTCTAAAAACGACTAGAAACATGATTTGTGAACCCCAGCAAGTTTGGATCTCAAAACCTCAATTTCAGCGGTTCATGCAGTGCGCCACTAAAGTAGGAAAAGAACTCCAAGAGTCGGGAAATCAATAAAAAATAAATGAAGGTAACGTCTCTCAACATAAATGGAGGCCGCAGCTGTATGCGGCTTCTGGAGGTGTTTCAACTATTTGAGAAAGAAAAGATTAATATTTTCATGTTACAAGAGACACACATCAACCAATTTTGTGAAGACGAGTGGTGCAGGATGTTTAAAGGATGCCATGTTTTCTCCAGTGCGGTTGAGGAAGCTAAAGCGGGGGTGGCAATAATCTTGCATCCTCATCTTCAATCATCTGAGATTCACTATAGAGAGATTTGTAAGGGTTTCTTGATGGTGGTGGATTTTATTAGCAGCAATCAAAAAGTTAGCATTATTAATGTTTATTGCCCCAGTAACAGCACTGAAAGGGCTCTATTTCTTCCAAAATTAGCGGATTGTTTAAGCACTGTTGATTTGACTTGTTTAATTTGTATGGGGGGAGACTATAACTGCACTCTCAACCCTCGACTGGACAGGAACACTCTTGAGCCACATCCACCCAGTGCAAAGTCCTTGGCACAACTTGTGAAAAAATACAAACTTAGAGATGTATGGCGATTGCAAAATCCAAACACCTGTCAATGTACATGGGTGTGCTGTTCAAAAAACCAGTTAACCATGGGTCGACTGGACAGATTGTATGTGAACTAAGGAATGGTGAATCTGGTTAAGAGAACATGTACTGTATAACTCCATCTGGCTTTTCTGATCACCATATGATTGCAATGGAATGTATGTTACCCTATCATTGCTGTAAGAGTGTACACTGGACTTTCAATGTGAAATTGTTGCAAGATTAAAATTTTAAAAATGCCTTCAGACTGGTATGGGAAGGATTAGAAAAGAAAAAGTGTTCCTATGCCAATATGCGACAGTGGTGGGAATTAACCAAATCACAAATTCGGATTTTCTGCCAACAATATTGCACATATGCCACCAGTAATATGTCCGGTTTGATAAGTGGTCTAAAAGCAGATTTACTTAAACATGAACAAGAAGCTGGAACATCTTGGGGAAGTGACCAATATGAGCAACTGATAGAAAAAAAAAAAAAAGGGCCCTGCTGGCCGAACTGGTCAAAGAGCGTGCGGCTGGAGCAATGATTCACCTGCGGATGAGCAGAATACACCTCGAGACCCCAAACAAAGATTTCTTCAAAATGCAGAAGGCCGCCAACACTTCTCGGCAGATTCGGAGTCTACGCTCTTCCGACGGTGTTCTGACTTGTCAGAGTGACATTAAACATTCATTGCAAGAGTTTTACTCAAACTTGTTTACTCCAAGAACGGTGGATAAAACGACGGCAAATGAGATGATTGAACTTCTCCCATCTCTTTCTGAAGAACAGCAACTTCAACTGGAATGTGACATTTTTCTTGCGGAGCTCACTACAGCAGTGAAACAACTCGAAAACGGCAAGGCCCTGCTGAATTGACAGACTTCCTGCTGAATTTTACAAAGTTTTTTGGAATGTTCTGGGTCCTGCTCTAATTGAGACTTTTCACGAGAGCCTAAATCAGGGGAAATTGCCCCTGAGCTGCAGAAGAGCGGTCTTATGTCTCCTTCCCAAAAAGGGGATTTGCAACCGATTACAAACTGGTGGCCTGTCATTGTTAAATACTGACTATAAGATGGTGTCAAAAGTGCTTGCAATGCATCTTAAAAAGGTCATCTCTTTCTTAGTTGGGAATGTCCAAACGTATTGCATACCTGAACAATCCATGTATGACAGTATTTTCTTGGTTAGAGACTTGATTACTATCGGTCAAACTGCGTCGCACGCTTTTGGGTTATTACTCCTTGATCAGGAGAAAGCTTTTGACAGTGTGGATCACTCATTTTTGTTTGCAGTTCTTACTAAAGCAGGATTTGGAGAAAAATTCATTTCTTGCATAAAACTTTTATATAACAATGTATCATGCCTGCTAAAAGTAAATAACAGTCTGTGTCATGCTTTCCCCTTTCAGCGCGGCATCCGTCAGGGCTGTCCACTGTCAGGCATGTTGTACACACTGTTCATCGAACCATTACTGGCTCTCCTTCGTACCACCTTACCTGGTTTGTCCTTGTCAAACAATTCCAATTTTTTTACGTCAGCATATGCAGACGACCTGTGTGTTGTGGTTAAAAACCAGGAAGATGTTTTTGAGCTATCCCGGTGTTTTGTCAAATTTGGACTTGCTTCATCAGCAAGAGTAAATTGGAACAAGAGCGTAGCACTTTCTCTGTATCCAGATACCCTATCTGCGTCACAGGCTTCACATGCGGTTCCCCCAACTCTTCCAGGAGGAATGTTATGGAAAACGGATGGGTTTAAATACTTAGGCATCCATTTGGGAACTACAAGCTATATGAAGAAAAACTGGGATGGTTTCCTAGATAACATTAAGCAGAAACTAGCAAAGTGGAAAGGGATGGCTCCATATTTTGTCACTTAAGGCACGGGTAACGATAATAAACAACCTGGTGCTTCCAATCGTATGGCATAAGATCATAGTACTCCAGCCTCCTCAAGCTGTGATCACCAACGTTCAGAGGGGTATCGTTGACTTTTTCTGGTGTGACCACCACTGGCTTTCGCCAGATGTGTTGTGCAGACCAGGTAATTCAGGTGGCCAAAATCTGGTGCACATCCCGAGTCGAATAATGGCTTTTCGGCTAATGACAATAAAACGTCTGCTTTCCAGCAAGGTTGTGCCCTGGTGTCCTCTCACGAATACCCTGCTCAGGCAAGTAGGTGGAATAGACTGACCGGGAACTTTTCCTTATGGACTTGAAGCAGATCGATAGAGCTTGGCTCCCTGCATTTCATCGGTCTCTCCTGAATGCCTGGCAAGCTCTAGGAGTGCAGTGGTTGGAGATCTCTTACGATCCCAGGAAGTTTGTGCATGAGCCATTGTTCCAAAACTCACTATTCGCTGAAGTATCTACCAGCCGAGCTTTTATGGAACATTTTACGAACAATGGGATTAATAAAGTGCAAGATCTTATGGAGCTATCCTTGAAGCGATGGCTGTCTGCCACCGCTGTTTCTGGAAAAATTGGCTTGCGTTCAATTAGAATAGCAGGGTCATAAAGATTGTATCCCAGACTTTTTTAGATTTAAATATTGGGTGGAATGGGGTAAATGAGGAAGTAGATTTTCGTTTAACCTTCCCTGAACTCTCAGTCACTGCCCAGGAACAACATGGTGTGTTTTCCTCCAACAGCGAAGAATCCGGTTTGTTCCACATCATGGGGAAAAGGGCAATGTACAGAATTTGTCTGGAGGTGTGCTTACCGGGCTGTGTGGCACCCTTAAGAAACAAGTGGAAAGAGCTTTTACCTGCAGGAGCATTTCTCACTCCAAATTTGGATGAAATGTACAGGTGTCCTACTGTCGGACGTACAGGAGACCTAAATTGGAGACTGGTCCATCATGCCCTGGCCACACAGGTGTTAGTTCAGAAGTTTAACCCTGCTGTGTCTAATTTATGTCCTTTTTGTGGTAATGTTGAACATTTGTATCATGCGTTTATTGAGTGCAAGAGATTGTCATCTCTGTTTCTGTATCTGAGCCGAATCTTTTGCAAATTCAAAATTGTTTTTTCTGTTACAATCTTTGTTTACGGACTTGCATGTAATACTAGGAAAAACTCTGTGATTTTGCTTTTGAAATTTTTGCTTGGAATTGCTAAGCTTGCAATTTATAAAACCAGAAAATCCAGATGAGGTAGTGGAAAAAATGAAAATGCACTTTTTTGTTTTATAGGGATGGTGTCAGCACGTATAAAGCTCGAACATGTTTTTCATGTAAACATGGGGAACCCTTCTTGTGTTTGAAGTTGTGGGGCATGGGGAGTGTTTTGTGCAAATGCATTGGAAATGAGGTTGTGATTTGTATGCAACGTGGAGTGGAATACTTTTGGTTTTTTACTTTTCTAATAAAAGGACACAAAAGTCTCTCTTCTCTCTCTCTCTCTCTCTCTCTCTCTCTCTCTCTCTCTCTCTCTCTCTCTCTCTCTCTCTCTCTCTCTCTGTCTCTGTCTCTGTCTCTCTTTTTCTCTCTCTCTCTCTCTCTCTCTCTCTCTCTCTCTCTCTCTCTCTCTCTCTCTCTCTCTCTCTCTCTCTCGCTCTCGTGTTGAAATGCCTCTTTTTGCTTGAAGGCGTCTAAAAAGAGTGTAGGAGTGGACAGTGAGCCAACTGAAGCGGTGCATGGGAAGTCTTGGGATTGGAGGGAGTGAGGAATGTACAGAATAAGTGGGAGGGACAATAGGTCACATCAAATATGTTTGTATCAAATGGAGTTGGATGGACTTAATAAACCGCAAAGGCAATAACATTTGTTTTATTACTTTGTACGTCACTGTCTCTTTTTGGGGATTGTCCATCGTTAAAAGTGTAAGCTGATTAGAAAAACAACTAATTCCTCAAAATCCTCGTGCTCCAAGACGCAAACCAAGTTGTCAGGCCACATGACCAGTGACCTGGCATTTGACGGGACAATTTAACCCTCATAACTTCATGAGAATCTTTTAGACCTTCACATTCCTACTTACACCAATCTGTCTTCTTTTGCCAGAAATCCCGTATATTCTAACTTGCACAAATGTATCTGTCTGATAAACATGTTAAAGGAGTTTACCCAGGTTGCAGTAGTAAACTGTTCGCCCGTAGTTGGTGTTGAGGGGATTAACATTATTGAGGCCATTTCCTGATTTACTCATTCATTTCTGTTCCCCCACAATTGTTCTTTTTTAGTCTTTTCATGATTCTTTCAGTCATGTGTAGTCCACAACATGATCAAGTCTCAATTGAGTGCAGCAGTAAATGATACTTGTGTTGTGCATTTCCTTCGTGCTGATCTGATTGCTCAGGGCCTGGTGAATGTCGACTAAAACTGTGCGGGACTTGTAGTCTCTGGTTCTGCGGTGACTGCATGCCCATTTGTCTGTTTTGGTGATATTTTAATTTCCCTTCCTTAACCTATTAATCTGGAAAATGTGGAATGGACATTGTGCTCTTTCGATTTGTCTCCCGGCAGCCCAAAAGCCTGTTTTATCACTTTATTGTTTGCTGGGATTGTTTCAACATTCTGGGAAAGGTACTTTTACAGGATACTTGATATACTTACCAGATTTAAAGTCAGTTTGGTTGTTTGCAATGACATTTTGTTGTTTTTGAATGATACCGACGCTTCTGTAGCACAATTATTTCAATTGAATGCCAGCAGAATCAAACTCTGCTGATTGATCTAAGACAGTTTAAAAATTGAAATTCTTTGTCCCAGACTAAGGATAAAGTCCAGCAAAATTGAAGGCCAGGTCATGCCTCAAATTTTGTCAAATGTTGAGCATTACAAGTTTGGATCAAGTGAATGAGTTTGTGTTTTTTAATCTGTCCAGGTGCTACTTCAACTTTCCTTGCATTTTACAAAAGGCCTCTTCATTGTAAGCTCCCATGCTTATTGGCTGTTGGTTCTGATGAAAAAGATTCTTCATTGGCATGGAAGCACTTTGTGTTGGTAGCGTTGTTGGGTGACGTAAAAATTTTCCATCCTGTTTTGCATTGCTTGATCGTTATGAAATATACAATCTTGTGCTCGATTTATTTGTCACACGGTCACCTTGAAGTTCTTCTTTCACTGAGCTGCTTGGATGGAGCGGAATTATTAGTTTGACCAGGGCTTAGTGATTACGTGAATTGTTCATTTTTACCTCCTTCACTTAAGATGGATGGATACTGTTTTCAAGTTTGTTTGTGAGCAGGATATCTCAAAACATTGTGGACAGATTCGGACAAAATGTAGTGGGCAGGTTTGACGTACGACAAGGAATACTTGATTAGATTTTGCTGAATATATGGATCTGATTATTAGATCTTCTTTAATCTTCAAGTAATTCTTCACCACTGAGAAATGGCACCAAAAACGATATAGAGTGTGGTATTTCAAAAAGTTTTGAATTTATAACAAAACAAACAAACGGATTATAACAAAACTTGGTCGAAGAGTTTGATAAATGACAATAACAAGTCGATTCGATTTTGATTCAGGTCCGGATGCAGATCCGGCCTTTGATTGGAATATAAAACATTATCTCTCCAGCCTGGCAGAGGTATGTGCTCTACCGAGTGCCGTTCTAGTTTTCTGTTTACTGATCGATTTGATGTGACCTGCACAAACGTTGAACTTGATATATACAGTATATGTACAAGACCAGAGTTGTGTCAACCTCAACAAAAGTCGACTATATTGAACCAAAATTACATCGATAAAGAACCGTTAGAAGTCGTAAAACAGTTCTGCGATCTTGGCAATGTTTTATCCAATAACGTGAGCATAGATAACTCAACGCAGAGCAAAAGCAACGGCTGCCTTTGGCTTTCTTACAAAATGTCTTTGGGAAACGCATGATATACATCTTTCAACCAAAATCAATGTTTATAAAGTAGTCATGCGATCCATTTTGTGACTGTGAGATGTGGACTGTCTATAATCATTATATAAAGCAGCGACATAGATTTCACCTTCAATGTCTTTGCTGTATTTGTAAAATTAAATGGCAAGCCAAAGTTTCAAATATGAAAGTGCTTGAAAAATTTAACATCGCAGGAATCGAAACACTCTTCATAAAAGCTCAGCTTCACTGTTCGGGTCATTTGGTTGGAATGGATGACTCGTGTATCCCGAAAGCCATTTGCTATGGACAATTAATAGATTGTATAAGAAATCGTGGAAGACCTTACAAGAGGTTTAGATGTTGAAATCAAACCTTCAAGGCTGCAAAATTGATGTTACCTCTTTTAGGAGCATGATGTGCTTGACTGATGATCTGCAGTAAATGGAGAAAATCCTGTAAAGCTGGTCTTAAAAAGTTAAAAGCATCATGTTTCCTCTGAGGTCAAGAAAAGGAAAGATGCTCATAATGAAGTCAGTGCTTATACCTGGTTTTATTTGCACTATATGCGGAAGAATATGCCTATATAGACTGTTCTCCCATGCGAAGGCCCATTACTGAAGATTGGTTTGTTTAATTTATTTTACATTATTGCTGAACAGGAGATACAGGATATTCCAACATATATACATATCCAATCGATATATGTGGGGAATTTACATGCCCAGACCGGGAATCGAACCCAGGTCCTCTGGTGAACCGTACCAGTGTTCTGCCATCTGAGCTATCTGGGCGACCTTGACCAAGCACAGAATTGTCTGGATTAAATACATATACAGACTTGGCATTTAATATGGAATTTTTTTTTTTTCTTGACTTGGGTTTAATTTCTGAACTCGGTATATCAATCTGGTGAGTTTATTTTACGCTTCGGTGATTTCTTTGTTAAAAGAACCATGTCACTGATTGTCTGTCGCAGCAAGAAGTCAATAACAGGATTATATCACAGGTGGCGTGACAAAATGTACGGACAGGTACATTTGACGATTGGCTTCACAATCGGGTATATACGGGTTGTTGCGTTCTGTATTAGTGGAAAACAACTGCTGCACGTCTACAAGAGTTATTGCCGCTTCCCCTGGAGATGGTCCGTCAACTCGACAATGCTGTTTGTCATTTAGTGGTGGCTTTCCGAAATTCCGGCATGAAACAGCGTGTTATTGCCTGGCAGTATGGCATCACTCAAGGTCAGGTGTCAAAGATCCTGAAAGTTTTGTTTTGTACCATTCCTGGGTGCTTTTTGAAGTGTGTTTGGGGTCATTGTCCTGCTGCAAAACCCATGACCTTCGACGGAGACCCAGCTTTCTGACACTGGGTTGAACATTGCGCTCCAGAATTCGTTGGTAATCTCCTGATTTCATGATGCCATGCACACATTCAAGGCACCCAGTGCCAGAGGAAGCACAGCAACCGCAAAACATCACTGAACCTCCTCCATGTTTGACTGCAGGGAAGGTTTTCTTTTCTTTGAAGGCTTCATTTTCTTTGCTGTAAACATAGAGATGATGTGCGTTACCAAAAAGCTCTAATTTGGTCTCATCTGTCCACAGGACATTCTCCCAGAACGATTTTGGCTTGTTCTGGTGTGCTTTTGCAAACTCCAGTCGGGCATTCTTATGTCTCTCTCTCTCAGCAGTGGGGTCCACCTGGGTCTCCGACCATAGAACCCCCTTTCATTGAGTCGGCAACGGATGGTGCGAGTTGAAGCTGTCGTACCTTGTGTCTGAAGGTCAGCTTGAATCTGTTTGGCAGTTGATCGAGGTGATTTCTACACAATTCGAACAATCCTTTGCTGCAATCTTCGATCAAGTTTTCTCTGGCGGCCACGTCCAGGGAGGTTGGCCACAGCACCATGGGCCTTAAACTCCTTGATAACATTGCATACGGTGGACACAGGAACATCAAGGTCTCTGTAGATGGACTTGTAGCCTTGAGATTGTCCATGCTTGGCTACAATATTGTGTCTGACCTCAGACAATTCTCTGGTTTTCTTTCTTTTCTCCATGCTCATTGCGGTACACACAGTGACACAAAACAGCACAACGGCTCCTTTTCTCTATTCAAACTGGTTGAATGAGTGATTTTTATATTTCAGGCACCTGCAACTCACCACAGGTGAGTTTAATTCCAAAGTAAAGGAGAATCACCTGCTTGAAATCTAATTATTTCTAACAACTTCTAAAAGGTGCCAATAATATTGTCCGGGCCATTTTAGGTTTTCTGTGTGGAATAAGCTAAGATTTAATATTTTCTCAGCTTTTTTTGTTTTGTTCCACTGCAAACAAAAGAAATACAAATGTAGATACCAAAATATTTTTTTATTTCACCAATTTTCTGCAATAAATGGTGCATTATTTGAAAGGGCAAGGGTGCCAATATTTTTGCCACGACTGTGTATACAGTCACATCTCTCACCCATAAATTAGAGAGAGCTTTCTTATGCGGATTTATTTGGCCAGAAGAGCATGGGAGGAGTCAATTTATTCATAATCCTAGCTACCTTGGGAAATTGATACGTGAGAGCTGATTGGGAGTGTCACTGTGATTAGGTGAGAGTGTCAGTGTGAAACCTTTTCTTTGGTTTCTATGCAATTCCACACCCTTTGACCAATCTCCATCAAATTTTACCAACATAGTAAGGGTACTCATGGTCAGGTCAAGGGAACAAAAAGGAATCACCCCTCCCCCCACCTCACAAGGAAATTGTATGCATGTGAGTGGTTCTGAAAATCATAGAAAATAAAGATCTCCACCACAATTTGGGTATTGCTGCTTTGCTTTATTGACACTTTCAAAATCCTTCCATTTCGCAGTACTTGGACAAAATATTGCAACATTTACATCATCTTGACCAATCAAATTTGCTGCTCGTAGACTCGGTCAATGTCCTTTTTCTCAAGACAGAGCAGGGTAAGGTGTTCTATGAACTCTAGTTTATAATGAAAAAAAAAACATGCAATTCCTGAACAAAAATTGTCTTCATCATGGATGAAAGTTTTTTTACTGTTTCTGTGAAGTTCGTCAAAAATGTTCTGGAAAGTTCTGGAAAATAAAAATTATAGAATTGTTATAGCTTAAATTTGCAGCTTTCTTGCACTAAAATAGTAATGGGACTACACCTGTGCAGGTATGAAGACCTATATATATACTCCCAACTGAAAAGGTTGAACTGCTGTAAAACCAGGTTTATCGATTCTTCATTTTGTGGTTTGTGCTTCAAGGCTCACAGTGAATATTTAGCTTATTGGAAGGTGGGTAACGACAAGCAGGTAACTTTAAACCTCTATCTTTATTGAAAATATTTGGAAATCGTTTCCCTTTTGTATTGTCATGTCTGATTTGTCATCTCTCCTGTTTGTCATTAGTACGTGACTGGTTGTGCTGTTCAAAAGGTGATTTGTTATTCAATATTCTTTCCAGGAAAACCTCCTGAGCCCGTCTTGATGGACAAATTGGCTATTCCTGCCACCACTGAAGCAACAGTCAGCAATAAGCACATTTGCAAATATCATGTTCTTGTTTTTTAGTCGCTGTCATTGTTCGTTCCGCTTTTCCATCTTTTCTCTCGTAAATGCGAAATAGGAAATCTTTCTCTCGGCTATGATGATGGAGAAATACATTATTCTGGTGAAACAGCATTTCTAATGACTGCATCGTTTTGTCATGCTGGCAGAATTGCAGAATGTACAGTTCTTGATCTCTCCATCTCCTGTTTTTGTTTTGTTTTTAACTCCCTGTGCAGGACTCTCTGTGCGACAGCAGCTACTTTTCGGCTTGCTTGTCAAGGCTGCCAAGAGAATTGCCATTACGTTCTACTCAGCAACAGAATTGCACTGCTTGTAGAGTTGCTTCTGCAACATCTTGATGTACGTTCTTTCTTGGTGTACACTTCCTTATTCTTCAGCCCTTCTTGGCATCTCTCGCTGTGGCTTCTGCTTCAACCATTCACACTCGGCTCCTGCATGCTCCACAAACCACGCTGCTCCTGCATGCTCCAGAAACCCCACGGCTCCTGCACCCACCCCAAACCACATGGCTCATGCATGCTCCCAAATCGCACAGCTCCTGCATGCTCCCCAAACCACACTGCTCCTGCATGCTCCACAAACCATGCTGCTGCATGCTCCAGAAACCGCACGGCTCCTGCACCCACCCCAAACCACATGGCTCATGCATGCTCCCAAATCGCACAGCTCCTGCATGCTCCCCAAACCGCATGGCTCCTGCACCCACCCCAAACCACATGGCTCATGCATGCTCCCAAATCGCACAGCTCCTGCATGCTCCCCAAACCGCATGGCTCCTGCACCCACCCAAAACCACATGGCTCATGCATGCTCCCAAATCGCACAGCTCCTGCATGCTCCCCAAACCACATGGCTCCTGCACCCACCCCAGACCACATGGCTCATGCATGCTCCCAAACCACACAGCTCCTGCATGCTCCCCAAACCACACAGCTCCTGCATGCTCCCCAAACCACACAGCTCCTGCATGCTCCCCAAACCACACTGCTCCTGCATGCTCCACAAACCATGCTGCTGCATGCTCCAGAAACCGCACGGCTCCTGCACCCACCCCAAACCACATGGCTCATGCATGCTCCCAAATCGCACAGCTCCTGCATGCTCCCCAAACCGCATGGCTCCTGCACCCACCCCAAACCACATGGCTCATGCATGCTCCCAAATCGCACAGCTCCTGCATGCTCCCCAAACCGCATGGCTCCTGCACCCACCCCAAACCGCATGGCTCCTGCACCCACCCCAAACCACATGGCTCATGCATGCTCCCAAATCGCACAGCTCCTGCATGCTCCCCAAACCGCATGGCTCCTGCACCCACCCCAAACCACATGGCTCATGCATGCTCCCAAATCGCACAGCTCCTGCATGCTCCCCAAACCACATGGCTCCTGCACCCACCCCAGACCACATGGCTCATGCATGCTCCCAAACCACACAGCTCCTGCATGCTCCCCAAACCACATGGCTCCTGCACCCACCCCAGACCACATGGCTCATGCATGCTCCCAAACCACACAGCTCCTGCATGCTCCCCAAACCACATGGCTCCTGCACCCACCCCAGACCACATGGCTCATGCATGCTCCCAAACCACACAGCTCCTGCATGCTACCAAACCACTCGGCTTCTGCACACATACCCAACCCATTTAGCTCCTGAATTATTGTATTGTTTTAATCATCTAAAATTAACACTGGGTTGTTAGCAGGAAACATGAACTTCCAGGAGCATGCGAGGCAGCACTTTGTTGCCTATACACTGCCCAAAGGGAAACGGGTCCCTGCTAGTACTTTATGAAACAGTGAGGCTCTATTTTTAAGAGAAAATATTTAAATGTTTTAAAGTGTAATTATAAACCCTGATCCCTTGCCACATCATTGTGCATCCTTCCTTTTCGATATTATTTAAATATTCCACCATCTCCATAGATAGTTTTTGTAGATTCTTCACCCAAAATCTAACTAAGCATGATTTTTTTTTCATAGCATTTTCCACAATTCCTTTCTCTTTTACATCCCCAAGGCATTTGTTGCATCCGGCGATGACACGACCTGTTCTGGCATCAGCAAGCATCTTCTTGGTGGGATTGCACCAGGCCTTCTACAAACTTGCACCACTGTACTGGTGAACTTATCCACTGGCTTATCGTCACCCGGCAACAGCAAGTCTTTCGCAGAAAATGGCACCACCGACTCTGGCAATCACACAGCCAAGCTCTCTGATCGGGAATTGCTACTTAATCGCATCACTGACTTCATCAGGTGTGACATTCATTCAATTTTTCCCATTTACAAACTAATCAATCTTTTGCATTTCTGTTTTATTGCAGTATTTTTGTTGATGAAATGTTGTTGATGAAATGAAATGTTGATGTTGATGATGAAATGAAATGAAATGAAATGAAATGTTGATGAAAAGGCAAAGCCATATTTTCTAAACATCAGGCAATCTAACCGATTGGATTTAATTTTGAAAAAGTGAAGAAAATTAGCTTGAGGTTAAAGTTCTAAATGTGGTCTTACTCTTTTGTGACTGAGGGCGACATGAATGTTCATTGGAGGCCATGACATCAGAAATGAAAGTGCTCATTTATGTAGTTATGATCGTCATTCACCCTTCTCTGAACTTGTCATTTTGTGCCAGATATGTCGTGAACCTGGGAATGCTGGAAAAACTGTGCAGCTGCTTGCGCTTGGTGCAGACCTCCATTGATGACCAGCCGCACTTGGTCACATTTCTGCAGCATGCTATCCTCTTCGCCCATTCTCTGTGTGCCCTCGCACGACTTGTGAATACGCGGTCAGCACCACAAATGCTTCGCAAACAGTCACTGATATTTTTATTCTGCTCTGTACAATATGGCGGCTCATGGACGAGCGAGGTGAAAGAGTAAATATGAGCAGGGTGAGTGCCTTGTATCCATGGGCAGAAGGCGTTCTATAAATACAATTATTACCCCACGCACGTAAAGCCAAAAGCGGGGTTAAGGAATTGATCCGAGTCTGACTGTATGTAAACATCAGTTTATGATTGAGAAACGACTTCTTTCAATTTAATGTTTTGAACGTGAATCGGTACATGAAATGGAAAACATACCTGGAGTTTAGCAGAACTCCAAATCCGCCTGGGTTTTACCACCATGAACTCCAAAACCCCCCAAATCCGCCTCTTTCAATCCCCAACTTCTTTCCTGAAATTCCTAGTAGTGTTCATTTGCTTTATACCATGTACTCCTCCCTCCTCCCCAGCCTTCCCTTTTCCACAGATCTACCGACGGCCCTGTTCTCTACTGTTGTGCTTGTGTGGTTCCCTCTCTCTCCCCCTCTCGCCTCCCGCTCCCTTCATCGTATGTTTTATGTGTCTGTGCATGTTTTCATGTTCAATGTGTTAGCTCTTACACGAACCTCGATTCTGTATACAAAAAAAAACGAAAAAACTCTGCCTCTGAATTTGTCCTGATCACACATGCGCAGTTGGTGTGTGATCACACACGGCAAAAAGGGTCGGCGTCAGGAAGGGCATCCGGCCGTAAAACATTGCTTCAAAAAGGGGACCGAAAAACAACAACAACCACGGTTCCCGAAAAAGGCCAACCCCTGCTTGCGGGGAAAAATGGCCTCTAAAGGTGGTTACACATGCGCAGTGAGGAGTGAGATAATATTTTTACTCTGCATGTCTGGCAGTTAAACAAAATTGAAAATCATTCCAATCATGAAACTCACTGTTTTTAAGGACATTATAAAGGACACAAACGACAGACACGAAGAACCAATGTTGGATTGTTACCAATGTTAGAACCAATGTTAGAAAAATATTAGATTGGGTTATGTTCAACACTGCGTAAAATGGCGGTAAAACCCAGAATTCATTTATTTATACCTTTACAATCTTTCTTTTATTACCTCCACCACCAAAGGTGGATGGAGGTTATGTTTTCACCCCTGTCTGTTTGTCTGTCCGTTTGTGGAAAAAAAGTTGTGGACGGATTCGGACGAAATTTGGCAGAGATGTAGCGTATGTGACAACGACGAGATGATTAGATTTTGGTGAAGATCCGGATTCGGATCCGGCTAATAGAATTTTTTTAGTGATTCTTCACCATTGGGAGATTGGGCCAAAAACTATACATAGCAGGATATCTCACAAAGTTGTGGACGGATTTGGACGAAACTTGGACCAGTTAGGTGTCTGATGAGGACGATTCGTTTAGATTTTGGTGAAGATCCGGATTCGGATCCAGCTAATAGAATTTTTCAAGTGATTCTTCACCATTGGGAGATAGGGCCAAAAACGATACATAGCGGGATATCTCAAAAAGTTACGGATGGATTTGGAAGAAACTTGTTGGGCAAGTTGTGTGTGTGACAAGGAAGAATAAATTCATTGATTGGTGAAGATCCAGATCCGGATCCAGCTCGTAGATTTTTTAAAAGTGATTCTTCACCATAGAGTGAGTGATATGGCCAACCAGGCGGAGGTATGCTCTCTACTGAGTGCCGTTATAGTTAAAATTGAGTTACAGTGGCCTGCAAAAGTATTCAAAAGTATTCACTCCTCTAAAGTTTCCACATTTTGATGCCACCTGAGCTTATTTCATGATTCTTTCAAATAAAACTTGAAATTTTGAATCTTCACAAACTACTCCAGAGTGATAAAGTAAAAAAATACAGATGAAATGTGAATAAGTTAGATTAACAGAAAATCAGATAATTGTCAATTGCATAAGTATTCAAACCCTTTGCCAAATTGACCCTAAATCACTTCAGGAGGAAATTATTTGTTTGAAAGGTACAAAATAAGTGTAATAGATTTCACCTGTATCAAATCAGTGGTTTAACTTAAAAATTAATCTCCCCCACTTATCTAAGGAGTTTTAAGGTGCAACTCACATGGTCAATCAACAAGGCAAGCGTGAAGACCGAGGACCTTTCCAAAGAAGTCGGACATAAAGTGGTGGAGAAGCACCATTCAGGAGAGGGCTATAAGAAAATTTCACAAAGTCACTCATCCATTTGATTACGGTGAAATCCATCATTAAGAATTGGAAGACGTATCATACCACCAGGACTCTACCCTGATCAGATCGCCCATCCAAACTCATCAGCCGGGCAAGCAGGAAACTGGTTTGGGATGTCACTGTAAATCCAACAATGTCTTTGAAAGTTCGACAAGGCTCTATGTCTGAGATGGGAGTCAGTGTTCGTCAATCAACAATATCCCATTCCCTTCACAAAGCTGGCCTTGTATTGATGAACTGATAAAGACGCAAGAAAGAAGCCATTACTGATAAAGACGCATCTAAAAGTTCTTAGGTAATTTGCGAAAAAGTATATCAAATGAATGCTGCAGGTATATGGAGAAAGGTTTTATTGTCAGACAAGACAAAAATTGAACTTTTGGTCTAAATTCAAAGCGTTAGGTCTGGCACAAGCCTAGCACTACACATCACCCAGGCAACACCAACCCTACTGTCAACCATGGTGGTGGCAGCATCATGTTATGGGGCTGCTTTTTATCAGCAGGGACTGGCAAGCTTGTCAGGATAGATGGGGCAATAGACAGTGCAAAGTACAAGAGAATCCTTGATGAAAACCTGCTTGAGTCAACCATGAATCTGAAAATGGGTCGGACATTCACATCTCAGTAGGACATTGATACGAAGCTAAAGCTACATTGGAGTGGCTGAATAAGAAGAAAATTAAAGTTCT
Organism: Myxine glutinosa; assembly: GCF_964187855.1. Classification (NCBI taxonomy): domain Eukaryota; kingdom Metazoa; phylum Chordata; class Myxini; order Myxiniformes; family Myxinidae; genus Myxine; species Myxine glutinosa. The sequence goes on from NC_136271.1 coordinate 13,975,339, forward strand.
TAAGTGGCCCAATCAAAGTCCTCACTTTAACCCAATTAAACATTTATGGTGAGACTTAACGATTGCAGTCCATCAACGATCCTCATTAAACTTGGCAGAACTAGAGCAATTTTCATGTGAAGAATGAGCGAATATTTCACCATCTTCACCTTTCACGTGAATCATTTCACCATCTTTCACCATCTTGTCCATGTGTTTTATACTTCTCCCACCCCCCCCCTCCCCCCTTTCCCACATCTCCTCCCCCCAAGGCCTCTCCCTCCCACAGATCTCCCGATGTCCCTGCTCTCAAATGTTGTGCTTGTGTGCTTCCCCCTCTCTCCCCATCTTGTCTACCGCTCCCCTTATTGTATGTTTTATGTGTCCGTTTTTTGTTTTTTTTATGATTAATGCTGGCTCTTTCACGAGCCTTGATCTTGTATACAAAAAAGAAATCTCACTGTACAAAGCTGGTAGAGACCTATACTACCCTAACAGACTCGTAGCAGTCATTACTGCAAAAGTGCTTCCACCAAGTACTGACCTGAGGGGCTGAATACTTTTGCAACTAGTGAATTTTGATTTGTACATGATTTTTGCAGGTATTCCTGACATGTGACCTCCTTCAACTATAACAGTGTTTAGTTTGGTCTCTTCAGTTATGAATCAAAAAGTTCATTTGGAAAAAGGTTTTCTATATAATTTGTAATTCATCTAAACGTGGCATTATTGATAGGGGGTGAATACCTTTGCAGATCACGGTATATACTTGAACACTGCAGAACACAAATTGCCTTGTTTGCACTTTCAAAACCCTTCCATTTTGCAGTACTTGGTCATGCTAAATCAGGTGGTGTGTAAGACTGCTTCAACAGTGATAGACTTCTGGGATTTTTAAAATGGTCTTTAAAATCATTATTCTATTTAAATTGAAGCACTGTGTATATACTTCACACTGCGTGGGGTAATGTGTTCTATGAACTCTGGTTTGTTGTTGTTATTATTATTACTAGCTGGTACTCTCACCCTCTTGGCCGGGAGTACTGTTATCTTCCATGTGTATTATACAGCACATATTTCCCTGCTTGTCGTAAAAGGCGACAAAAAGGGTTGGCGGCAGGAAGGGCATCCGGCCGTAAAACATTGCTTCAAAAAGGGGACCGAAAAACAACAACAACCACGGTCCCCGAAAAAGGCCAACTCCCGCTTGCGGGGAAAAATGGCCTCTAAAGGTGGTTTTATATTGCGGTGAATTTCATTATTTGTGAGATCAAATTCGGACAAAGCATAAAAAGGCTATGGAAAAGCGAAACCAAAATGTCATCTTCCAACTTGCGATTTGATTGGCTGTTAGCGCGGATGAATCGCCAAAATCTTTTTTCGGGTCGGAAGCACGTGATGAATGCTCCCAGAGCAATAGTTTACGGCCTAATGGGTGTATCACTTCGCCATCACAAACATGTCGGTCTTGCACTGGTCTTGCCTTCTCTCAACAGTTTTTACCTTTCCCATCATGTCAGCCTCTCTGCCCCAGGCTATGTACTCTCACCCATTGACATGTTTTTTTTCTTATCCTAAATTCCAAGCTTTTCACTCGCCCTCTCGTCTTTGAACCTCTTCACCTGACAGGGCTGGAATCGCCTCCCTGTGTCCATCCAATCCCTGCTCTTCTCTAAAGGCCTTCGAAATGGTGACTCATTGTCACCTCATATGCTCCACATCTCCACACAGATTTTTCTATTCTCATGTACTCTCATGCTCTCTGCATATGTCACCACCCTATCTGACCGCACCTGACTGTTGCTACCTTACCCAATGCTGTGCATGGACAAATCACCTTCTGTTGTCAAGCTCCTCCACAATCTTCAATCTCTGTTTCAGAAGGACGTGCATGATGATCCGGTGATTTGGTATATTTATTCGTATTTTTTGACTTCAAGACAGCATATGATAGTTTAGACCTCAGACGTATTTGATAGACTTCCGCACAACGTCCACTGCCATTTATGAGATGAAACGTTCTTACTCTAAATATTTCTCTGCTGTTCAAATACTGTACTTCCTTGTGCCATGCACATGTTTGCAGTAAATTAATGTCAAGTAAAGAAAGTGGCTCACCATATGCATCATCTTGATTCCCTCTTTTTTGTTTTTTCATGCGTCGTCGTTGGCCGGCAGATCTGGGAATGCGAGTGACATTACAGGCCTAGGAGTGGTTCTGCAGAGTTCTGAGGCCATCGGTGTGCTGAACCTCCTGTATTGTACGCTCCTGCACGGCCGCACCGCTGGCCCTGAGGATCCACCTGCCTTTGCTGAGCCTCCTCTTCAGCTTGCACTGCTGGGTATTCGCCTACTCAACAACTTCGCACTTCTAGACCTCGCTGCTTTCCAAGTAGGATCATCCCCTATCAAATCCCCTAACCTTTTTTGTGGGATAGCTCTCAGTGTCGAGCGTTTTTTTTTTTGTTTTTTTTTGTATACAGGATCGAGGCTCGTGAAAGAGCTAACATTTAACACACAAAAAAATGAGACACACAAAACATATAATAAGGGGAACGGTAGACAAGATGGGGAGAGAAGGGGAAGCACAAACACAACATTTGAGAGCATTTGAGACCCCTCTTGAAACATTTGAGACCCCTCTCGACATCTGCTTGTAACCACATCGAGAGATCTGCGAGAGGGAGAGGGCTTGGGGGGAGGATGCGTGGGAAGGGGGGGGGGGGGGGGGGAGTGGGAGAAGTATAAAAAAACAAGGACACCAACGACTTCCAGGAAAGAAATTGTTATTTCAAAAAAATGGATCTGGGGTGAAATTAGCGGGGGTAGAAAAGATCAAGGTTTTGGATGGGGGAAGATAAGAGATGGTGGTGAACAGCTGTTTTAAAAACCTGGAGGGAGGAGTGGGATTGAAGGGAGTGGGGGAGTTTGTTCCAGAGGCGGGACAAAAGAGGAATGAAGGCGTGAAGGTGAGCAGAGAGCCGAGATTTTGGCAGTTTAACCATCAGAGGGTTGCTGGCAGATCTTGTGCGACCTGTAGGAATATTTCGGGGGACAGAGCCCAGAGAGAGCTGGGGGAGCAAGGCCGGAGAGGAGTTCGGTAGAAGACAGAAAGACCACCAACCTGCCTGCGGTGAGGAAGTGAAAGGCCCTCAGAGTTAGCTTCATCGCGGTAGATTCCAATGATTATTATGTTATGCTCCATATATCCGCTCTCATTTTATTCCTCCACGCGAGGTTTATGGACGTACTTGTAACCACATCTGCAGTCGCTTTCTCGCCGTTGATGCAGGCCCAAGTCCTGCAGCATGCAAGCCCACTTTTGACATTTCCACAGTAACTGTTACAACAAACTGGTTATAGCAGCACCATCTGCTACGAAGTTGCGATGCAAAATAAAGTTCCCCATTTCCAACAAGTCCTGCCAACCTTAACAAATCCCTGAGCTTGATGGCAGCAGTTCTGTATTTATTTATTTATTATTACGTTCGATTAAATAAATGATCATTATCATCGATATCATGAACTTTTGAGGATACCTCTTGAGGGCTTCCGGTTAAAACTTAATATTCACTATTACAAAGCAGAGGATTGGCCAAATCGGATCTAGAAATGAAGCACTTCATTGAATTTGTGTTGTGTTATCTCTTTTCCATGAGGAAGTTGTGAGGTCATCAGTTTGAGTGTTAGTCAGAAAACTGAACATTTAATGTTATGCGCGGGATCAGATACAATTTGGATTGTCGTTCATTGTTTGGCTGTCTGACCGTTGGACATTTGGATGAAATACTCGTACAAGTTACGCCAAACCCCTTTGACTTTATCAAGATAGAATGATGCCGGAGCGTTGTGCGAGCCAAACAGAATTGAAATTTTCTGCACCAACGTGTCAAAGTGACTCGGGCAGCCATTTTGTGAGGACAAACGGTGCCGAATCATCCAAATGGCCGCTTGCAATTTTGTCTATTGCAACGGTGGTTGCTTCAATGACTGCCATTTTGGTGCAATTTTCAGCACTTTTTCCTCCTGGGGTGCAATTGATACCACGGCGCACCGCACGGTTTATTTATTTATTTACTCCTCGTTTCACAAAAAAACCCCTCGCTAAATCCTCGAGATCATTCTGTTTACGGATGGCAATACACCTTGGCTTTTATAAAAGGAGACATTTCAGATTTTCGCTGTGGAGAATTCCCCACCGATACATCGGCATTCAAATCGAGTGCGAACGTGCGGATGCACACGACTCGGATTTTCCGATTTTACTTTTGGCCTTTATTTTTGCATTAAACAAAGGATTTGGTCCGGTTATCTTGAATTGAAATGTGGTGGGATAAGGAGATGCAGGGCGTTTTCTTGGAATACTGGTGTCACTTGGTTGTTCACAGGATACAGACTCTATGACTGATATTTGACGTGTGAAAATATGGGCAATTTTGCTGCATTTGTCAAAATCGTTGCTGTCACACGATGCTTGCTAATGACGTGAAAATACCCAGCTGGCGCCAAGGCGACAGACATTAATATTGGACATGCTGCATTAGAAACCTCGGGGGCTGCCTTCATTCACGGACACCACGGGCAGCATGGTCATCCCCGGGTCTTCCCTCCCTCCCCCCCCCCCCCCCCCAATGTAAAATATTGTACGTTTTGTAACAATCGCCAATCCAATTAGACATCTCCGCTTAACTTGAAATCAATATGGGCTTAACCTTGTATGTTTGGTTCTTTGTTTTCATTGATCTGACCTTTTCATGAATGGTCACTATCGCTTTACATCAACAGGTGCTTCTCTTGGTTAAATGTATTTTTTGGTTTTGGGTGAGGGAGTATTTGATATACCCCGAACCTCCACCTCCACCCTCCACATACCCCAACCTCTAAAGCCCTCTCTCTCTCTCGCTCTCTCGCTCTCTCGCTCTCTCTCTCTCTCTCTCTCTCTGTTTCTCTCTCTTTCTCTCTCTTTCTCGCTCGCTCTCGCGCCCTCTCGCTCTCGCGCCCTCTCGCTCTCTCGCCCTCTTGCTCTCTCGCCCTCTCCCTTTTCCCCTCCTTTTCTCTTTCCTCCATCCCCCTCTCTTTACCCTTCCATCCCTCTCTCTTTACCCCTCCATCACCACTCTCTTTACCCCCTCCATCTCCCCCCCCCCTCTTTCCTTACTCCTCCCTCCCCCTCCTCTCTCTTTACCCCTCCATCTCCCTCCCTCTCTTTTCCTCTCTTCCCTTTCTCCCCTCTCTGTCTTTACCCCTCCTCTGTTCCCCCCCCCCCATCCTCCCTCTCTCTTTACCCCTCCTCCATCCGCCCCCCCCCTCTCGGTTTACTCCTCCTTTTCCCCCTCCCTCTCGCTTTACCCCTCCATCTCCCTCCCTCTTTCTTTGCCCCTCCATCCCCCTCTCTCTCTTTTCCTCCTCCTCCATCGCTGTACATGTCTGCCCTTCTATCCCTCGCTGTGCCCTCCTCTGTTTATGTCTGTCTGTCTCCCTCACACTTGCCCTCTTTCACCTATCCACTTAAATTGTATTCAAATATTGTGTGACAAAACACTTTGCAATGAAACTCTATGCACATCCATTTTGTTCCTCATAAGGCCTCGATGTAGCTTTTCATCACTTTGACCAATCACGACGTTGAATCATGCATTTTCTGCAGTTACCTGCTGTAATTTCCATGTTCTATTGTGCCCATTACTGGTCAATTGTATTTGCTTTCACTTAAAATGCAACTGAATACCTGAGAAATGTCTTAAAACAGGAGTGTCAGTCAGGCCTCAGAACAGATCTCTTTTTAATGAAGTGCAATACGAATGAATATGTTCTTGAAATGTCGTTGTCATTTTCTGAAAAGCAGGTGCAGTCTGCTGATCATTCATATTTGACAAATACAGTGAAACCTTGACTTACGAGTTTAATTCGTTCTGTGACCGAGCTCGTAACTCAATTTGCTCGTTTCTCAAATTAAATTTCCCCATTAAAATGCATTGAAATGCTATTAATCCGTTCCAGCTCCCCAAAAACCACACCAATTTTTTTTTTAATATACAGTATATATAAAAATATCTCGCGCTTTATATTTCACCTGTATGCAGCATACAAGTTGGCAGGATGGCCTGGACTGGAGGTACGCACACTTGACTCTAAACTGTCCAGCCTGGGTTTGAATCCCGACCCAGCTATAACCTGTCATGGGTGAATCACAGGCAGGTGATTCATCAATGTGTGTACCGCTAAACTGGGCGCCCCGTTTGCGTCCCATAGTTGTTGGATGTTAAGGATCTCACCGTGTCTTCCACAAAGAGAAGGCGAGCTATCACCGGCACTCTGAACAAGTTGTGGCCTGGCATGCTCTTCTCCTCTGCCGTTATATACGTCCTCCTAGGCATCTTTTTCCAGAAGAGCCCTGTCTCGTCACAGTTGAAGATTTGCTGGGGGATGTATCCTTCGGCTTCTATCAGTTCGGCAAAAGTTATAATAAAATCTTCAGCTGCCTTCACATCCGAGCTTGCTGCCTCACCATGCCTGACGACGGAGTGAATGCCGGTCCTCTTCTTAAAATTATCAAACCATCCCCGACTGGCTTTGAATGACTTCCGATGCCTCGTCCGTTGATGTTCCCGCCGTCTGCTGCACCAAATCCCCGTAAATGTCTCGTGCCTTCTCACAGATGATGCTCTCGGTCACGGTATCTCCTGCGAGCTGCTTCTCCATCAACCACACAAACATCAACTTCTCCATCTCTTCATGGACAGAGGTCCGGAGCTTTGAAATAATCTTAACGCCCTTGGCTGGCGTTATAGCTTTTATCGACTCCTTCTGCTTCAAAATCGAACATATCGTAGAAGTACTACGATCGTACTGCCTCGCCAAGTCGACAACACGCACACCTCGCTCATGTTTTTCGACGATTGCGTGTTTTATATCCAAGCTCGCTCGCTCGTAACTCAGATCTCGGCTCGCATCACAAAGCGAAAAACCGCCCGAGCGACGGCTCGTATCTCGGAAAACTCGTAAGTTGGTGCACTCGTAAGTCAAGGTTTCACTGTATTTGTCTTTATGATGGTTTTATTCATATGGCAGGATGTACAAATATACAACTTGGTATTCTAAATAATTGTAGAAACGCACACAATAATTGATGATGAAGACTATTTGAAATTCATGTCAAATACAGCACAGAGACGGTCTGTGGATTTGGCCAGAGCAGCGGTGAAACCGGAACTTTGAAACAAGGAAATACAAAATGAAAAGTACAAATTTAATGATACAAATTCAAAATCTTTGAATAATTATGCAGACGGACTTGAGGAAGGTTGCTGCACTTGCGCCGCAGTTCCTGTAAACCACCGAACAGCTGGTTTATCATCACCACCTAATACCTGCATGGAAGTCATGTTCTTGCCTAAATAAAAGCTGCACTCTTGTTTGGCCATCCTACGGTTCTTGTGCTTTTCCGGGCATGAAAAATACGATCTGAGAGTTACAGGTTAAAGTACACCTGGTGCAGCGTATCTTGCTGACAAAGTTCAATATGAAAGGGATGATGTAACAAGAAACTTCTACCACCTTCTTTCTGGCCTTCTATCCTCCACCTCCTTTCTCTCCTTCTATCTACCGCCTCCTTTTTAGCCTTCTATCCTCCACCTCCTTTCACTCCTTCTATCTACCACCTCCTTTTTAGCCTTCTATCTACCGCCTCCTTTTTAGCCTTCTATCTACCGCCTCCTTTCACTCCTTCTATCTACCACCTCCTTTTTAGCCTTCAACTACCGCCTCCTTTTTAGCCTTCTATCTACCGCCTCCTTTCACCACTCCTTCTATCTACCACCTCCTTTTTTGCCTTCTATCTACCGCCTCCTTTTTAGCCTTCTATCCTCCACCTCCTTTCACTCCTTCTATCTACCGCCTCCTTTTTAGCCTTCTATCCTCCACCTCCTTTCACTCCTTCTATCTTCCGCCTCCTTTTTAGCCTTCTATCCTCCACCTCCTTTCACTCCTTCTATCTGCCGTCTCCTTTTTAGCCTTCTATCTACCGCCTCCTTTTTAACCTTCTATCCTCCACCTCCTTTCACTCCTTCTATCTACCGTCTCCTTTTTAGCCTTCTATCTACCGCCTCCTTTTTATCCTTCTATCCTCCACCTCCTTTCACTCCTTCTATCTACCATCTCCTTTTTAGCCTTCTATCTACCACCTCCTTTTTAGCCTTCTATCCTCCACCTCCTTTCACTCCTTCTATCTACTGCCTCCTTTTTAGCCTTCTATCTACCACCTCCTTTCTGATCTTCTATCTACCACCTCCTTTCTGATCTTCTATCTACCACCTCCTTTCTGATCTATCCACCACCTCCTTTCACTCCTTCTATCTACCGCCTCCTTTTTAGCCTTCTATCCTCCACCTCCTTTCTCTCCTTCTATCTACCGCCTCCTTTTTAGCCTTCTATCTACCACCTCCTTTCTGATCTTCTATCTACCACCTCCTTTCTGATCTATCCACCACCTCCTTTCACTCCTTCTATCTACCGCCTCCTTTTTAGCCTTCTATCCTCCACCTCCTTTCTCTCCTATCTACCGCCTCCTTTTTAGCCTTCTATCTACCGCCTCCTTTTTATCCTTCTATCCTCCACCTCCTTTCACTCCTTCTATCTACCATCTCCTTTTTAGCCTTCTATCTACCACCTCCTTTTTAGCCTTCTATCCTCCACCTCCTTTCACTCCTTCTATCTACCGCCTCCTTTTTAGCCTTCTATCTACCACATCCTTTCTGATCTTCTATCTACCACCTCCTTTCTGATCTATCCACCACCTCCTTTCACTCCTTCTATCTACCGCCTCCTTTTTAGCCTTCTATCCTCCACCTCCTTTCACTCCTTCTATCTACCGCCTCCTTTTTAGCCTTCTATCTACCACCTCCTTTCTGATCTTCTATCTACCACCTCCTTTCTGATCTATCCACCACCTCCTTTCACTCCTTCTATCTACCGCCTCCTTTTTAGCCTTCTATCCTCCACCTCCTTTCTCTCCTTCTATCTACCGCCTCCTTTTTAGCCTTCTATCCTCCACCTCCTTTCACTCCTTCTATCTACCATCTCCTTTTTAGCCTTCTATCTACCACCTCCTTTTTAGCCTTCTATCCTCCACCTCCTTTCACTCCTTCTATCTACCACCTCCTTTTTAGCATTTTATCCTCCACCTCCTTTCTCTCCTTCTATCTACCGCCTCCTTTTTAGCCTTCTATCCTCCACCTCCTTTCACTCCTTCTATCTACCGTCTCCTTTTTAGCCTTCTATCTACCGCCTCCTTTTTAGCCTTCTATCCTCCACCTCCTTTCACTCCTTCTATCTACCGCCTCCTTTTTAGCCTTCTATCTACCACCTCCTTTCTGATCTTCTAACTACCACCTCCTTTCTGATCTATCCACCACCTCCTTTCACTCCTTCTATCTACCGTCTCCTTTTTAGCCTTCTATCTACCACCTCCTTTCACTCCTTCTATCTACCACCTCCTTTCACTCCTTCTATCTACCGCCTCCTTTTTAGCCTTCTATCTACCACCTCCTTTCTCTCCTTCTATCTATCACCTCCTTTTTGGTGTTCTATCTGTCACCTCCTTTTTGGTGTTCTATCTATCACCTCCTTTTTGGTGTTCTATCTATCACCTCCTTTTTGGTGTTCTATCTATCACCTCCTTTTTGGTGTTCTATCTATCACCTCCTTTTTGGTGTTCTATCTATCACCTCCTTTCAGGCTCTTCTCTCTATGGACTCCTTTCTGGTCTTCTATCAACCCCCTCCCCCCGCCCCGCCCCCCCCCCCCCCACTCTCCTCCCACCCCTCCTTTCTTGTCTTCTATCTACCACCTCTTTTCTCATCTTCCACCCTCTCCATGCTCTGCCCCCCTCCAGGTTTCTGTAGGGGTGTGTGGTCTGCTGTAGCCCTCCCAAAATCCAGACTTACTGCTCACCTCCACTCATTTGTTCCTCTTTTATCCCCACCTGTGGAATCAACTTCCACAATCTCTTCAATTTCATTCTATGGTGGTGAACAGCTACCTTGAAGCCTCCATGACTTCAAGGCACCTGTTCACCACCACCTTAGGTCATTCCCCATCCACAACCACGATCTTTTCGATCCCCATTAACCCTCCCCAAGTCCATCTCTTTCCAGGTTTCCAGATTTTCGTTTCACTTCTATGATTAAGAGTTTATGGTTGCATCCATCTTATTCACCCTGAGTCCACTCCTAGCCCTGGTTCTTTCCCACGTACCTTATTTCTCCAAGTTTCCCTCTATTTTGTCCCTCAACCCTGCTGTGGAGTGTTCCCCACCTCACTCTCTATCTTTCTCCTGTTCTTGTTGTTCTGTTGGGTCATGATCCGTTCTGTGTTCCAGCTCCTCAACGAGCCCGACCTTATATACATAAAAACTGATTCATCAGAAGAAATCCTCAATTCCAGTCTGGATTTCTTGGAGCGTTCTTGAAACGTTTGTGCCTCAACAGGTATAGAGGACCCAAGGTATATATGTGAGACCAAGGGAATTTGTACATTTTTATATTCGGTAACTATGATGAAATTGAATAACCAAGGATCTTGAAGAACAAAGGAAGACCTTCCAACTTGGTTTCCCTTGAAATGTTGTCCCACATCGGTGTTTCTTTTCAGTTGGTTTCAAGGAAATCCATCTTGCTGCCATTTTCAGGCAGATTGTATTGCCATCCTTCATTTGTCCAAGTATCATAATAATGTGAAGTGTATCGAAGCTCATTTTCTCTGGGAGTGGGATGTAGGTCAGCCAAGTGGAGTCCTGCTGTGCATTTATTAAACCAACTAGAGAGACCAAGATGCATTGCACATTTATTTAAACACAGAGGAGTTTGATTACTGTTTATGACCTCACGTCTAATGGAAGCATTTGAAGTCACCATAGCTGTGAGCCATTTAATTAGCCATTGGAAGTGTTCGGACCATCAGGATACAGCTGCACCCCTGGCCCGAGTGACTTACTTCTGAATGTTTTATCGTCCTAGCTTTCTTATGTTGTATGATTGATATGAATCGGATGAATAGTGAAACATTTTTGTCTCCTTAAGAATTAATGATACGTTTGAAAGTCAGGTGACGCCATCCCCTCACCACAGGCACAACAGGAAAGAACTTCCGTTGAAAGTAAAACCAGAGAGAAATTAAACGGACGTATCAAAAGTTGTTATGAACACGCTTTTGTGACTAGTGCGGGCGGCCTTGCTGTTTCACCGTTGTTCTTGGGAATAATGCTGATAAATGAGGCCGTGGGCTCATGTAATGTTGTTGGTGAGTGACATTGTGTGCTTGTGTCACTCTACTGGTGAATGATGATGTGTGCTCATGTCGTGCTCCTGCTGAGTGATTCTCTACGATAGTGCCACGCTGCCGGTGAGTGATCCAGTGTGCTCTGGTCACGCGGTACTCTGTGATGCGGTGTGCCCGGCCCACGTGTTGATCCGTGATGGCGTGTGCTCATGCCAGGCAGTAGTTGGCGCGGAGGGCCTGACGCTGGCGTTCCGTCACATCGCAAGCTCCCTCCTCTGGCACTGTTCCCAACAGTCCAGCAACCCGTTGTTGCACGAGGTCATCATTTGTGTTGGATACTTCACCATCACGCACCCCGATAACCAGGTACACACACAAGAATATTCATCCGTGCATCCCTCAGGAAATGCAACGAGCTTAATTTATCTGTGCAGAGATATGTGACCGTGAAGATTGTGTGTGCCGTTGCTGTCAACGGCCATTTAAGTGCTCCTTTGCTGCAGCAGCAGATATGTCAGCAATATCAACCACAACTCGAATAGCATGTTTTGCATTTGAAGAATGCAGTTGACCACTCTGAGAGTGCTGTGTAAAGCCAGTTACGAATTGCATATATATATACGTTTGCTGGTGGTTTGCATATATATATATTTATATATATACATATAATTGCATATATAAAGATATAAAGATATATATATATATATATATATATATATATATATATATATATATATATATATATATATATATATATATATATATATATATATCAAATGAATCAATTTTGAGTTCTCCAACCTTTAATGAGCAAATAAACAACTGCTTGACGTTTCGATCAGCAACAGTTGTTTATTTGCTCATTAAAGATTGGAGAACTCTAAATGGATTCATTTGATTTTAATCCCAACCGCAAGTCATTACTTAATACATATATATAATATTGCCACGGCTTGCATGCAACGTACGAGTAAGAATGGCATCGACGTTTCATCTCGGGCCGTTCTAGTGAGCCTTATTATTTGATAACAGTGATTCCTAGGTAACAAAACGAAAGCAGTTCTTTGTGGCACACATCCTTAGAAGATCAGACAAACTAATTCAATTTGTGATGTCAGTATTGAAAGACAACAGCGGGTCGTGAAATCTTGTTTCAGCGAATCTCCTATTTAGTTGCTCCGTTGCTTCGGCCACCCAGTCCATCTGAATGCTCACCCACTAAAGTGGCAGCCGCATTTCCATATTTTATTGGCAAATTAAATTAAAGCGTCACGGTGCTTTAGGGGCCGCTTGTGGCAATCAATTGTGAGGGCTTTTCCCCTCCCCGCGTACAAGGCCACACAGACTGAACGATGGGCCTTTGTCTCTTTCTAGTGGCACTTTGGCGTGATTAGCAAAATATTTCCATTGGATGAATTGAAGGGGCGGCTGATTTACGGCTCGCATCTGGTCGGCGCTTTGGCTACCACCTCAGAAGGCCCACCGTGAGCTGATTTTGGGCCGTGCTATAAAAGCAGTTTCCTTTGCTGTCCAACAAAGCTTTGCTGAGGTCGTGTAAATGGATTTTCCATTGTCTGTTTTTGTTTTGCCTTGGCCTTTTCCTTCTCGCCAGAAGTATCGAACATCATCACCTTTTCTTTTTCACCCTGCATTGCCACGCGTGTTGGTGGTGCCGAAATGTGGTTGACTCTTGGCTTTCGTAAGCTGACAATTAAGCCAAGCTTTACAAGGTCTTGTTGTGGCGTTGTACACAATGCAATGGCTTCTGGACGAGGCCGGCGTTTTTGCTTTCATTCTTTTCATATTCGTCAAACACATGAAGCTACGGATTATCCTGTTCAGATTCTGGTACTTCTTAATGGAGCCATTGTGCTGTGTTTTGTCACTCTTGTTTTGCTATTTGCTCACCGCACATCGGTCTTTCATTACAACCTCCAGCACCTTGCTTCCTTAACCTGCGCATGATAATAGGATTTTGTAAGATACCTCTGTTAATTCAGTTTTGTTCAGTCTGCCTTTTAGCAGAAGTTTATGTTGACCTCGAGATGCTTCCCTCTGCATGTGCAGCCTCTCTGTGGAGCAGCTTCTTCTGTGGAGCAGCAGACGGGGCCCGTCGTCCCTTGTAGCCGCCCTTCGGTCGGCGTCTCGTGCAGCCTCCGTGCACTCGTGTAAGCTAAAACAAGGCGATTAAACAAACAATCAAATGGCCAGCTCGACAGATGGAGAGCCCATAATAGCAGTGTAGTCACCGGGCTACTAAAAGGCCACTTTGCTGGGTCTGCACCCACGGTTGGCCGGGCACGGCCCATGCCAGCCTGGCTAGCTGCCAGGTCTTGTGCTTGCTCGACGTCCTCTCGCGCCTGTGGCTACAAGCTCGGCGCTTTGCTGACTCATTCGGTGACCGACCTCGCTGCCAGCTCAGCGTTTCCCTGCACCCTCCGGTGAATGTCTTTGCACTTCACCGTGCCGCACCAAGTAGAACCAAACCCACCTTGCACTGATCTAATCAAATTTTGACACCGCGTGGCAGCAACGAGAAATTTGACGTCTCCCTTTCTTTCGTTAAATATTCGATTCCTCTTATATATTCTAATGCAAGGCGCTCCTGAAACACCCAATAACCTGCCAATCTACTTGTTACTGGTTTATTCTCTTTGTGTAGAACTTGGAATTGACATCCTTTTGGGGGTTACACCCCAGCGTGTAATGCAACAATCAAATTCATTCAATTTTCTTTACCTTGTCAGGGATTATTTAATAGCTTAGAATACATTTAAACTACCGTACACAAGATCCAGACATTTAATGTTGAGCAGACCGATGCTGAAGAGCAAAGGGGTGATTAACGACAAAGAGAGAACAAACAAAGAAAGAGAGAGGATGTGCCAAAAAGACTCACTTAATGTAGCAAACGATACAAGTCTAGGCCGCAGCACATTAATAACCATGGGTACAAACGATTAATCTACCTCCACTCTCAGATCTGTCACAGAAACCACTCAAAGTAGTATTTTTTACTTCACCGTGATAAAGCATTCAAACACTGGGAATATCGCTAAATATTACAACACTCCTCGGTTCATTCTTGGTGAGTGACGGTGTTTGAAAGAAAACAATGATTCCAAACCAATCTGTTATCATTTCAACAGGCATGCATATTGCATACTTTGGATGCTATGTATTTGTAATGCAGTACATATCTTTCACAAGATCAGGTAACCAGAACTCTACACATAATCTACGTAGAGATGGACCGGACATAATTACATGATTACATTAATATAATAAGTTTGTTGGTTGTGTAATCAACAATCTGGAAACTTCTGAGTTAAAAGTGTGTGTGTGTGTGTGTGTATGTGTGTGTGTGTGTGTGTGTGTGTGTGTGTGTGTGTGTGTGCGTGTGTGCGTGCGTGCGTGCGTGCGCGCGGCGTATGTGTGTATGCATGCAAGATGTTACCCCACACGTGGGTGGGCCTCAGGAGATGGAACAGAGATCAACCGGGTCTCAATGTATCCACCTCCCTTAGCATGTATGTATGGTGTGTGTTATGAATTGCTTGTGTACCAACTGAACCTGTACTGCATCTGTATACAACATGTTGAATGAATTTCTCTTTTCAATCCTATGTCGAACCTGCTGAACACATCACTCCTCGCCGAGTCAAGCAGAGTGTAAAACCACCTGTTAGCTTCACTGAAAAGTACTTATTCTTAAATAGAAATAAATAGATGTCCCCAGCTGGATGTTTCAGGACAAAGTGTATCATAATGACAATAGTTTTTGACTTCTTTCTCTCTAGCCAAAAGGAAACGTTCTGCAGGATGAGTGCCATTCTTTTTATCTTTGCCACCAGCTGTGTGTCAGGTTCTTCCTCTGATCGAAAAAAGGCTTGCATGCCAAAATTGTTCTCCACTTTAGAGCGCTGCTGCTGGATTTTGCTGCAGTGTTGCGGTTTATTCTTCCTGTGATAAGAGTGAACTCGCTTGCCGATAGTGTTGTTTGCTTGTTTCATGGCCTGCTTTTCTCAAAGTTACAATTGCCTGTCTTTTTTCTGGCGTTAGCTGAGCTTTGGCACCCATGTTCATGCAATCTGAAACACAAAAACACTCATTAGATTGTATGGCTGGCCTTTCTGGAAACATTTTTTGCAACGCCTGGCAATAATAGACGTTGCACGTGATGAAGAAACTAAGCACAAACATTCATTCCACACAGAGCAGAGTATTTGTAAACAGTTTTTGCTCCTGAGATAAAACGTTAATAACATTAACTTCGCGTTTCAGTTTGGATTAAGTATTGCACTTTTCGACATATTTCCAAAAATTGCGTTAAATCTACGTTTCGCACAAGAATGATGCATTGAAGGACAATATATTATATCAGTAGATAAGCAGATACAGTGCATTCAGAAAGTATTCAGACCCCTTCACTTTTTTCACATTTTGTTATGTTGCAGCCTTATGTCGAAATCGTTTAAATTCATTTTTTCCCTCATCAATGTACACTCAATACCCCATAATGACAAAGAGAAAACAGGATTTTAGAAAGTTTTACAAATTTATTAAAAAGAAAAACTGAAATATCACATTGACATAAGTATTCAGACGCTTTGCTATGACACTTGAAATTTAGCTCAGGTGCCTCCCATTTCTCTTGATCATCTTTGAGATGTTTCTACACCTTGATTGGAGTCCACCTGTGGTAAATTTAATTGATTGGACATGATTTGGAAAGGCACACACCTGTCTATATAAGGTCTCACAGCTGACAATGCATATCAGAGCAAAAACCAAGCCATGAGGTCGAAGGAACTGCCTGCAGAGCTCAGAGACAGGATTGTGTCGAGGCACAGATCTGGGGAAGCCTACAAAAAAATCTCTGCTGCATTGAAGGTTCCCAAGAGCACAGTGGCCTCCATAATTCTTAAATGGAAGAAGTTTGGAACAACCAGGACTCTTCCTAGAGCTGGCCGCCCGGCCAAACTGAGCAACAGGGGGAGAAGGGCCTTTTTTTTCTTCTTTTTTTGTATACTGAATCGAGGCTCGTGAAAGAGCTAACATTTATTTCACAAACAAATCAACCAGACAAACAAAAAGAGGGAGCAGAAGACAAGATGGGGAGAGAAGGGGAAGCACACAAACACAACATTGGAGAGGAGGGAGAGGGCTTGGGGGAGGAGGCGTGGGAAGGGGGTCTGGGTGGGAGAAGTATAAAACACAAGGACACCAAGGACTTCCAGGACAGAAGTTGGTATTTCAAAAAAGTTGAATTGGGGTGAAATTAGCGGCGGTAGAAAAGATCAAGGTTTTGGATGGGGGAAGATAAGAGATGGTGGTGAACAGCTGTTTTAAAGACCTGGAGGGTGGAGTGGGATTGAAGAGAGTGAGGGAGTTTGTTCCAGAGGCGGGAGAAAAGAGGAATGAAGGAGTGAAGGTGAGCAGAGAGTCTTGATTTTGGCAGTTTAACCATAAGAGGGTTGCCTTTGTAAAAGAGGTGACCAAGAACCCGATGGTCACTCTGGCTGAGCTCCAGAGATCCTGTGTGGAGATGGGAGAAACTTCCAGAAGGACAACCATCACTGCAACACTCCACCGATCTGGGCTTTATGGCAGAGTGGCCAGACGGAATAAGACTGATAAGAAAAGAAAGCTGGAGAGGAAAATTCGATGGAAAGATAGGGTATGAGAATGAGGGAGGAACATGGAGAAAAAGGTAAAAGAGATTTGGAAGCAGACATAGGGGTAAGAGGGTGGGGATGGAAGAATGATGTGTGAAGCAGACCACGAAGGAGGTGGCATGGTTAGTGAGGGGGAGGTAGGGGAGGGAGTCATAGCTGTCTCCCCAATTAATTATTTTGTACTTTAATCACACATGCACAATTAATCGCTGATTCATTTCTGGAGAATGAATCGGAACAGCGCATTCTACTCATTTGGAACCCTCACTTATTTGTAGCGGTGTTCATGCACGCATCGTTGAACAGAATCTCAACATCACTGTGATTATTTTGCAGCAATTTAAAAAAATATGAAAGCATGTCAAGTACGAAATAAACGAAGGGGTTGATAGAACATGATACCCCATGCAGTGTTTCCGTGTGTACTTCAATTTAAACAAAAAATTTATCGTGAAAGTTGTGTAAATAAATTAATTCTGGAATTTTCCACCTTTTGTTGCAGTGTCTTTTACACCACCGTATATAGCGCGTCACATTAGTTATTCGTGCCTGTTTGTGTCCTTTATGATGTCAGTAAAAACAGTGAGTTTCATGTTTGGAATGATTTTCAATTGTGTTCGACTGCCAGACAGGCAGGTAGAGTAAAAAAAAGATAGTTTGGTTTGATAAAAAAAGTTGTTTGATTAAAAAAGTTTGATAAAAAAAGATACTTCCCCCCTCCCTCCTCTCCCCTTTCCTCCCAAACCCCTTCCCCCCCCCCCCCCCACCTCCCCCTTCCCCCCCTCCACCCTCTCCCCCCCCCATCCCCCTTCCCCCCCTCCACCCTCTCCCACCCCTATCCCACTCTCCCCCGCCCGGTAAGTCGCCGGGTACTTCTGTTAGTATATATATATATATAAATTAATGTCTGAACATTATAGAATTGAAAACTGGCTTCGCTGATCTCCATCAAGTTTTGCATATGTGTTCGGGATGTCAAGGTTCAGATCACAGGAATGAAAAACATTCCCCTTCACACCTCTCCCCTCCCCCAAGAGGATGGGGAGACGACTTGTGACTTTCACCTGTGCATGTGGCCCGGTGTATATAGTTTACTGACCCCTGCTGGAATGTGGGGGGGGGGGGGGGGGGGGGGTATTTCTATCCACGGGCATTACATTTGCCCCACTTCCCACACTATGATGACCCCTCCCCATCTGGGCCACCCCCAGTTGCTTCCAGTGATTGAATCATTAGGCAGGTTGATAAAATTACACTTGCTTTCTTCATTTGTACTACCCAGGAAGGAATGCATCATCCATCACCATATCACAATGATGTTTCCGGAGCATCTTTTTTTTGCAAAAAACAAGCAGAGAAATACACCAGGTGGTTTGCCATTCCTCTCCCAGTGGATTGGGGATTTGAACCTTGGCCCACACGACATAAACATTATACTGAAGCTCAGCTCGTTGGGTTAACCATCAAGCTTTCTGTTATCTTCGTATACACTACTTGTCTTGACTTTAACCTTTTCAAATACATACTTTATTGCACGCCTTACTTTTGAAACATTTGCAACAATTTGTCAATTTTCTCAAAAAAAAAAATCTATCCCCTTCTTTCGGTGTTTTTTCCCTTGGCCCTCACCAGTTTGTGCATTTATTTTGTTATTTCATATTGAAAGCTCAGAGCACATATAATACCTGTCATACCTAGCTGTAACCTCTTCAACTTGCATTCTCGTGCCGTGGCCCTTGACCTTTGAAAGCTTTTTACCAGTTCTGTTTCATACAATTTGAAGTCCTCGCTTTTCCTCTTGGCCATCCTGCCCTCACCTATTTCCAAGCCCATCATGTAACGTCCTTGTAATGGTCCCTCCATTTCTGGACATTGGCTAAATGGTGTTTGTAATAGAAGCATCTCTTGCTCTATAATCAACAGAATTGCCCTACCCTATATATGTGGACTGATGGTGGAGGGTCCAGACATCCCTCCCCACTTTTATTCCAAAGTAAAAGATAATGGAGAAAAAAAGCGATGTCATTCTTCCGCCCAGTGAATCTCAAGACAGCTGTTCACCACCATCTCAGGTCATCCTCTATCTGTACCCACAATCTTTTCTACCCTCGTTAACCCTCCCTAAGCCCACCTCTTTCCGTGTTTCCAGGTTATAGGGTTTCCTCCCACACCTCCCTCATTCTCCTCTCCAAAAAATCAGTTTCATTTCTGTTTCTTCCCCAGTTTTCCCTTCCACTTCTGTGATTGAGAGTTTGTGCCTGCGTCCAGCTCGTGTAGCCCCTGTGTCCCCCCTCCTTCCACCTTCTCGCTCTCACGTGAACATGTTATTATGCATTAATGCTGTATTCTATAAATCTGATCTGAACCACCTTTTTAAAATTTCTACATCTGCCTAATGTGTATTCCCTTTAAATTTATCTTTCAGTAATGATGTGATGATAATATCCAAATTCGAAATCCAAATTTTTGCAATTGCATGGTAACCACATCTCTCACCCAATACTGTGGAACGGTACATGTCACATGCAGCAAGTCCGACGTCTTTGTGGATGAGGTCACTTGGCTGCGAGCAGAGCAAACAACGCCACTCGTCAGGCCCACTGAAAGCACTGTGCCAATACAGATGGAACCATGTGATGCGGATGGGAAGAGCCCAAGCCTGTGACTGCATTTGTTTGACAAGCAGAGCGGCTTCACTTTGAAACTAATCTTGGCATTTCCTCAGAGAAAATTTAACAGAGGAGGTAACATAATAAACAGAGAGACTGCCTGAACAAATTCTGCTGCTTGTCCCAAGTTCAGGTCATGGCTGAACTCGAAAGTTGGCCGGGGTGTTTGACATTCGGGGTTCAAGGCGGGAATGCAAGATTTGAGGAGGGTGGGTGGAGAACAGAGAGGGCTGCAAAGGGGGTGCGAGTGAGTCTGCCAATTGTCAGTCTGCACTTTGCCATTATATCGAACCATTCAATGGCAGGCGTGTAGCACTGCATAGCACAATCCCTTATTATTGTCTGTTCTCTCCACTTTCTTGTGCAGGAAAAAGACCAAAGGTCATCAGCATCTCTATTATAGCATTTTTCATATGCTACATTTTGTTTAAGCAGCGCCCTAAACATAAACATAGTTTTAAAATTCTACTTTTAATTTTGACAGCTCGTCTGATAAAGCTATTGATCTTAACGCTGCTCCCGCAATCTGAACGCACAAATTTAGAATCCCTTGATAAACTGCAAAGCACACGTGTGTGTGTGTGTGTGTGTGTGTGTGTGTGTGTGTGTGTGTGTGTGTGTGTGTGTGTGTGTGTGTGTGTGTGTGTGTGTGTGTGTGTGTGTGTGTGTGTGTGTATATGTATATATATATATATATATGTATATATGTATATATATATACATATATATGCATATGTATTTACACGAGTATATATATATATATATATATATATATATATATATATATATATATATATATATATATATATATATAATATATATATATATATGCATATATCGCTACACGCGCTGGACGCATATATATATTGTTACGGTTTTGAGTTTGTACAATAAAGGTTAAATTTCCCCCTCATAGTTTAGTCACACTACAACATGTAGCCTCGCGATAGTGCAGTTATTTCTTAGTATGTGTGAGCATAGTCCTTTTCCTGTATTAGGTTTGCGTTGAGTAGAATAATGAGAGTAGGTCCTTAATTGCCTTATGCCGCCTCTATTGCCTTTTGCCGCCTTACGCCTCCTTATGTCGCCTTTGGCTTTTTGGCGCGAATTAACACGAGGCAGGCCTGGCAAATCGAGGCAAGACCGAATGAGGACAGCGGAGAAGCAGACAGTAAGCGTGAGCCGCCAATCAGGGCTCAAAAGGAGTGGCTGCGGCACTGTGTCACAGGGCGTGGTTGGAACATTCGAGAGGGCGAAGGGCGTGGCAATAAAACCCGTGGCGCGAAGCCCCCGACCTCAGTTATGAGCTCGGGGTGTGAGTTATGGGAGAGGCGCTTGTGAAAGTCAGTGAAGTTATGAGCTCGGGGTGTGAGTTATGGGAGAGGCGCTTGTGAAAGTCAGTGAAGTTATGAGCTCGGGGTTTTGTTGAGAGTTGAGAGTTCTATGGGAGAGGCGCTTGATGAGAGTTGACGAGTTCTGAGAGAAGACGAGTATGAACCCATAGCCTAGTCAAAAAATCTGAAAATGTGCCTTTATAGAATGATTGAGGCATTTTTGAGTAAAAGCAAACAAACCACTTTTTCTGGGGTAGTTTTTCATGCTGAATATGAATCTGTTGTTTGCCAAGCCCAAAAATGCGTAATTAGGTCACTAATCAAGGTCAAAGGTCAATGAGTGCAAAATTCAATTTTTTTGAAAAAATGCTTTATTTTACATCCCCTATCTGTACATTTCAATTATTTTACAATATTTTGTCTAGTAAGGTTGCTAAAGCTTTTCAAAATCTTATTTTTAAAGGAAAACGTGAGGACACATCTATGCTCATTTGCCTTTATCTCTGTAAGGGGCGACAATTAGTTTTTGCGTAATTTGCTTGCAGTTTAACCTCTAAATGCACAATGGGGCAGAGTTTTTATGCTCCTATTGATGGTCTAGAGATAGATTTTATAAAGACAGAATCTAAATGTCACCGGTAAACAACATAGGTCAAAGGTCAATGAGTGCGAAAGTCTTGCAATGACGTAACAGTTACTTGCACTTGAAACCATCCCTTTCACTCAACAGTGAAAGTGGCTTCATCTTTCTGACCCCAATGCATTTGCCATGTTTGTCAAATCATTTCCATTCAGACAGAGCAGGGTGTTCTTCAATAGACCCTTAATGATGAAGAATGAATCTAATAGCCTAGCATAAGCCATCTAGTTCGTACCCTAGGCATCAGGCATTAAACATTTCAGGAGTACAGGTAAGGGTCTTTTTAAGATTGTTAAAAAATGAAATATAAAATCAAATGAAAGTAAAGGAATGCATTCTTCTTTGGTGAGATACATGTACATACAAATGTGTAATGTATGCTTGACATCTCACATCATAGGCAGGCCTACATACATGTACATTTACCTAACAGTAGCAAAAAGACAGGCAGGGCATGGGCATTGACGATGAGTGCCTAATGCATCTACCACTAATGAATTAGTGATATCGGTTAGATGTTTTGTCTTGAAGAAGCTTTACTTTGTGTCTTTGAGAATAAGATTAAAACCCGGGCCAACACTGCCTGCGCTTATTCGATCATTTAAGGGCTGTTGCAGTATATCATACAACGTTGTAGTTTTCATGGTCAGAACATGCGTGCCTGGTGCTTAGTTTGGTTTCTGTTTCTCCCCTCAGGCCAACCATGGAACCTATTGCCAGCCTCAAGCGACAGCGTGAGGATGTGTCGTTTGAACTTTGTATCATTTGTCAGGGAACTAGCCAGGTCAAAGATACGATTTTCAACCAGACAAACCAGGGTATTGCTGCCATCAGAGAGGCGACCGAGCTCCGATGCAAACTTAGACACTATGAATTTCGATCAGCCGTGGACAGGCTTTCGACTCTCTTTGCAGAGCCTCCAGAAAGTCTCCCCAAACTTAAATGGCATAAGCTATGTTACTCTGCATACACACACAAGGGGAAAATAAATGCTAAGCTAGCCAAGGAACAATCGAAAAACGAAAAAGATCCTGAAAGAAAGAGTGTTTCGGCTGAAGCATGTCCGTTTTTACGCAGTAGTACTACTAAGATGAACTGGACATTGTGTATGTTCTGCCAGAACTTTGACAAGAAGCAGAAGACAAGTCGTGTCACAACCTTCAAAATGAGTAATGAAATTACGGAAAAAGCTAAATTTGTACATAACATCTTAGTCCGTACTGCAAATGAGAATGATTTAATCTCAGCTGAGGCATGTTACCATGTTAACTGTCTTAGTAAATTCTTTAGGGATGTCAAAAGGGCGGAAACTGAAAGCAAATCAGCAGACATGGCGATATCATGGTTGTGTCAAGAGCTGCGTCACTCTGCTGAGAAAGGGCACGTATTTGAACTATCTGCAGTGTTCGAGAGGTACAAAGAGTTAGCCAGTGAGTGCGACGGCACAATTCCTACATCGTATCTTAGTAGACTGGGGACTTTTAAAGAAACTTTGTCGAATTGCATTGGGGACATTTATGAATTTCTTGTGCTAAGAAATTTGGCGCCTTCAGAGAAACAAACTTTGCTTCTTCCACGACATTTCAGTCACATACCTCTTTCAGAAATGGTGTGCGGTCAGAACAGTGCAGACTATATTCCCATATTTAGACAACAGGATGATCATTTTCTGTCTTTAGTGCACGTTGCTCTGCAACTCCGCAGTGATATCATGTCACATCCTGCATTCGAAGGTTGCGATGTAAGCGAAAAAGCAGAGTTGGCAAGTGTACCACCATCTGTACTCATGTTTGTGAATATCTTGCTTGGAGGCCAAAGTAGTGTCGATGCTGAGTTTGACGAAAGTGAGATGTCTGAAACTGGTTGGGTGAAGAAGACAAGGGTCCTTAGCATTGGACAAGACATGGTCTATGG
>NC_136271.1:14001529-14210170 GCF_964187855.1 Myxine glutinosa
TGATCGTCTTCGACATTTGTTCCTTTGCACGGGAAGGGGTGGGTGGAGGCAGGGGGAGGTGCGGGTTGGATGAGGTAGGGGAAGGTGTGTAATTGACTTTTTTTGTCGTGTTTGGAAATAAAATTACAAATTGACATTCAAGACAATGTTAAGGTGATAAATGAAACGCGTGTTCCATTGTCTTAGTCAAATCTGACAAATGTTTAAAATGTAACCTTCGCCTCAAGAGGCCCAGTTTCACAATGGGTACACATCATGGTGGCAGCTGCAGTTTGAGTCGCATACCTTAAGCCTTGAGGCTTAAGGGAAGCCCATGCTATAATCTCTTTTAAAATGGAATGTGCTGTTTGAAAACGACGGGTGGTATCGCTATCCTGTTTGAATGGGATGTCCAGAGACCATTACATATTTATAATCCTTTATCAATTATTTTGTTATTTTGCACCTGTTGATAAGTTTGCCAAACCCTCATATTCTATGGTGCTGCCGTCCCTTCCCCTCCTCTCACGATGCCTTCCCTTCCCCTCCTCTCACGCTGCCTTCCCTTCCCCTCCTCTCACGCTGCCGTCCCTTGCCCTCTTCTCACGCTGTCTTCCTCTCCCTTCAAGGTGCCTTCCCTCCCTCTCCCCTCATGCTGCCTTCCCATCGACTTGCCTTAAACTGCCTTCCCTCCCTCTCCCATCATGCTGCCTTCCCTCCCTCTCCCCTCATGCTGCCATCCCTTCCCCTCCCTTCAAGGTGCCTTCCCTCCCTCTCCCCTCATGCTGCCATCCCATCCACTCCCTTCAAGGTGCCTTCCCTCCCTCTCTTTTCATGCTTCCTTCCCTTCCCCTCCCTTCAAGGTGCCTTCCCCCCCTCTCCCCTCATGCTGCCATCCCTTCCCCTCCCATCAAGGTGCCTTCCCTCCCTCTCCCCTCATGCTGCCTTCCCATCCACTCTCCTTAAACTGCCTCCCCTCCCTCTCCCGTCATGCTGCCTTCCCTCCCTCTCCCATCATGCTGCCTTCCCTCCCTCTCCCCTCATGCTGCCATCCCTTCCCCTCCCTTCAAGGTGCCTTCCTTCCCTCTCCCCTCATGCTGCCTTCCCATCCACTCTCCTTAAACTGCCTTCCCTCCCTCTCCCATCATGCTGCCTTCCCTTCCCCTCCACTCATGCTGCCATCTCTTCCCCTCTCATCATGCTGCCTTCCCCTCCCCTCACACTGCCTTCCCATCCACTCTCCTCACGATGCCTTCCCTTTCCCTCCACTCAGGCTGCCTTTCCTTCCCCTCCACTCAAGCTGCCTTCTCTTCCTCCCCTTCACGCTTTACCTCCTCCCAACACCCCTTATCCCTCCCCCCCCCCCTTCCATGGACATCTATCGGCAGTGTCCGGGCGGGGGTTTAGTATGACCCGTCTGAACGTGATGTTTTAACATACCCCATTTTGTTCAATCCTGTGCTAGAATGCTGGCAGATGGGACCATCCTTTCCCGCTTCCCCTCAAATCCCCCTCTGAAACGCAAGTCCAGAACACTCCCTTCTCCCCACTTCCCCCTCTTCTCCTCGCTCCCTCCCCCTCCCTCTTCCCACCCCCTTTCCTCTCCCCCGTCCCTTCCCTTCTCCCTCAGTTATCAGTTCAGTTATCAGTTGTCAGTTCTCAGTTGTCAGTTAGGTTATATGAAAACTTTATCCGAGGAGGTGCCCGACCTATAACACCTGGATTGGGGTTTTCCAAGATGGCTGCTGCCATTATTTATTTATTTTTAATCACCTTTTTTTCACCATTACTTTGAAACTAAAGGACCTTGGGAGGTGCAACCGGTGTCTATACCCACTATGTCAAGGTCATGTTTAATGCTGATACTGGTGTTATTTTTTTATTTTTTTTGTATTCTCATATTTAACTCATATTTGACCATACTTTGACTGTATGACTTTGACTATGACATATTTGACCATACTTGACTTGTGAAAACTCATATTTGACCATATTCTGGGGGAGGGGGGGGGGGTTAGGGGGCTGCAACGAACATTATCAAAACACCTTTTGCCACAACTTTGAAACTAAAGGGTGTAAAGAGATGTAACAAGTCTCTATGACCACAATTTCAGGGTCATGCTTCAAGATAATTATGTTCTTACGGTAATTGAGATCCCACGTGAGATCATTTGGGAAATTATTGCAAGCAATTACTGAACAATCACGGTGTAAGTACACTCAAATTTCAAGGAGGAGATTACGCATTTTGTCTAAGCTTTCTAATTCATTTCCCTGCAGTGTAATGTTTCCTGTAAATTATAATCAGTACTTTCACTGTCGTAGCTTCTCAACATTTCAGTCATTGCAAAGTCCTTTACACTTGCACGGGGCTGTGCTCTTGAGTCCTCTGCTTCTACAAACACATCTTCTTGCACATATGCGTCCGGCCCTTGCATCCACACTCGATCAGTTGCCATCACGTTTTTGAGGCATCTAGTAGTGTGGTCCAGAGGTTGCCATTGACTCTCCTTTTAGTCCAACCAAATCTCTCTGGACTAGGCAACTACTGCTCAGCTTCCAAGTACCTCAGTGAGATACTGGCCTGATAAATACTTTGATTTGTATGTTTAATCAAAGCAGCCTGCGTTGGTGGCAGGTTTTGCAAAATTGCATTCTTTCATGGAAACAGTTCCCTTTGTAGGTAATTTACATTACCTGAGCATGACAAGCTATCATAGAGAGTGCATGTAAAGTTTTCTGAGTTTGAAGTACGTTTTGCAAATTGACACTTATTGGCTGAAACGGGTTGACTGTAGGATACATGAATGCCTCTGTCATTGGTGGAAATAACTTCCAAGCTTCCCAGCAAGGAATGAAAAAGTGTAAGGGGATAGGACCTTTATTCTTCGAGCTTGGAGCAGATTGAATCGATATGGAAGAAGTGAAAGTTCTTTCTATTGCCAAACGCTACCCTTAGCTAAATACTGGGGTGCAGCCTTCTCAGTTGGAAGTACACTGCCTTCAGAAAGTATTCACACCCCTTGACTGTTTTCACATTTTGTTGTGTTACAGCCTGAATTTAAATTTAATTTAAATTCAGGATTAAATTGAGTGATCTACACAAAATACCCCATGATGTCAAAGTGGAAATTTATTTTTAGAAATTCTTCCTTCCTTGAAATTAGAACTTCTCCCATTCTTCCAGGCATATTTGCTCAAGCTCTGTTAAGTTCTATAGGGAGTGTCGGCGAACAACAATCTTCAAGTGCATCCACAGATTCTCAATGGATTCAAGTCTGGGCTTTGGCTGGGCCACTCAAGGACTTTCACGTTCCTTGTTCTGAAGCCAAAGCAGTGTTGCTTTGACTGTATGCTTGGGGTCATTGTCCTGTTGGAATGTAAATCTTTGCTGCAGTCTCAGATCTTTTGGAATCTGAAGCAGGTTCTCCTTAAGAATATGCCTGTATGTGGCTATGTTCATTGTTCCCTCCATCCTTACAAGTATCTTTGCCCCTGCTGCTGAAAAACATCCCCAGAGCATGATGCTGCCGTGTGCTCATGTGTTCAGTTTCCGCCAGATGTAGAGCTTTGCATTCAGGCAAAATAATTCAATTATCATCTCATCAGACCATGGAATCTTTTACCTCATCCTCTCAGAGTCTTTCACATGCCTTTTTGCAAACTCAAAGTGTGCTGTCATCTGCCTTTTTCTCAGGAGTGGCTTCCGTCTGGCCACTCTCCCATAAAGCCTAGATTTGTGAAGTGCTGCAAAGACTGTTGTCTTTCCGGCAGGTTCTCCCATCTCAGCCAAGGAACTCTGTAGATCTGTCAGAATGGTCATTGGGTTCTTGGTCACCTTCCTGACCAAGGTCCTTCTTGCCCCGTTGCTCAGTTTCTTTGATAGCCAGCTCTAGGAAGAGTCTGGGTGGTTCTGTATTCTTTCAATTTCCTATTGATGGAGCTCACTGTGTTCTTGGGAACTTTCAACACGATAAATGGTGTTATGCCTTTCCCCAGATCTACATCTCCTCACAATTCTATCTCGGAGTTATAGCACTTCATGATAGAGTTTCTGCTCTGAAATGCACTGTCAACTGTGGGACCTTATCGAGAAAGGTGTGTTTCTTTCTAAATCATGTCCAATCAAATGAATTGGCCAGAGGTGGACTCCAATCAAGTTGAAGAGACATCTCAAGGATGATACAAAGGAAATTGGTTGCACCTGAGCTAAATTTGGAGTGTCATAGCAAAGGGGTTGAATACTTATTGACTCAAGATATTTCAGCTTTTGTTAAAAATTCTTTATTAAAAATCAAGAATCAAAAAATCAATCAATAAAAAAAAAAAAAAAAAAAAATCAAATCAATTTATTATAAAAAATTAATATAACTTTATTTTAAAGTTTTTTTTAAAATCTCTGACATTATGGGTCACAGCCTCCTTCAGGCTGTGATTCTTATATGCATTACATACCACATAAATTCGTTTACAATTCTGAAGTTGATTGGTCCAGAGTCTGAAATTTTCCTTTCTGTATTGGCCAAATCTTGAAGCATCTCGTCTTGGAAGTGAATGTACCACTGCAACACTCTAACAGCAATGCCGAATGGAGCTTCTGGCTTCTCGCAGTCCAAGAGATTCAGTCATTGAGACTTCAAGCTTGCCACGGTCACTCATAAATTGAGGCCATGGGTGGTTTTCTTGCATAAAGAATGCTTCCAAGTTTCCATCGTGCACTAGACAGGAGATAAACAACGAAAGACTTTGTAGTCACTCTTAATGTCTTTCATTTGTTGCTTGGTCTTTGATGTACTTCTTGCAGTGGGTTGCTTAAGGATAAAGATGTTATTAGTCCCCGACTAGTGTCACCAGAGGGGACTATAGGTTTGCTCTCTGTCTGTCCGTTTGTCTGTCCGTCCCAACTGTGGTTTTCTGCTGCTCTTTTTCCCATACACTTTAACATATTCAAATGAAACTTGGTACATGGCTTTATTATGATAAGTTACAGAACAAGTATAAGTTTTAGGGCGTTTTGTCATTTTTTCACAGTTATGCCCTTTTGGACTTAGAAAATATCACATCTGGAGGGGAAATGCATTGCAAACTGCTGGGGATGGTCGGAGGACTGAGAGAGCAGAGTGAGCATGATCGTATTAGAGGCACTATCAAACTAAGGCCACCAACTTGTCTGCGATGCGAGACAAACAGGCCTTGTGCTTCAACCTCATTGTCGAAGATACCAGTAATGCTTGAAATTGAAAACGTTCATTCAATTCCAAGAGTTTTCCATTCCAGGAGCTTGAAAAGAGGAGAGACAGAATATGAATGAGAGAGTGTGGATGGGATTGGCTGCTGGTGCCCCAGCCCACAGGGGAGAGCAGTACTCCAATGAGCTATTCACGAAGGTTTTGTAGGTTCTGAGTTGTTCGCATTTTCCATGTTAGGATTTATATCAACAGAGTATGTCTAGTCTATGGCTGGCTTTGGAGGGCTGATCGTGAAGCCTGTTGTCTTTGTGCAAGTGATCATCCTCTTCCAATGGCCGAACAGGGAAATAGATAGGTCGGTTTGTTTGATGATCCTTCCAGAGCGATCGGGTGAGACTATGACACTTTAAGGGATTGAAAGGCGAGTTCCATTTATCACGCTGGCATCTAATTAATTCCAGATCGACAGAGTGACACAGCTGCTCCCTGCCTGTCAGTGGTACAGGGTACTGGACGACGTGATGTGGAATCGTCTGCAAAAGGAGGGCTTCACTGAGCATTAAAGAGGTCGTTAATATAGACGAGTAACAAGACTGGGCCTAAAACTGTTCCTTGGGGAACTCCAGCCTCCACTGGGAGATGGGGGGAGAGGGTTCCATTGATGGAGTGAATGGAGGAAGTCTGAAATCCAGAAATGAAGGAGCCCTTGTATGCTGCAGACTGTGAGCTTGTCAAGTAGTGCAAGATCTCAGACTGTTGTTGAATGCCTAAGATATATCCAGGGAGACTGTCCTAACCTCTGAGAATTAGGGCCTCCAACTTTTACTAAGAAAGGAGCAGCATGTCCGGAGTCTGGTGACCAGGGCGGAATCCAAACCGATGGTCAAAGGTCAAGCTGTTTAAAAATAGAGAAGACGACATCAGCAGCTATGATGGATTTCATTCCTTTGCTTATAATTGGAAGTTTATCGAACAAAATATATTTATTTGGCATTTGTGAATTAAAACTGGCTTTATAAGAATCTCCTGCCCCTAAACCCAAACTCCCTTCACAGGACCAAATGGAAATGAGCACTTATTAATTTTTATATGACAATACCTGTGCTTATGTGATCAGAAGAGGGAACCAAAAGTTTATCTGAATGTCAAACCATTCTCGATGTCTGCTCAGAGGCTTTTAAAGTGTTCGGCGTGACTCGGTCGGTTGTCTAACCACCGACACCCCCCATTCTCGGAGCAGACTCTCTAACCGTTACTCCACCGAGTGTTTGTTTTTCCTATTTTCATTCTCATCACTCTTTATGCTCTTCTGTAGCCCATCTACGCACCGTATATCAGTTTCCCTTCCCACACGTTTGTGTGAAATTGATTACTTACTGGTATTGATTCTTCTGTTTTTGTTTACCGTTTTCCTTTTTACAGTTATTATTGTTTTTATTATTATTATACATACCTGCCTAATCATACATAATACACATATTTTACCTCGATGGTTCGAACTGATATCATCATACATTGTTTATGCTTCTTGCACATGGTGTGGTGTTAGAACAGGCTTCTACAAACAACAGTGACAGAGGTCAGAGTTGAATCCCTGAAGGTTTTTTTCTTGTTGAGGTTATGTATACCATTGGCGTTGATGATTTCCTGGCATCTGCAGCCCATAGAGGCTATCTGTGTTCAAATAAACGCTATAGGAATGTTTGTCCATTCTCTGGGCAGTGCTAAGAGCTGTTTGTTCACTACCTAAGGTTACAGCCAACATTGTTGAGGTCTTTTCAACCTTGTTTTGAAGGTACACATACACACATTAACACACACACACACACACACACACACACACACACACACACACACACACACACACACACACACATATACTTTTCATCAATTGTACAGTATCGGCTGTTTCTAAAATTTAATATGATATAAAGTATTGCTGTAAATTATGTGATAATTTCACAGCATCTACATTCAACTTTATTTAAATTGTAAACCTCAAAACATAGTTCCCTTACCGAAAGTAAGGACCTTAACCTGTAAGCGATTGACTGGTTTCCCGACTGCATGGATCATCAGCTGGGCACCGTTCTTCCTCGTTGTTTCGATTTCCTTTCAGCCCAGGACCTCTCCAAACGGCGGATCCACAACCTCGATCATGGATCCACATCAGTAGATGGTACATCAGTAGATCCACAACCTTGGTCATGGATCTACATCAGTAGATGATACATCTGTGGATCCACAACCTCGGTCACAGATCTACATCAGTAGATGGTACATCAGTAGATCCACAACCTCGGTCACAGATCTACATCAGTAGATGGTACATCAGTAGATCCACAACCTCGGTCACGGATCCGCATCAACAGATTACCTACATCAGGAGATCCACAACCTCAGTTGCGTCCAGGCATTCAGTCAATCCATCAATATGACATAACAATTCAAACTTTACTCGATAGACGATTTCACGTCGTTACAACTCCCATCGTATTAGACGGACGTATTATTATCATAGTTACAACTCCCATCGCATTACACAGACGTATTATCACATAGTTACAACTCCCATCACACATTCCATTATATATTAATGCATTAGATCAGGCACATCTTACCTTAAATATAACATATCCACCAACCAATATATATATTTAACCTGCGCTCACAAAGCGAAAAGCGGGGTTAAGCGATCGTCTGCTTCCATACGTATGCAATACGCATGTCATACATACGTACATCTCTGCATTTTTAAAATTCATTTTCTCTCTGCAACTGTTGGTCCGATTGACATGAAATTTTCAACATTTCTTTTCAACAATTTTTTTTTTTGTTTGTTTTTTGTTTTTTGTATACAAGATCGAGGCTCGTGAAAGAGCGAACATTAATCACACAGAAAGACAAACAGACACATAAAACAAATAACATCGGGAGCGGTAGACAAGATGGGGAGAGAAGGGGAAGGACACAAACACAACATTTGAGAGCAGGGACCGAGAGACATGGAGACATCGAGAGATCTGTGGGAGGGAGAGGGCTTTGGGGGGGAGGCATGTGAAGGGGGGGGGGGGGGGTGGGTGGGAGAGGTATAAACATATGGACACTGCCAGGATTTCCAGGAAAGAAGTTGGAATTTCAAACAAGGTGGATCTGGGGTGAATTAGTGGGGGTAGAAAAGATCAAGGTTATGGATGGGGGAAGATAAGAGATGGTGGTGAACAGCTGTTTTAAAGACCTGGAGGGAGGAGAGGGATTGAAGGGAGTGTGGGAGTTTGTTCCACAGGCGGGAGAAAAGAGGAATGAAAGAGTGAAGGTGAGCAGAGAGCCGAGATTTCGGCAGTTTAACCATCAGAGGGTTGCTGGCAGATCTTGTGCGACCTGTAGGAATATTTGGGGGACAGAGCACAGAGAGAGCTGGGGGAGCAAGGCCGGAGAGGAGTCGGTAGAAGACAGAAAGACCACCTACCTGCCTGCGGTGAGTGAGTGACAGGCCCTCAGAGATAGCTTCATCGCGGGAGATTCCAATGATTTTGAAAGCTTTGGATTCAACAGCGTGAAGCCGAGCCAGGTGTGAGGCAGGAGCACCAGCCCATAGGGGAGAACAGTATTCCATTGAGCTGCGGATGAAAGCCTTGTATGTGGTGAGGAGCTCAGGTGTGCCGAGGAAGGACTTCGCACGACGGAGGATGCCCAGTCGGCGACTGGCTTTGGAGGCCAGCTTGGAAATGTGGTTTTCCCAAGAAAGATCATGGCAGATAGTGAGACCCAAAAGCTTGAGCGACAGAACTTCTTGGAGAGGATTGTTGAGAAAGTAGATGGGAGGGTTGTCCAGTCGATCTTTTCGGAGAGACATAGTAAGAGAGTGAGATTTGTCAGGATTGAAAGACATGTTCCACTTGTTTGACCAGTCTGTGATTTTGTCAAGGTCTTCAGAGAGTGAGGAGGCTGCAGACTGCCGATCTGAGGGAAGAGGAATGGAGCGGCAGAGAGTGGAGTCATCAGCAAAGAGATAAAGAGAGGATTTTCCAGAGAGTCGGAGAGATCATTGATAAAGACCAGAAAAAGCACAGGGCCCAGCACACTTCCTTGGGGAACTCCAGCCTGAACAGGAAGGGGAGATGAGAGAAATCCATTCAGGGCCACACGTTGACTACGACCAGAGAGGAGGTCCGCAAGCCATGCATGGAGATTTCCATGGATACCATAGGAGGAGAGTTTGGTGAGCAGAGCTGGGTGCCAGACCGTATCAAAGGCCCGTGATATGTCAAGGGAGACAGCTCTGATTTCCTGTTTGGTATTGAGGACCTCCATCCATTGTTGAGACAGCAGAAGCAGCATGTCCAGAGTAGAGTGACCTGGTCTGAAACCAAATTGATGATCAGAGATCAAGCCATTGGAGAAGAGGAAAGATTTCATATCCGAAGCAATGATGGATTCCATGACTTTGCTGATAATTGGGAGCAGGCTGATTGGTCTGTAGTTGCAAGGATCTGTTTTTGCACCTTTTTTGTGTAAAGCGGTAATGTTAGCTGATTTCCAGGATGCTGGCAGATGACCTTGAGCAAAAGATAGGGTGAAAAGAACAGAGAGAGGGTGAGATAGAGCGGCAGAGCAGGATTTTAGGACCCGTGGGCTGATGCCGTCTGGTCCAGTTGCAGAATCAGAGTCGAGGTTTGACAAAAACTCCTCCACCTTGTCAGGAGAGAAGGACACAGAGTCCAGGAGCAGTTGGGTTCGACTGGGAAAGGTGGGAACAGAGAGAGATGGGTTTGGGACTAAGGATTTAGAGGCGAACACAGAGTTGAGGCATTCGGCTTTGTCACGTGCGATGTCAACTGTGTGGCCATTTGAGGTAAGGGAGGGGATGGAGGGGGAACAAACACCAGAAACGGATTTGACCAGATGCCACCAGGATTTGGAGGAAGGAGACAGGTTTGAGAGTTCATTCTTGAGTGAGGAGAGATAGTGCTTCCTGGCACTCCTGAGGGTAGACACACACTTGTTCCGAGCTTGGTGGAAGGAACTGAGATTGCCTTCAGTTGGATTAGCCTTCCAAGAGGCAAAGGCAAGTTGTTTCAGGGCAACTGCCTCACCACAAGATTCAGTGTACCATGGACGGGAGGAAGGGTAAGACAATTGAAGGCGAGATGGGATAA
The DNA here is from genome assembly GCF_964187855.1 of Myxine glutinosa. Lineage (NCBI taxonomy): Eukaryota > Metazoa > Chordata > Myxini > Myxiniformes > Myxinidae > Myxine > Myxine glutinosa. Next base: position 14,011,857 of record NC_136271.1, read on the forward strand.
ATCTGTGCATGAGAGAGATCAGTTTGCTTTGGAAGAATTCCCAGGAAGAATTGATGTCAGAGGCAGTGGAGATGGGAGACCAATCCAGACGATTGATGGCTGCTTGAAGACCGTCCCAGTCGGCCTGAGTGAAATGCCAGACTCGTCGACGCTGAGGAGGCTCTCTGAGAATGGCCAGAGAGATGTCCACTTTGACAAGCACATGATCAGAAGAACCGATTGGAGCAGAAGAAGAGCAGCAGACATTAGCAGGGAAGTTTGTCATAACCAAGTCTATAAGAGAAGATACTCCATTGGCTGAGATCCGGGTCGGGAAATTGACAGATTGTGTCAATCCCAGTGAGTCACAGAAGTCCTTTGCTGAGGTGCCATGACTGGTGAGAGAGGAACCCACACCCAACCAGGTGGCATGATGACAGTTGAAGTCACCACATATGAGGAAGAGAGAGTTGGGATGAGTGGATAGAAGTTGGTCCATGTTGTCAGACAGTGAAATGTAGATGGAGTCATCACTGTTTGGGGGATGGTACAGAACACATATGAACAAAAGGTGGGAGCGGAGAGGAAGCCGTAACCAGAGGTACTCCTGCGGGTGAGGAGGAAAGAGGGCAGTGCAAGGAGAGTGAGGAAGAGAGTTTTTGACAAAGATAGCCACCCCACCACCAGGCCGAGGCTCAGGTCTATCATACCGGAGGAGGGAGTAACCAGGAAGAGATATTAAGGAATCAGAGACATCTTGAAGGAGGAAAGTCTCTGTTAAGCAGATCAAGTCTGGATTGTCAGAAGCAACCTGTATGGAGATATCAGTCAGGTTTGAGCGAAGGCCCCGGATGTTTGAGGTCCATACCGTTAATGAAACGTGTTTTAAAACAATTTTCACTGATGTAGATTTCCTACATCAGTAGATGGTACATAAGTAGGTCCGCATCAGTAGAAATGAAAGGGGTCTTATTCCCCACGGGGTGTACTTGACGATGAGCCATGTTTCCATTTTTTCCATTGAGCGGTTTGGGAGATATAGAGGTGTAACGTTTTTCCAAGATGGCGCCTATACCACGTAACCTATGACGTCATAATATTCACTAAAATATTCTACAGGAGGAGGCCCTCCTATGGTGAAAATTTCATGTCAATCGGACCAACGGTTGCCGAGAAAATGAATTTTTAAAATGCAGACACGGCACACACTTTACTTTACTGAAATGCAGACATGTACGTACGTAACTGAATGCTTAACTCCGCTTTTCGCTTCGCGAGCGCAGGGTAATAATGAAACATAGCTCATTGCCAAGTACTCCCCATGGGGAATAACATATGTTAATGATGATGTCATTGGTGCCTTCATTATGACATCATAATTCGACAAGTACAATGCTATAATTTCATCATCACAATTAAATTGTCGATATCATAGGTCACTTGGTTCGCTAGCCATGTCGGGATTGAATTTTTTTTTTTTCTTAACCATCTTCTCCTGAACAGCTGACCAGATCGATGCAAAACTTCATGCACATAATCTCCTAGCCTTGTGGAATATAGGGTGCCCAATTGATAAATCACATGTCACATGGTCTGGCAGCCATATTGGATTTAACCCAAAACCTTTAAAAACCTTCTCCAGAATGGCTTGACAGGGGGAACCTTCACACACGTTTCCCAAGCCTTGGGGATACCACGTTGTTCACGAATAAATCATAGGACGCATGGTCTGGAAGCCATTGTGGATCAAAGGAAAAAAGAAATAATTATTTATCTGAAACAACTGAGGCTATCGAAGCAAAACTTTCCAAATATCATCGAACATGATTGCTGCATGTATTGTAAAAATAATGTCACAAGTCACGTGTTTTGGCAGCCATCTTGGATAGAAAAACAAACCTTATCTGATCAACACTTAACCTCACACACCTTATCCACGACCCAATTGGAGCCAGAGTGTGAATTTATGATGCCATAGGTCTCGTGGTTGGGCAGGCATATTGGAATAAGCAAAAATATTTGAAACATCTCCTTCTCTGAAACTGCTTTATCAATCAATGCAAAACTTAAACTAATTGATCAACTACCAATGGCAAATGTAGTTTGATAAAAGTGATGCCATCGGTCACCGGTCTGGCAGCCATACAAGGTGAAAGAAAAAAAAAAACCTCTAAAAACAGAATAGTTGGCTCGCACCAACTCCTTCTCAAGACTGCGTGGGGTAAATATTCTATTAGTACCATCTAGCTTTGATAATGCATTTATATAAATATCTTATGAATAATATTTTTACTATTCATATTGTTTTACTAATTCCATTTGGTGTCGTTTTGTGATTTTAAAGGAAACTTGTTTTAACCCGATAAATGTAGCTCTCTGTATTAGTAAATGTCTGACTAGTTGTTTTAATCTATTGATAAGTTCAGAGCTGTGTGTGGTTGCTGTGTGTGGGTCCTAATGATTTCACCTGCAACCGTTCCGTAGAATAGCCTATTCGGAATGTTTCTGTCTAAGAAAGGGATTTGTGCAATGTAGAATGGAAAAGTATCTCGTTTATCAAATGATATCGTGTGTAATTTCAATAGCGATTTGTAATTCTGAAAAGGAAACTGAAGTGAGAGTTTGGTTTTCCTTTTTTAAATTTTAGTTTCGGATATACCCGGTGTCCTTGCTTAACCATGTCCCGGTTAACGTTGTTTCGTCACAACGTCTATAATAATTAATTAGATACCAAGGCTTCAAAGAACGTCGTGATTATTTACCCATAACTCACTATTACGTCGTCGAGATGCATTTATTTATTATGTAGAAATGTGTTCCCCAACGATAAATGTGATCCCAACAAATAAAATGATCCATTTAACGTAATTTCACTAAACATCGTGGTTTTCAACGTAACCAATACGTCAATTGCTGGTAAATCATCAATGAACCTGAAGATGTTTCCACACCTTTGTGCATTTGTTAGTTAATTCCCGCACATGTTTTGGACCCAATCAGACTCGTACATGTGCAGGAACAAATTTAGAAAGAAAGGGGCCGGATCTGAACCCATGGGTATCCCCACTGTCTGCTGGAGTATCTTGATGGTAAATGTAATTAAACTGTTGTTAAGCAGAAATCGAATACTTTAAGTTAAATTTTTGAAAAACTCCATGAATATTGATTTTCCTTTACAGACCAATTTGCTCTCTTTTTGATATACAATCATATATATTTATTACTTCCTGCAAATGCTTTATTTACTGCTCTGTCTAATGCGGTTACGAGCTTGTCATGTGGAATGTTTGTTTATAATGTGGAAAATGACACATAATTAGGAGAGATAATTATTTGGATATGTAACACACACATTTAGGATAGGTAATTTATTTGGATATGTAACACACACAATTAGGAGAGATAATTTATTTGGAAAGAAAGTATTCAGACCCCTTCACTTTTTTCATATTTTGTTATGTTGCAGACTGATGCTGAAATCATTTAAATTCATTTTTTCCCTCATCAATCTACATTCAATACCCCATAATGACAAAGAGAAAACAGGATTTTAGAACGTTTTGTAAATTTATTAAAAAGAAAAAACTGAAATATCACATTAACATAAGTATTCATACCCTTTGCTATGACACTTGAAATTCAGCTCAGGTGCCTCCCATTTCTCTTGATAATCTTTGAGATGTTTCTACACCTTGATCGGAGTCCACCTGTGGTAAATTCAATTGATTGGACATGATTTGGAAAGGCACACACCTGTCTATAGAAGGTCTCACACCTGACAATGCATATCAGAGCAAAAACCAAGCCATGAGGTCGAAGGAACTGCCTGCAGAGCTCAGAGACAGGATTGTGTTGAGGCACAGATCTGGGGAAGCCTACAAAAACATTTCTGCTGCATTGAAGGTTCCCAAGAGCACAGTGGCCTCCATAATTCTTAAATGGAAGAAGTTTGGAACAACCACCAGGACTCTTCCTAGAGCTGGGGCCGCCCGGCCAAACTGAGCAATTGGGGGGAGAAGGGACTTGGTAATAGAGGTGACCAAGAACCCGATGGTCACTCTGGCTGAGCTCCAGAGATCCTGTGTGGAGATGGGAGAAACTTCCAGAAGGACAACCATCACTGCAACACTCCACCGATCTGGGCTTTATGGCAGAGTTGCCAGACGGAAGCCTGTCCTCAGTGAAAGACACATGAAAGCCCATTTGTAGTTTGCAAAAAAGCACCTAAAGGACTCTCAGACTGTGAGAAACAAGATTCTGTGGTCTGATGAAACCAAGATTGAACTGTTTGGCTTCCGTCTGGCCATCGTGCAATCTGTCTTCAGGATATGCAAAGCTTTCGAAGGAACGTGTGCTTTTAGTCCGGCAGCTAAGCTAAATATAGCATAACAATTGTGCATTTTGTGAGGAAAGCACCAAATTTGGCACAGTAGTAGACTATCATATTATGAAAAGATCTGGATATTGGGCCATCTCAGATTCAGAGATTTGATTTTTGCAAGATTTGCAGATTTTGCAGATTTGCAAGCTGAGATTGCAACGCCAGGGACGGCCGACTCCTTCCTGCGAGCTGCCCACGTCACCCGCACAAGAAGAGCTCATCAAATCACTGCAGCGGCACTGCACATCCTGCAACACCGTGCGTATGAACGCCACTGTATGACATATGCTGATGATGCAGAAGACCTGCCTGAGTTCGAAGACTGGTGTCACCAGAGAGTAGAAGACATTCCCAACTTTCAGTCCTGGGCAACTGTGCTGGAACTAGAGATGTTGGTACTGGTCTACGTGCGTTCTCTGCGGCAGGCTTCATTCACGATGTACCTTGATGCCCTGGCGGAACTGGTCCCATGCATGGTTCCATGCCTTAGACCACATACACTATGCCAGGTGGGTCCCTGTTCACCGGAGGGACATGGTTGCACTCCCAATGAAGCACCCAGATGTAGCCAGAGAATTCAGGGCTGGCAACTTCACTGTACAGAAGACGAAGAAGGTGTTCTCTTCGATCCTAATCGAATCGAAATCTTGCAAAAATCAAATCTCTGAATCTGAGATGGCCCAATATCCAGATCTTTTCATAATATGATAGTCTACTAGTGTGCCAAATTTGGTGCTTTCCTCACAAAATGCACAATTGTTATGCTAAGTTGCCCCACTATTGCTTATTACAATACAACACAACAACAGGCATTTAAAGGCCATTTTCCCTGCTAGAGCGGGGGTTAGTCTTGCGGTCCCCATGACATTCATGACAATCTTCTCCATTTTGCCCTATTTTCTGCATCTCCCCTTGTTTAACCCCCCTGCCCGCATTTCTTCTTCCACCACCTTCAGCCAAGTATTTCTCGGTCTTCCCTGTCCTCTACTTCCTTCTGCATTCATTTCCATCACTCTTCTGAACCAGTCACTTTCATCCTTCCTCAACACATGACCAAACCATCTCAACCTGTTCCTCTTCACAGCATCCATCACAGGCTCTATTCTGATCATCTTTCACAATTCATCATTTGTCTTCCTCTCTCTCAACGATACTCCACACATCCACCGAACCATTCGCATTTCCACCCTTTCCAGCCTTCGTTGCTGCTCTACGTTCATTACCCATGTCTCGCTCCCATAAATCATAACACTTCTCACACGTGCAGCATACACCTTTCCCTTCAGCTTCAACGACACTCCCCTCCTCGTCAGCACGCCACTCAGTTCCCGAAACTTCTTCCATGCACATCTCACTCTTACAATGTACAATTTAAATTTGTTTCCTTTACACAATCATGATGTCCTGCAACTGTTAGCTCCAGCAGGGTGGGCAGACTTCGTTTTTGTAAGTGTGGATGAAATAATGGAATTATAGGAAGGATTACCTTTTTAGAAAGAACAAATACGACTGTAAAATGTGTTCTCCCCACAACGGTGTAAGTATGTGAATTACATGAGGTGGTGTGTGTGCGCCATAATCCGCCATATGACTCGACATGGATCTAGATGTCTAGAGGCTTTAACCTCCTGCCGTCCCTGAAACGGTAATGGCAATAACGAAATGGTGAATCCAATTGATCGTCGTGCAGTAGTCGAGTGCCGAACGGTCGGATGCCGATGATGGCACGGAAATAGGGCGTTGCGATGAACCTGATGGCCTCGTAGATGTGAGTAATCAGGCTTCCTCTAAAATGAATCAACGTACATTTATGGCCGAAGCACAAACCAGATATAACATCATAACAGCCTTTTCATATCGCGAAATAAAGGCTTACGAAGCGCATTGCACAGGCCTTTATGATCACGTGGGATAGGCCTGAGCTGCTTTTCAATTATATATAGTGCCATTTATTCCTTTTTTTTTAAACCATACTCTCTTAACACACTCATCTTTCATTGTCAAGCCCATTCTTTTTGTTACATCTTCCCCATCTTTATCATTTTCTAGATCCATCTATTCCAAAACATCTTTATCCTTTGTAAGAATAATTTTCATCTTTTTATATAAAAAGGTTAGACTGGGCACTACTTAGGATGTCATTTTTTGTGGATGACATCACTATATCTCTAAGTAAAATGAGGTTAGGTACAGGATGGCCCACAAAATAATGACACATTTACTATTCTGTTTAAAAACGTTAATATGTGGAAAGCATGAACGGATAAATCACATATGGCAATTATTTGGGGGCTACACACCGAAGTTCTCTTCCCCAAAAGATTTGCTTGATGTACGATGTGATGTGGTGCTTAAAAACTCCGCTTACCAACATACAAAGAAAAGCACATGGAGTCATCATTTGGGGGTATTGCTAAAAAGGAGTCATCATTTAGGGGGGTAATGATTAAAGGGAATCACCTTTTTTTTTTAATGATCAAAAGGAGTCATTATTTGGGGGCATTTACAAAAAGGAGTCATTATTTGGGGGTAATGATAAAAGGGAGTCATTATTTGGGGTAATGATAAAAGGGAGTCATTATTTGGGGGTAATGATAAAAGGGAGTCATTATTTGGGGTAATGATAAAAAAAGTCATTATTTGGGGCCAATGATAAAAGGGAGTCATTATTTGGGGTAATGATAAAAGGGAGTCATTATTTGGGGGTAATGATAAAAGGGAGTCATTATTTGGGGGTAATGATAAAAAAGTCATTATTTGGGGTAATGATAAAAAAGTCATTATTTGGGGGTAATGATAACAAAAGTCATTATTTGGGGCCAATGATAAAAGGGAGTCATTATTTGGGGCTAATGATTTTAAAAAGTCATTATTTGGGGCCAATGATAAAAGGGAGTCATTATTTGGGGGTAATGATAAAAAAAGTCATTATTTGGGGCCAATGATAAAAGGGAGTCATTATTTGGGGGTAATGATAAAAAGGAGTAATTATTTGGGGCCAATGATAAAAGGGAGTCATTATTTGGGGGTAATGATAAAAGGGAGTCATTATTTGGGGGTAATGATAAAAAGGAGTAATTATTTGGGGGTAATGATAAAAAGGAGTAATTATTTGGGGGTAATGATAAAAAGGAGTAATTATTTGGGGGTAATGATAAAAAGGAGTAATTATTTGGGGATAATGATAAAAAGGAGTAATTATTTGGGGGTAATGATTTTAAAAAGTCATTATTTGAGGCTAATGATAAAAGGGAGTCATTATTTGGGGGTAATGATAAAAAAAGTCATTATTTGGGGCCAATGATAAAAGGGAGTCATTATTTGGGGGTAATGATAAAAGGGAGTCATTATTTGGGGGTAATGATAAAAAGGAGTAATTATTTGGGGCCAATGATAAAAGGGAGTCATTATTTGGGGGTAATGATAAAAGGGAGTCATTATTTGGGGGTAATGATAAAAAGGAGTAATTATTTGGGGGTAATGATAAAAAGGAGTAATTATTTGGGGGTAATGATAAAAAGGAGTAATTATTTGGGGGTAATGATAAAAAGGAGTAATTATTTGGGGATAATGATAAAAAGGAGTAATTATTTGGGGGTAATGATTTTAAAAAGTCATTATTTGAGGCTAATGATAAAAGGGAGTCATTATTTGGGGGTAATGATAAAAAAAGTCATTATTTGGGGCCAATGATAAAAGGGAGTCATTATTTGGGGGTAATGATAAAAAAAGGAGTTATTATTTGAATATGCATGTCACTGATAAGTCGCATACTTTTAGCGAAGGACACCGTGGGATCTTTAACTTCCACCAATTGATGAGACGTGATGCTCAGTTTAACGTCCATTCGAGACAAACATTGATGAATCACCCTGCCTGTGAAACACCGGGATGACGGTTTATAGCTGTGTCGGGATTCATACGCAGACTAGACAGCTTAAATGTGAGTGTGCGTACCTCTAGTCTAGGAGTTCCCAAACCCAGTGTTGTGACCCAAACTTGAAAACAATCCTCAAAATCCCGGTTTTTGAGGGGAGGGAGGAGGTTGAAAGCGTTTATCTCCCACGCTATCTCCCACGCTATCTCCCACAATATCTCGACGAAAGCGTTATCTCCCACAATTTATTTATCATAGATACCGTACCGTTTTTGGTCGCAAGAAGAATGTGATTTCAAATTTTGGGTAGTAGACAAAAAGTTTGGAACCACTGCTCAAAGCGAACCTGCAACCAAAGGCTACCAACAATATACAATGTAATTAAAAGTGAAACGGTGCATAAGATTAATTATTCCCACAGAAAGGATAAGGGTAACATGTTTGATATCTAAATATGGATTAGTGACCATCGTGAAGTGGGAATTGTCAACCGTGGCATGGAAAAGTCGCTTGATGACATGAATTGGGTCCTTTTGTGCCACGTGATGACTTTTTTATTTGAAGCTCAAATAAATGGACACTTTCTGCCAGTGGTTTCCCCCATAGTGGAAACATGAGAACAAATTTCTCAGTGATCTCACAATATGACGAACGTCCACCCATCCATATCCGACGTTGTCACCTTCATTTTAAAATGGTGCATTCGTGAAAGGGACTTTTTCACTTGTTCTCCATATTACTTGTACTTATGGTTGTCTTTAACGATAAAAGTCAGTTTAAGTATCACTGAATATGCTTCAAGGCTCATGCCAGATTACGAGTGAGGTCACCAAATTAACTAACGGCCCAGAGGTCGATGGCACAAAAGCCGTTGGAGGCGCGGAGTTGATGGTTCACATTTGAGATCTCTGGAAACGCACCTATCACAATGTCATTAAAAGCCCTAATTACTCAAATTAGTTAAATTAATTTCTTAAATTAAATTACATACATAAGTTACATAAATTATTACATCTCTATATAATTCCAGCAATCTCTGTGTGTGTGTGTGTGTGTGTGTGTGTGTGTGTGTCTGTCTGTATGCGACCGCTGTTTCTCGACAACTACCGGTCCGATATACTTGAAACTTGCCAGGTATATTGCTGGGGTCCCGAGGATGTGCCTTTTCAAGGTTTGAAATTAATCGGACAAGTGGTTCCCAAGGTATGGTCACCGTACTCGCAAGCCGTTCGCTTTGGCTTTGCGAATGGACCAAACCATTTCATGTAAATAGAGGGGGGGGGGGGGGTTCTGTGGTCGTTACTGCCACGTGGTTTCAAAGTTTTTTTTTGTTGTTGTTTGCACGCATGTTTTTTTGCACGCACGTACGGGCAAGCACGTACGGGCAAGCACGTACGTGCGGGCACGCCCTAGTACATAAAAATCATACATATCACAATACATACAATCATACAAACAAGACATATGTATCACAATACATACATACTGTTGCGGATTCGGGGGTCGGCGCTCCCGTTACCAAGGGGGGGTTAATCCCCTTGTCTTTTAAGCTGGCCATTCCCCCAACCCTAGAAGTTATAACACTCCTTCCAGTCGGGAGTAGCCAGGGTGATTGGTCAATGAAGTCCCAAATACCTGAGTGCTACCCCTGGCCGTGAAGCAGGGAGATAACTCCTGCTCGGACCGCGGACAAGATGGAATTTGCCGAGCGGTTAGCAATCCGAAGCCCGAGCCGTTAGCGGTTGACTAACCCGATCCTGAGCGATTGCCGAAATCGTGCCACGTATATTCAATTGTGAAAAGACTAAGACGATCGGACAGAAGAAACCAAAGTAAGGAAGAACACAGGAATTTATTACCACAATAATTAAAGAGGAAACGGAAGGGTAAATGTACAAGGGAAGAAGAAGAAGAAGACACAGGGCAACCTTAAACAGTCTTAATTATCACGCCCCAGGACAACACAAACAGACTTACATGAAAGGAGTAATGGTGGCAGGGAGGGAAGGTCCAAGCAGATGGATGGTGTGGGCCCCGGCTCCGATCCACGCTCCACCCTGGTCCACGCTCTGGTTCCGATCCACGCTCCAGCTCCGTGGCGAAACCCGGCAGGTAGCGCTGCTTGTATATTGTTGCACGCGAGCGGACCTTACTTAGCGGGGTTCATATATCGGGGAAGGTATTCGGCTTTCTCTCTCTCAACGTTCATAATGTGCTGCAGTTCAACAGAAGTCCCCGGCGCAGTCCAATACAGTTGGTCGCTCCCTGCGCAGTTCGTAATCATCAGCATCCCCCAGCGCAGTTATAGGTAATCGAGCTCTCTTTTGGCGCAGTTCGTATCAAGCAATGGTTCCATGCGCAGTCCGTAATCAATGATGCATTCTGCTCAGTCCGTCATCAATGATGGCTCCCTGCGCAGTCCGTAATAGGGCTTTGCGCTCGCGCTTATATCTCGCGCGTTGAAATCAAGCCGCCTTCATAGGGCTACGCCCACTAGCGAGCTTACCTCAGCTCTGGTTGGTCGGCGATGGCTCGCTGGCTCCACCTTTGATGATGAGTCGACGGGGGGCGGGGGGGCACGCCTCCTCCCCGCGCTCCCCCCTTCTTCGCCAGCCTGACCGCGTGCGCAATGGCGTTTGATGCAGCGAACGCTGCTAGCAAGCAAGCGCTAAGGCGCGTAATAGCAAGAGAGAGACAACCCCCGCCTGTCGGTGCGCATGATGGAGTAGCTTGGAGAGAGAGAGAGACAAACCCCACCTGTAGGTGCGCATGATGGAGTAGCTTGGAGAGAGAGAGAGATCAAAATGCATGGGATTGAAGGACCTATCTTATTTAATTAATGCAACGCAGAGTCAAACTATTGGAAACAGAGCCTTACCTGAAACACATACTAATGAAATAACTGAAAGAGTTCCTATGGTGCCCTGCGTGTTGTATATGGACTAATTAGGGTGCTACCTTTAACCTTTAGAAAATGGGAATATTTACAGGGAATTATTTACAAGGATTATTATTTTCAAGTGCCGGTTCTAAAAACCATAACACTGCACCCTCCCTTTCCCCAGACCCATCCCGGGCCGATTCACAAGGGATATCTTTTACAATTATGTGTGACACTTAGGTGTAGTTACCCGCTCGTATTAACCTCACCCTGAGTGCGACATTTTTAAAACTAGATATGTCCCGCCTGCTGCGTTGCATTCTACCTGGCAGATTCACGCCCACAGACTAACCGAATTGCGGAATTAATTTTCAAACTAAACATTTAACCGGTGGGGAGCATTATTTACAAAGACGCTACTACTATTTGTTTTTTTATTTTTCAACTAAACCCAGGACCTGTCTTTTGGGAAGGCAAAAGCAGATGTTTTTGATAAGAGGAAAGGTCATGCACTGCACTGTACCGATACACCATACCCACCTGCACAGAAATGCACAATCAAATAATAAAGTGCACTAAAAAGCACAAAAGCACCACCATGCACGAAAAGCACCAACAAATGCACAGTCATACACATTTCCAAAAATAAACTGGCGTCTTCTCCGCTGGGCCGATGGCTGCTGGGCCGATGTTTCTTGGCGTCTTGATGTTCTTTCTTGCGGCCTATTTAATCAATAAAAAGGGCACAAACCGCATCAATTTTTTTTAATTACGGCCAGCAGGGGCCAACTAAGGTGGTCCACCTGCTTGGCATAGGTGCCACCTTGACCATGGCCCACAAGCAAGATGCTGGCAGCAATGGTTCGTGCCAGCAGAGGGGCCAGGCCACAGAACGTGTGGTCCATAGGTGGTGTACTGGTCCAGGCAGGCAAGCAGCGAGGGTGCGGGCGCACAACTGCGACACCTGCACACTTTCCCCTCGGCACACAAAGACCACGGTCCATGAGTGGGGAAGGAAGACAAAGCAGGGTTAGCGGGGTGCAAGGGCGCAAGGGTACACATCAACACAAGGCAATGCGACATGAAGGGCGCGGGAGAGCGAGCTGAGAAAGCCCGTCCCTACTGTTCGTCACCCCCCATGTCACCTATCCTACCCCTTGCCCCTCCCCGTATCTACACAATTTACAAATCCGTCGCTATCGTCTTGTCTTCCCCATATCCCCCCCTAAACCAAATTCGTTATCAATCCCAATTCCTTATCAATCGCTCCTAAGCCAAATTCGTCCCCAATCCCTCCGAAGGAGGAAGAGATGGAATCACAAACACAATGTCACCCCCACGTCATGATGCGTCTTACAACCAACTAAACATTTGCTCAAAAATCTGGTGTGGAGTTTTATCACCTTGGGTGAGTGGATGCATATGGTGCGAAGAGACTTTCTCCTATCTATACTCTAAATGACATTAACACTTTTACTCTACCCGGGGACTTTCCCTGCAAAACCATTGGCCATCTTTACTCTATGCGGTTCTAAAAACCAATTCCCATTGAACATACTGTGGCGCTCACCAATTTGGGGTCTCACTCCCCCGATTCTACTCCCTGTGCCCTCGCACAATTTCAGGGCTGGGTCGTGTGGCTCACCAACAGGTCCGCTCACCTGCACACCTCCGCCACTGCAGTTCCCTCCCGAGCTTACCTGCTCCTCACCCTAACCTACCTGGGGAAGGCCCTCTGGCTCTCTCACCCCCTACCGCCCTCTCTGGCGTCGGGCTACCCGGGTCCTCTCCATAGGATCCAGGGCCCCATTGGACTCTAAACTGGCTCCCAGAGCCTACCTGCGGCCTCACCTGGCCGACAGACTAACAGTGGCGGAGTGCCCAACCAATCATTCTCACTAACAGGCCACACGCCCAGCCATTTCATTTCACTAATGCACCCATCCACGCAGTACTCTGCTACTCTCGCACCACAGATGTCAATATCCACCACAATTTACCTACTCCCTCTACCTACTTTTAAACTACCCTCCCCGGGTATTCGTGAGAGGGTCCACCCTTCCCCCATTCACTATTTTGCACCATACTCTCCACTCCACGTATTCCACAATATTCACTCCACACCATCCATTCCAGACCAACCATTCTCACTTGCCACCATGCAAGTCAATCACCCAATGCACAATCACACCCATTCTCAATACTCTGCTCATGCACTTTCTACACACACACACATCATTCTCACGAGCATTGCCTCACTTCATCACCCTCACTACAAACACACTGCATCATCTAATCTACCTGGTTTCCCCTCTAACTTAGTGCTTCCCTGTCCTCCCTTATACTATGCACATCCCACGTCATTATAATCCAACTACCCTATACTACGTCCCCACTACCTGTACTATGTCACTACTTAATTCTACAGTCCCCCATGGTCATCTCTAGATTCCCTATCAATAACCTAACCCTCCCGGGCTAGTTTACACAGCCACCCCATAAACCTATAGCTCATGTGCCCAAAGATGCGATGTGAGGGATGATAGTTCTACCATCCCTCTACACCGTATACCATTCGCCATCATTACTCTACCATCACTATCGCTATCACAGTCCATTACACTACGAGCCTCGGTGCGGGAAATACATTATCAAAGCTCGGCTTCGCAAAGCCGAGCAATGAATTCGGGTGGTTTGTCTCCTACAGGTTGGGTCCGTCCGGCATTTACGATTCTGGGGAGGAGGTTTTGTCGGGCCAAGGCTCCAAGCACCATCCCTATGCAGGGTCTTGCGCTCCCATGCGCGGTGGCCCAGCCTTGCCCGGCTGGAGCGCCGCCACCACAAGGGGGCGCTGCTCCGACCCCTCCTACCTCCCCTCGAACCGGGCCGGTCGCCTTGCCTGGCAAAGCGCGGAATCGACCATGCAGGGGCCCGAATCGTGCCCGGCACTCCGTGCAGGAGCGACACGGCTACGATCCCGGCCGGCCCCCGCAGCACACAAAGCCCGTCGCGGACCGAGAGCTCGCGTCGGCTAAACGTCGGCCTGAACGCTGTCCCGGTCAACGTCGATGCTCCCATTGAATGCTCACACCATGCGTTCCTTTTGTTACTCACACATCCAGGTGTGCCAACGCCTTTCGTACATCCCACGCATCCCTCTCGCGCATCCATTCTCCCCGCACACTCTGTCATCACACACACCTCCGTTCCACACCTCTCCTCCGTTACGTCCTCCGTAACACGTGGGTGTGCACTCTTGCACATACCCACTCAGCGCACACCTACCCACAGGTAAGCAATCCCCTATCGCACACCCAATCACGCGCTCTACAACCAACCCAGGTGTGCACCCTCGCACACGCCCCTCAACCATTCCAGGTATGCATTCTTTCTCACTCGCCACAACCAACTCACACCCCATGTCACTCTCACCCTCACACATACACTCCCTTGTGCCTTCTCCATCGCTCTCGGTTTCACTCCCACACTCTGTCGTGCACTCTTCCTCACACTCGGTAACACACTCGCGCTCTGGCGCCATTCGCACACACGCGCCATTTCCACTCACACAGCGCACCACGGACCTCCCACAAACGCCCGCGGTACGCTGGGATCCCAAGCGCACGAAAATTGTTTTCGCGCCAAATACTCTCCTGCAAAATATTTTTGCACCGTATACAGCCCGGCTCACCTTTGGGATCCTCCTCTCCACACGCACCTGCAAATCTTTATAAGGATTAGCAAGCACGGCATCAAGATGCGAATACAGACTTTGAGCATATTCCATTTCTCCCTCCAATTCATGCTCTACCTCGGCCGTCTCTCCAATTTCAATTTCGACTAGAATTCCTTTGATTTCTTTTTCCTCGACGTCCGCTGGGGCTAATAAAATAGAATTTTCTAATTCTGCGGTCGCTGGCTTTTCCATACCCCAGGTCGCGATTTCTATAGCAGTCCACGTATCTGCGCTTCGCTCCACTTCGCTTTTCCTGCGCTCCTCAAGCCGCGCCACCTCGTCGCGTACCCCTGCACCTCTCCCGCTCAACTCTCCCGAGGTCCCTCTCCCTCTCCAATTATTTTGCCTCATACGTGGCCTTGTCCCTTGCCAACCCCTCATTAATTTCTTGGGCTTGACCATTTATGTCCTCCAATTGGTCCCCTACTTTGCCCTCTCATCCTCCCAATTTGCCTTCTAACCCCCCTATTTGGTCCCCCATGTCGTTTCTCAACCCCCCAATTTGATCGCCCAATTCATTCCTCAGCCTATTTTCCATTCCCTCACTATCAGCCCTCATTTCTCTCATGTCTTTCCTTAATCCCCCAATTTGGCTTCCCAATTGCTCAAGTTGGTTTCCCACCCCCATTTGTACCGCTGCCTGCAGCTGCGCAATGAGGTCCTGCATATTCATCCCTCCCATTTGCGCAGCGGGTGCAGCCCTCGTCGCCATGTGTGAGGCGCCGCCATTTTGCGCGCCTGCAACCCCTACTGCTGCATCCTCATTAACTTCCTCCTCCATCTCTCCCACTTCTTCCCTGGGGTCCTGGGTTAATTCTACCCCTTCTTCTACCTCCTCCACCGGCATCCGATCGCCTTGACTATCCATGGCACGATCCAATTTGGATGTTTTAATAAAATTTCGGCCGCTCTAAATTTTGACCAAAATTTTTTAAGTTATATATATATATATAAATTTGGTTCGGGTCCAATCCCACTCCCCGACACCAATTGTTGCGGATTCGGGGGTCGGCGCTCCCGTTACCAAGGGGGGGTTCATCCCCTTGTCTTTTAAGCTGGCCATTCCCCCAACCCTAGAAGTTATAACGCTCCTTGCGGTCGGGAGTAGCCAGGGTGATTGGTCAATGAAGTCCCAAATACCTGAGTGCTGCCCCTGGCCGTGAAGCAGGGAGATAACTCCTGCTCGGACCACGGACAAGATGGAATTTACCGAGCGGTTAGCAATCCGAAGCCCGAGCCGTTAGCGGTTGACTAACCCGATCCTGAGCGATTGCCGAAACTCTTGCCACGTATATTCAATTGTGAAAAGACTAAGACGATCGGACAGAAGAAACCAAAGTAAGGAAGAACACAGGAATTTATTACCACAATAATTAAAGAGGAAACGGAAGGGTAAATGTACAAGGGAAGAAGAAGAAGAAGACACAGGGCAACCTTAAACAGTCTTAATTATCACACCCCAGGACAACACAAACAGACTTACATGAAAGGAGTAATGGTGGCAGGGCGGGAAGGTCCAAGCAGATGGACGGCTTGGGCTCCGGCTCCGATCCACGCTCCACCCCGGTCCACGCTCTGGTTCCGATCCACGCTCCAGCTCCGCGGCGAAACCCGGTAGGTAGCGCTGCTCGTATATTGTTGCACGAGAGCGGACCTTACTTAGCGGGGTTCATATATCGGGGAAGGTATTCGGCTTTCTCTCTCTCAACTTTCATAACGTGCTGCAGTTCAACAGAAGTCCCCGGCGCAGTCCGATACAATTGGTCGCTCCCTGCGCAGTTCGTAATCATCAGCATCCCCCAGCGCAGTTCTAGGTAATCGAGCTCTCTTTTGGCGCAGTTCGTATCAAGCAATGGTTCCCTGTGCAGTCCGTAATCAATGATGCAATCTGCTCAGTCCGTCATCAATGGTGGCTCCCTGCGCAGTCCGTAATAGGGCTTCGCGCTCGCGCTTATATCTCGCGCGTTGAAATCAAGCCGCCTTCATAGGGCTATGCCCACTAGCGAGCTTACCTCAGCCCTGGTTGGTCGGCGAGGGCTCGCTGGCTCCACCTTTGATGATGAGTCAATGGGGGGGGCCACGCCCCGTCCCCGTGCTCCCCCCTTCTTCGCCAGCCTGACCGCGTGTGCAATGGCGTTTGATTCAGCGAACGCTGCTAGCAAGCAAGCGCTAAGGCGCGTAATAGCAAGAGAGAGACGACCCCTGCCTGTAGGTGCGCATGATGGAGTAGCTTGGAGAGAGAGAGACAAACCCCGCCTGTAGGTGCGCATGATGGAGTAGCTTGGAGAGAGAGAGAGAGAGATCAAAATGCACGGGATTGAAGGACCTATCTTATTTAATTAATGCAACGCAGAGTCAAACTATTGGAAACAGAGCCTTACCTGAAACACATACTAATGAAATAACTGAAAGAGTTCCTATGGTGCCCTGCGTGTTGTATATGGACTAATTAGGGTGCTACCTTTAACCTTTAGAAAATGGGAATATTTACAGGGAATTATTTACAAGGATTATTATTTACAAGTTCCGGTTCTAAAAACCGTAACAATACAATACAATATAATCATACATACATATCACAATGCCATTAAAAGCCCTAATTACTCTAATTAGTTAAATTAATTTATTAAATTACACACATAAATTACATAAATTATTACATAAATTACATACATAAAAAATTACATAAATTAAGTTAAATAAATAAATTCTAATTAGTTAAATTAATTTATTAAATTACATACATAAATTACATAAACTAGCAACAGTACCCGCCCTAAGGGCGGGGCTTCAATTGGGAAGCCCGAACGAAAAGGTAAAATATCAGAAATTGAAGGCTTTTTTTATTTTAAACGATTCATATAAACATCCGTTGAATCATATCACATGCAAATCATCAAAATCTAAACAGTACATGGCTAAACAGTACATGGCTAAACAGTACATGGACGATCACGTACCACGTACATCTCGCGTCTCGCTCGCTCTCATGTTGTCTCGATAATGATCCTTCCGCAGGTTCACCTACGGAAACCTTGTTCCGACTTTTACTTACTCTAGACAGTCAAGTTCGCTCATCTTTTCGGTGCACCAGCACGAGCCGAGAACGGCCCGTGCAGAGGCTGATCCGAGGATCTCACCAAACCGTCCGATCGGTAGTAGCGACGGGTGGTGTGTACAAAGGGCAGGGACTTAATCAACGCGAGCTGATGACTCGCGCTTACTGGGAATTCCTCGTTCGTGGGACACTGTCTCAAGCCCCAGTCCCCATCACGGATAGGGCTCAGCGGTTTACCCGAGCCTGACGGCGAAGGGCAAGGTACACGCTGGCCCGTCCAGTGTAGCGCGCATGCGGCCCCGGACATCGAAGGGCAAGGTACATGCTGGCCCGTCCAGTGTAGCGCGCATGCGGCCCCGGACATCGAAGGGCATTACACGTTCATTAAACATTAAACGTTCATTAAACATTAAACGTTCATTAAAGGATTACGAAACGAAAAACATTACGAAATTACGTTCACACCGTCACGTCAAACACTACCGTGAACACCTACATCGTCACAATGAGAACATCGTCACAATGAACGTTGTGCGAATGCGAATGTTAAGCGGGAGTCCAAACCTGAGAATGCTGGAGACCAAAGCTGAAATTGGGAAAACTAAATAGCCTATTTTACTCCTGGAGATCCCAGGATTACCCACCCAAAATATCTTTGCGATCGGTTCAGCAGTTTTTACGGTACCTTCGAACAGACAGACGGACATTTGGTGAATTATAGTAAGATTATTACATAAATTACATACATAAAAATTACATAAATTAAGTTAAATAAATAAATTCTAATTAGTTAAATTAATTTATTAAATTACTTACATAAATTATTACATAAATTACATACATAAAAATTACATAAATTAAATTAAATAAATAAATTCTAATTAGTTAAATTAATTTATTAAATTACATACATAAATTACTTAAATGATTACATAAATGACATACATAAAAATTACATAAATTAAGTTAAATAAATAAATTCTAATTAGTTAAATTAAAACCCCTAATTAGTCTCACTAATGCCATTCAGGGAGGGAGTTGATCTACCTGCTTACAATTGGTTTCTCAATGTCCTCAGATTAATGTGGAATGGGAATTTATAAAAACGCTGCATCGTTACTCGTACGTACAGAAGAAAATAAAATAAAAATGGACCAGTATGATCAATTTGCCTCATATTGCAATTATGCACCTGATGTGCATGTTGTTTACATGTTTGTTACGTTTCATTGTTTTTGGATGGAATCCATCCCACACCTCATGTCAACAGAATTTGGTGCTGGTGTTCGGGACGACCCTTTATATGGCATGGACATGTTTGTTGGTGGCAAATATGTTCCAATAAGGATGATCCAATATGAAGTCTTTGGCTCACACGTTATGGATTTTGGCACAGTCACTTGTTCCTGGAAACTTGCGTCTCATATCTCATTACTCATTGAAATCAAACCTAAGTTAGAACAATATGGAAAATGGAAAAGCTAATTTAACCAACGACATGCTCCCTTGTGCCACAACCATATGGAAAAAAAGATATCTGTGAAATGTACATGTTTTTGCTCCGTATTAGTTAACTTGCGCAGACTATCATGAAAACGAGGCCTTTCTTTCTCTGGCTTTGAGGTCGAATGTTGCATCGTCAGAAGGATATTGCGTCTGAGTGGATGGAAACCAAGCTGGCGCCTCTTTACAACGTGAAAGCAAAAGCATGTTTTCCAAGTTTTCTGCTCCATGATGGCTTGATTTTAACTGCCTTACTCGGCTCGGTGGGAAGGCTCAGTCTTTGATGTGTCAGACCCAGGCTGGCCCGATTGACAGGCACCTCTGCGTGCGGTGAGTTCGCTGAGCTAATCTCACGAGTATCGTGATCTTGAATCAAATCTTAAGTCCTTCCGAGATTATCTTGAGATTCAACTCGAGTACTGAATGATTCTTCATTTACCTTGATTGTTGAAGAGCATTCTAGGAATGCCATTCATATTATTATATATGCAGGGAAATGGCAGCATAGCTTCAATCCCCTTCCACACCTCTCCTCATGTTTCCCTTACTTCCCTTTGCTCATGTCTCCTTCTCGTCCTCCGCCAACACTCCCCTACCATCCTTCGTCATTTTTATTGTCTTTTTCCTTTTCCTTTTCTCATTTTCAATTGTCACTTTACGATTTCGTGATATTGGGATACTTTTAAATACAGACTCTGGAGTCCCAGGCCCAGTCGACTTATTCGGAAAGTCAATAATCTCCCCGTGCGTGGGTCACATCGTATAGGCAGTCCCATTGACCGAGCGGAATTTCTGTATCTGAATGCCGGCGCTATCAGCTGGTACGCCCCAGGTTAGGTTTTCCATCCTGCTAATATGCCCATCTAATGGAGTGAAAACATGCAGCTATAAAAGCAGTAATTTATTATTTGGCTTTTACTAACAAAATAAACAAAATGTCGTTAGAAATCAGAAAGATCCTGTTGAGGTAACAGCCCAGTCCATCCAATAATCAATTGATGAAGTCACACATAGTGTTACTGGCACTCAGCCCCACAGTGAACTCACTATAGATGTCTTTCGAACCTAAAAATATAAACTCCCTTAACCTCATTAGTCGTACCCCCTTTATATTCAGATCCTTATTCCTTCCCCACATTCAACACAAAGGCAGCACGACACTGCAAAGAACACGGGAGGTATCTGTCTTCACTGCTTCGGATTTTGATGTTAATCCAGCTCTGTGGTTGCCGAGCATATGAAAATGCAGCCCACAAAGGTGCAGGGTCCTAGTTTAGTAGGGCCATATGAAATGTGGCAAACCTCGTTAACACAAATAAGTCGATGGATTCCAGTGCCAGGGTGGCAAGGTTATGATGGGTCGGAGCTCGACTTCGATCTATAGAAAGCACCACTATGGTCCATTGGTCCGGGCGGTTCTCCGATCAAGCACCAGATGCATGCACGAATGCGCAGAACATGACAAAACGCCCAATTTCCAGGCCATGCAAGGTGGTGAGCGATCACCTGGTCTCTCCGTGGTGCGCCACGCTCAAAGTGCCACTTTTTCTTGCCTTCTGGAAGAACTTTGTCTCTCCCCCTTATCTGTCTGTCTCTCTCCTCTCTCTCTCACTCATCCCTCACCAGAACACTATCCTCACAGTGCTTCATTTCCCACCCAAGCTCTCTGTCCACATCACTTCCTCTTTCTCTTTTAGAATTTTTAGAATCCTGGCAACGTCACTCCTCCCAAAATGAAGTGAAATTCCCTTCGGTGTCAGTAGATCCAAACAACTTTCCCCAAGGTGGAAAGTCGTCCATACCATTATATATGCAGGCCTAAAGCAGTGCTCTATGGTGAACTAACTCTGGGAAGCGAGACCGAACTGCACCTTGTAAACGCTTCAAAGACCAGCTGAAAAGACAGCTCTCTGGCTGACATTGACCAACAGATGTGAGAGCAGGAGGCTGCCGACAGAGACAGCTGGTGTGCAACAACCAGGAAGCAATGTACGAGCTTGAAATAAATAGTTGTGAGACTGCTTCAAAAAAAGGGCGCAGGCAACGGACAGAGTCTGCTTATACCAAAACCCCTCCAAGCCAGGAGTTCCTGTGTCCCAACTGCTCTAGGGCCTGCAAATCAAGAATTGGCCGACTGAGTCATCAACGATCACACCAACTATAACAGACAAGTCTTCCAATGATATTCACCTGTGAAGAATCTGCTATCATCATCCCCTGAAGACAACCTCCCAAGCATTCAACACAACAGAAGACAAGACAAGACAAGAGACATGACAGATCCACCTTGATAGTCATGTCAAACTCTGCACGGTTACATAAAGCAAACCCGCTCCCCACAGGAGTGTTACACCGCATCCTTCCTTCTTAAGGGTGTAGTACTGGTGAAAAATTGAGAAAACTACATAGGTACCTTTGAGAGGCCTTTACACAAAAACAAAGTTAAGTTAATATCTAATTTTCAGTTTTTCTTGAAAGATATAATCTTGGCTTTAACTCAGACCAGCTTCAACGCTTCTTTGTCATATTACATGCATATAATTTGCATAAATTAGACCTTCAATAAAAAACAAGGAAAAACAAAGAACACATTTCTACTTCTATCTTCTATGTCACCTATCATTCTTTTCACACAAAACTTGGTACATGTATTATACATGTGTTACTCTACTACCTGATGAGAGGATTTTGTGAAATTATGTCAAATGTTCACTAATTAGCTAATTATGCCAATTACCAGATAAAACTTAGTTGTCCTTCAATAAATCCACAATGGCTACTCCTATAAACAAAAGCCTTCATCATTTTAAAGGAAGTGATATTCTGAATATCCTGTCCAAATTTCAGCCCAAAAGAATGATGCATTTCCCAAGTTATAACAAATTTCATGCAAAATATTATATTGAATTGAATTGAAATTTGAATTTTTCAATAATTAGGGGTACTTCTATGACCTCTAATAGCATGATTCTTGTTTATAAGACTATAAGGAAACTGTTCAGCTAAAAGAAAAAAAAAGAAAAAAAAATCACCTGTTTACCAGTACTACACCCTTAAGGACAAATGTCCCCGATCGACTCTCGTTTCAAAGTCCAGATTTCCAGGCTGAAGAAAGCTTCCATATCCAGTTTTTCATCGTTGAATTGATGGTCCTTTTTCAAACAAGACTCAATAATCATATTTATCCAATCAGCACACATCACAGAGCAGTGTACTTTGAATGTATCTCTACTTATTTATTTTTATATCTATAATTTTTGTATGTAGAGTTCAAGCTCGTAGAGGAATCTATATATATAAAACACAGTTTGTGTGTGTGTGTGTGTGTGTGTGTGTGTGTGTGTGTGTGTGTGTGTGTGTGTGTGTGTGTGTGTGTGTAATGTTACCGATAGACTCCTAAACGGAGAGGCTCACGTGCTTGATATTTGGCATAGACATGGCCATTGAGCCTGGGAAGAACATGGCCGACCTACAAAAAATTATTTCATAATATTTTTTTACCATATTTTTACCTCAGCGCATTTCAGCGAGGAATATTATACACAGAATCTGACCCGGTGGCAGAGCAGCGCGCTGATTCGCTCAGAGCGATCACGTGATGTTCCAACCTTGCCGCCATAATCTCACAGTTACGCCTTCGCACGTAATTCAGAGCGAAAAGCGATTGCGTTTTTTCACATTTCAGCGAGGAACATTGCCATTCACACCACATAGGTTTTTTTTTCTTTCATCTTTAGATCCATATTTTTTGCCATAACGTAGCGCATTATGGCTTGCTCGAGCTCGAGTTAGCCAATCACCTGGGCGCATGAGGCCGCGTTGGCCACGCCCACGACACGACGCAAAGTTGCAATCTTGACGAAGACTGACTGTGATAAAGGCAATGGCACCGAAGAAAAGAAATTTGTCGCGTTCAACCTCCCGAGCAAGGAAAATCGCTGATCGGAGACTCCATGAAACCGATGAAGATACTTTTCACCATCGACAAGCCAATCAAGAACGTGTCTCTAGATTCAGACAGCAAGAGACAGAAGATGAGAGAACGGCACGTCTAAACGCCAATCAACAACGTCTGGCGAGGGCCAGACAGCGAGAGACAGAAGATGAGACAAACTGTATTTCAAACAAACTGTATTTCCCATCTACACGGCCATGTATTCCTATTAACGTTATGTAAAGTACATAAATTGTGTGGATTACATCATTTGTGGATGTGATCAATTGCCAGTGACCATCTATATCCCTCCCCTCCCCTTCCCTCCTCCCCCTCCCCCTCCCTTTCCCCCCTACACCTCCCTTTCCCCCCTACCCGTTCCCCTCCCCCTTCCCCCTCACCCTCCCCTCCCCCCTCTCCTCCCCCCTGTTCCCCTCCCCTTCCCTCCTCCCTCCCCATCCCCTTCCCCCCTACCCCTTCCCCTTCCCCCTCCCCCTCCCTTTCCCCCCTATCCCTTCCCTTTCCCCCACACCCCTTCCCCTTCCCCCTCCCCTCCCCCTCCACCATTCCCCCTCCCCTTCCCCCCTCCCCCCTCCCCTCCACTCCCCCTCCCTTTCCCCCCTCCCTCTCCCCCTCCCCCTCCCTCCCCTCCTCCCCTCCCCCCTCTTCTCCCCTCCCCCCTCTCCTCCCCTCCCCCCCCCCTCCCCTCCCCTCCCATTCCCCCTCCCCCTCGCCTACCCCACCCGGCAATGCTTCTTTGGGGTATATTGCCACCCGGCCATATACCCCAAAGAAGATAATAGCATGACCCTTCCTGCCACTCCCACAGGGACTGGATGTACTACGAGGAACAAATACAAGAGGCAATAGGAACACATTCGTGGAAATCAGCAGTGAGGCTGGATTTTGGGAGCTTCATCAGAAGTGGGTTACTAGCAGACTGTGTGCACCCTGCAGAAACCTGGTTTTGGAGAGATGGCACATGTAAATGGCAGAGGGTGCAAGATCAGAAATTAGGGGGTAGAGGACAGAGAGGCTACCAAACTGTCTGCAATGCGCGAGTGACAGGCCCAAAGATTCAGCATTCCCGCAGCAGATTCCAATGATGTTGAGGGCCTTGCTCTCCATAGAATCAAGATGTGAAGGTGGTAAGGCAGGGCCATCAGCCCAAAGGGGAGAGCAGTGCTCCATCAAGCTGCAGATGAAGGCCTTGTAGATTGTTATAAGTTTAAGAGAGATGGCGGTCGATTGTGAGACCCAAAAAATTGAAGGACTGGATTTCTTCAAACGGTATGGTATGTCAAAGAAGTAGATGGGAAGGCTTGCCAGACAATCCTTTCTGAGACAGTGAGAGTGTGGGATTTGCCAGGGTTTAGACACATTCCGAGTGTTGGACCAACTTCTGATTACGTAGAGAGCGAAGAGGTGATTACTGACTGTCTGAACTTCAGAAGGTGGAGTCATCGGCCAAAATATAAGGATAGTTTCCCAGAGAATCTGAAAGATCATTGAAGAAGATGAGAAATGGTACTGGGCCCAAGACACAACCTTGAGGCACTGCAGCCTTGGCAGGGAAAGGAGGTGGATCTCATTGAGAGCCACGTGTTGACTATAGGAGTGGAGGAAGTCAGCAAGACTTGAGAGGAGGAGGTAGTGTTCAAAAACACAGGTTGAGAGTTTGGAGAGCAAGGTGGGGTGTGAGACTGTCAAATGCTCGAAATACGTCCAGATAGATATGTATTTTACTCTAAATACGTCAAAGGCATCTGGGGAGACTTATTCACAAACCACTTCAAAGAGATTAAAACTCGGTGGAAGCGGTGCCATCCACGATTGAGTTCACCGTCCATCTCTGTACTGGAAAATCGACAGATGCCTTGGCGTTTTGTCTCGGTAAGAGTACTGATACAGGTGTGGTCACAGAAATGCCAGGTAGTGCTGCTACAGCTGAAACCTTGATAAATCATCCGGCAAAGGTTCTTGCTGATTCATCTTCATCTCTTCTCTCTTCTTCTCCGGTATTGTCAGTGACAATCAAAATTCAATAAGAACACTATAGTTGTTTAAAATTGACCGACCTTTGAATCCTACTTGCCATGACCTATCATTGACTAGTTGTGTTGTACCTGCCATTGATCCTGTATGTAACATTTGATAAAATCGGAATCATCAAGATATCTAAAAATTTGGTTTGAATTTTGTTTGTACAGTAATTGTATAACTAAGGTTGTGTCTGTACTTGTGTGTGTGTGTGTGTGTGTGTGTGTGTGTGTGTGTGTGTGTGTGTGTGTGTGTGTGTGTGTGTGTGTGTGTGTGTGTGTGTGTGTGTGTGTGCGTGCGTGCGTGCGTGCGCGTGCCCCACCTAGTGTGGGGTTTCTGCTATTTCTGTTATATATTTTTATATGTATGTTTTTTTGGGGTTTTTTTTACCCTCGCCAGAGAGGGGGGTATTGCATTTGAGTCCGTTTGTTACTTGGCAAAAAAAAAAAAATTGGACAAGTATGTTGATCATTCCGGTTTGTGTGTGTGTTTGTTTGTCTGTCCGCTCACTTATACTTTCGTACAGGTCAAAATTTTAAACTGATCTTCACGAAACTTCACCAAATGGGAGAGTTCGTGGTCCGACAAAATCCTACATATTTTGAGGTCAAAAGGTCAACATAGACCAAAGGTCAACCACTTTTTTCAAATTTCTAAAATCCTCAATTTGCATCCTATTGACTTGAAATTTGAATAGCATTTTCATATCAGCTAACTGAATTCAACCACCAACTATTTTTAGGTCATCATAGGCCAAAAGGTCAACATAGGCCAAAAGGTCAACATCGGCCAAAGGTCAATAATTTCAAATTTCTAAAATCCTCAATTTTCATCTGATTTACTTGAAATCAGAATAGGATTTGCATATCAGTTTACTAAAACCAACCACCAACTATTTTTGAGGTCAACATAGGCCAAAAGGTCAACATCGGCCAAAAGGTCAACATAGGCCAAATTTCTAAAATTGTCAATTTTCATCCGATTAACTTAAACTTTGAAGACGATTTGCATATCAGGTCACTGAATTCAACTACTAATTATTTTTGAGGTCAAAAGGATGCTCCACTGAGTGTCATGCTACTTTGTTCTGTTTTGCCAAGTGTCGCTCTCTGAGTGATTTTTTTCATTTGTCTGTCTGTTTGTCCGCACAGAATAAATATGATTTTCTCTGTAACCGTTGGTCCAATTGAGAGGAAATTTTCACCATAGATGCAACTCCACCTGTATAATTTTTTAATTTTAATTATGACGTCACAAGTCACGTGGTATTGGCGCCATCTTGGATAAACCGAAAAACTTTGCACCTCTATATCTCCGAAAGCACTGAATAGAAGACGTTGAGACATGGCTCATTGTAAAGAACTCTCCATGGGGAATAAAATATGTTAATGATGATGTCATACGTGCCTCCATTATTACATCATAATTCGACAAGTACAAAACTTTATCCGATCAAGATAAAAATTTATTGAGCGTCATCTCGGGATAAATTGGGGTTTACTCAGCCTGTCATCCTTCTGAGGTCGGCAAATTGAGTACCAGCTCACTGGTAATTCTCTGTGTGTCGCAAGAGGCGACTAACAGGGTTGGTGGCAGGAAGGGCATCCGGCCATAAAACATTGCTTCAAAAAGGGGACCACTGTGCCAGAAAAAGGCCAACCCCGCTCTGCAGGGGAAAATGGCCTCTAAAGGTGGTCATCTCGGGATAAATTGGTGGAGAAAAGAAATAATGATGACATCATCGTTCATGTGGTTCGGCCGCCATATTTGTTTCAACACAAAAGCCTTAAAAATCACTATAAACACGTCTAGACACAGGGCCATAGGGTGGATATCTATTTTTTTTTTTGATTTCATGACCTGAACCTAGGGATTTGGCAAGATGGGTGTGGGATGAAGCCTTATGACCTCCAAAACATCTTCTTTTTTTTTTTCACAAGCGATATCGTGGTACGTTACCGAGAACCGCTGCCCCAAAACACCAGTATACACCAATTGTATGTTACATTTGAAATACCCATTTACACAGTAAAAAAAACAACACAAACTATATGATGTCATGTTCACATTGGTCTTGGCAGCAATATTTATTAATTCAGACCCCCAAAAGTAATAAAAATGTTGTTTTAACGACTTGGTAAAATAACATGCTGTTGATGCATTTATCAGAAAGTCATGTTTTTGGACCTTAAAACCTGCATAATTTTAAATTTTTGTACAATATTTGTGATTGGTGTTGCTACTACGATCCATGGTGGTTTACCAATGCTATTTTGAAACTGTTAATAGGTCCAATAAGTGTGTAAGGGGTGATATTTTAACCCATCAAAGACAATTACGCAGCGTACAATCGAACCAGTGCGCATTGACGTCATGATAAACTCGAGATGGGCTGAACTATAGCCACAATTTGTCTCTTCGGCTTGGTCATGTTGAAACTTGTCCAAAACATCATACAAATAGTGCAGTTATTTCATCCTCTTCAGCATCAGAGTCTTCCTCATCTTCAGATCTGGAGTCTTTATCATCATTCTTATCATCAAAGTCAACATGGCCAGTTATGTTTGAGCAGTCGTTCCTGCCGCACTTGCACAAATCTGTGCACGGAATGTTATTCTGTAGGCAAGTGCATGTAGTTTCGTTGCTGCATCGTGTCTTCTTGTAGCTTCCAGTGCAGTTAGCAAGCTCCATCACGCTGTCTGGTGCAGGTGGAAGTGTCATCCAGTCTATGACAAGTTCCTCTTCCATCATCCATCCATAGCCATCAGGGTCGGGAATGTCAGGGATGGGCTGCAGGCTCCTCTTGTAAATTCCTGAAATATTGAAGTGATCAATAACATTAAGAATGGAGATATACATATTTCCAAAACAACATCAGAGGTATATCATTAACACTAATAACAGTACAATCATATTATTGGGAAATTCTGTGTGGAGAAACATGCGAAATCCAAAACATCCCCTGCTCTGACTAAGTGTGGAGCAAAAAAATCTCTGGATCATCTACATGTCATGTTATCTTAACCACTCAACTGTACAGATAGTTACTTCAATTACTCTTTCAAATAGACCTGTTAATTTTGAACATTTACAAAGCATTGTTGTGACATTCAATATTTTGTTTTCAATTCAATAAACTTTCCAAATAATCATCTTCATTAACACATGCTGCACCATATACTAGTACTCCTGTCCAAACATAAATTACAGGTGACGTTCAATATTCAAAGAAACAACCAATTAACTTACCAGCTTGGTAATTGGCTCATTGATGTGCTGTCTCAGGGCATCTTGGTTGGGAGGCATTGTGATCTCAGACGTTCTAGCAAGACGAAACATGTTGTACCTGGCCTCATTCACAGTAGTGATATTGTGCTGTCCATATAACTTGCAGACAAATGTCTCCAGTGCTTCCATCATGTCTGGATGTATGTCAAACCGTTCTCCAAGGTCCTTCAAGGCACCGCACAGCTCTGGATTCTTTAGTATGATGTTTAAGGCCTTCTTTTTGCCTTTGCCATAGAAGGCGCTTACACTATCACAGCCAGTAAAACAGTGTAGGCCTATCAAAGCTTGGCTGACATCATCCCCAATGCTATCGTAGATTGCTTTCAAGTCAATTGTCCTAAGGTTGACTCCCTTTCCTGTGTGGAAATATAGATGTGCAGAGATTTGGGGTACTAAGGCTATGCCGATTATGAACACATCTGTATCCGGACTAACGATGATGACGTCATTGCTTGTGTGTGCTGCATGCGCGGCATGGAGGAACATCCGTGTGTCCGCCTCTTCATGCGTCGAATTTAGTGATGGCTCTTCTTTCACTTCAACTACCTGATCTGGAGTGCTGCTTCCTGTGAAGATATGGCATTTGGTTCCATGTGCCAAGAACACTGTAATTCCTCTGAGGTATGCTGTCTTGACCTTACTCCACGTCTCAAACAAGTATTCGATTAGCGACTCCTTGTTGTCACCGTTGGAGAGGAACTTCTTCCATTGTTGAGGAAGGGACTGGCCATATATTCGCATCACTTGAGACCCTCTGGCTGCTCTCTTCTCTCGCTCGGCGTTCTTAATCGATACCTTTCGATAAGTATCGGTTACGAAATGGATCTCACTGGACTTGTTGCCCTCTGCTCCCTTGACAAGGCGCTTCAGTATTTCGTGGGCCAGATTGAGAAATGTCTTTTCCCCGGTGAGTTTGTTGATATTCAATTTCTGTATCATTGCCATACCATCCATTACATACATGCCTCCTACTGGAATATCAACCACAGGTTTCTCTGCCTGACTTTCAAGTGCATGAAGTAGGTTGGCTTTGTTGGTCTTGACGAGGCAGCCTTGCACACTTGCCAAAGGAAGAGGTAGTGGGCCAAGAGAATAGGACATTAACTCTTGAAGATCAATTTTCCGGAACTGCCCGATGACAACAAGCCTTGCTAAGAGATTTTTGTCAGCCTTCAAAGACACATCCTTTCCACGAATTTTCTTTTTCACAGCCTTAGACATGTTGGTGAATGTCTTAAGTTTCAGTTTCTTCATTGAGCCAAACAGGTCGACTGTCTCCGTCTGAAGTCGTTCTTTACATAGGGTGGTGAACTCTGTTTCTCCTCTTTCATATGCTGTGTTTAGATCTTCCTGAACTTCTCTCGTAGCCACCACACCAGATGTAACATGAACCAAGTCCTCTCCATCATATTCAAATGGATTAATCATGCTGTTTGTCATCTCGATTATTTTGTCAACATCAGCTTTGTCACGTAGCATGCGACTTTGTAGTAGATCGGAGCGTGTTGAGCTGTGCTCTTCATATTTGGACTTCCCTGCCATAACCTCGCATTCCCGTGCAATTGACCCCCTCGCGTGGTGTGACCAAATCCATCGGTTAACTGTCCCCCTTGCTGGTAGTGAAACCGGTCATGCCCCCCTTGGTCTTGGAATCCCTGTTTGCTGTCTGCTCAATGGTCTGGTCGCAGGCGATTTGGGCAAAAGCTTTGTCGCTTCTCTGGGTAGCGAATTCACCCTCCATAAATTTCTGATGAATGGCGGGATGGGTCTGCTGAACATCTGACATTTCCAGCCAGTATACTGGAAGGTATCTGCTATAATTAATGTGATCATAGGCAAATATCCATGGAAGCATACATCGTATGCTGGCGAGGTGAACATCCCAGTTGGCTTCTCGTGTCCCTCTAATGAATAGCAAGAGAAGCTCCACCGTCTCAATGTATGAACTCCAGAAGCGAAATGTTGGTTTGGTGTCACTTGCTTCTAAGAATTTGTCAAAGGAGGTTTTGAAGTCTTTTAACTTGTCGCTGTTGAGAATGACATGGTAGTTTGGATGTGGGAAAGCTTCAGCTAAGTTTGACAAAAGTTCCTTCACTCTACCCGCCTCATGTTCTGGAATAGATTCAAAATATGCATCCAGGAGCATCTGCTGCATCGCGTCTGACATCAGCTTATGGGCTCGAACTGCCCTGTTGTAATGCTTGCCGCTGAACACTCCATTCACAGACCCCACTGCAACAATCTCTGACTCAACCAGGATGTCTTGGAGACCACCATCTCGAAATCTCTTTCCAATACAGCCAAGAAAGGACATTGCAGTGTGGAATGCCCCAAGTCGAATTACCAGTCTCTTCATGAACTGTGCATTCTTCCATCTAATGAGCTGTGCCTTGCAATAGATGGCTTGGTCAACGACAATGACGACTGCTTCCAACTGTAACTTGTCGGCGATCTGAACACTTCTCTGCAGTATTGTTAGTACCGTATTCATTTCAGTCGGAGTGGCATCAATGACAGGGAGATACCCTATCACGCTCTTTGGTGGAACTTCAACACAAGACAGTAGTTGGTTGAATCCTGTCCAAGATGGCAGAGTCCCGTCAATGTTGTACTTGGTGATGTGGTATGCTAGGTCTATCGTCTTAGGGTGCTGGAGTAATGGGAAGTACGTTGCTCGATCCAATGGAACGCTGGTTGCGAATGGAGCGGGTCCTTCTTTTTTCCCTCCATAATATGTGGCAAGGTTCACTGCAGGTGGCTGCATCGATCTCTCCCACGTCCTCTTAACTGTAGTGACTGGTGCTGGTTGTACTACTTCATGGGATTGACTTGGTCGCTGTATTATAATCCCATTGGTATTGTGCGTTGTTCCGCGCCCAGACAATGTCTCCTCCCCGAAGTCATTATTGTACCATACGAGTGTGACATGCTTGCCCGCCTGAATGATTGATGGAAGAGCATCCTGTCCACGATGTAGTTCTTGGTTAGCCAGTGCAGTGTCATGATTTAAGACGACAGAGTTTGAGACGCAGTAACCAAACCCGTTCAGTAGGCTGATTAATTGGGCTGAACCTGAGAGATGACGTACTGTCATTGCAAGTGACAAATGTTTGGGCATCTGTTTCCTTCCCTTTGATTGGAGGTATATGATGTCCTGTGAAATTGTGAGAATTCTTCTATGTATTGTAGATTATATCTTTACAAACTCATCAGAATCAGGTTCGTCTGACACTCCCACCATCCATGCAATAAAGTTATAGAGACAGGCAGGTACAATTGCTTCTGCGGCATTTGTTGTCAGGTGCTCAGAGGTTGGGGGCCATGGCATATTTGGCTTGATCTCATCTATTGCATTTCTCAATTGTAGTGCAGTGAAGTAGTGTTCTCTAAGGTTATTCTCAGTATACCCAGGTTGCTTTGGTGGGGTTGGTTCAGAGTCGGATGTTTGTTCTTTCTCTGTTGTGTCATCACCTGAACCATGCATGGTTTCTTGCAACACTTTCTTTTCTTCAACCAGCACTTCAGTGGAGATGTCATTAACATACACAAGGTGTCCTTGGCAGCGCATATACGGGGTTAGAAAGCATAGTTGTGGAAATGTTTTCATCAGTCTTGTCTTGAGAAAGCCACTTTTGTAGTTTGATTCTATTCCGTGTGTTGCTTTGATTTGTTTCATGAACATGTCATTAAGTCGTTTCAGTCTGTAGATTTCCTTGTTGTCTATTATAAGATCCTTGACTGTTGCACAAAATAATGTGTATGCTTCTGAGTAGTTGGAGTCTCCTTGTTGCTCTGCATTAGGTGTTGTTGCTAGTTTGCCTAAATACCGGGTATACTCTTTGTAGCAGCGACCATGGTATTTTACCTCTATCGCAACACAATCGCGGTCTTGAATTTGAAGCAGCAGGTTTGTATTGTTGTTGTCTTTAGCAGCTTGCTGCAGTCTTGGTGCCTCAATTGTTGAGCACCTTGTTAGAGGCTCTTTTCTTCGTCCCCTTTTGCCTGTATTGATTGTTCTCTCTTTCTGACAAAGGATGCATATATTAGGCAACACATATTGGGATCTGGCTGAACATTTGGGCTTGCCTAAGCTGGAGCGTAGAGCACGTTTCTTGACTGGTTGTGGGCCTTTATGCACCTTGTCAATGTTGACGTTGATGTCATTGCATGTTGAAGCTGCAATAAATACACATAAAAGAAAACAATTAAAATTATGTGAGTTAAAAATGTCTAGACCTCGTCATGGTTAGCCTGACTAGATTCCCTCCCCCCCCCCCCCCCCTTCCTCAGACTTCCTTTTAAAAATTTATTTGTTTCACCTCGGCCCTACCTCCTTGCATAAATATTGGACAGTTCCTTCAATTCAAAATCGTTCAAGACTACACACAAAATCATTTTACATATACCTCACAAAAAAAAAAATCAAACGAAGTTTTGAAGCATTGTCATGATTTATTATTCAAGTTATTCAACCTACCAGTATTGGCTGCATTTTCTTCTCTCTTTTTCATGCTGCTTTGCACCCTGCTCACTCGTTGTTTATCGGTAAATCGTGAATAACACACTTGATGAAACGCTGCATCATGCGGTATAGCTATAGCAGGTATTGTTACCATACTGTTGCCACGTTCGCCGAATTCGTCAGCGTGGTTCTTCACGAAATTTCTCGCAATTTCAGCTTGATCACCTTCTAAATTCTGCCACGTAAGAACAAATTGCAAATATCGCGGCCATGTTCTATCACTAAAAGGTATTAAACTTGATCTTTTGGCCGGAGAAATGCACATATAACAGCGTTTCTCGCTCCCACACTCGTCACCGTCGCTGCTACTGGAGGCCGCCATTTTGTTTACTCGCAGCCGGACGCCCAGACATCGTTCGTAGCGCAAATAAGCGCGATCCTCATTGGTCAATACATCGAAATGCGTTCGAGGCTAAACGGAGATTTTGGAAATAAAATTATAAATTTCAACTATATTACAGACTAACGTACCAGAATCTGACTTGTGAAAAGTCATGAACATTATTTCTTAATTTTTTCTATATTATCATGCCAATTTGATGCCCACCCGATTTTCAGGTCACGAAATGAAATGAAAAATTGGAACACCTGGCAGTCTAGTCCTGGCGAGGGTCTGCAATCTCTGATTTCCCTTGCTTGTTTGCTGTTGGTTTTTTTAACAATATCTTGATTTTTGAGGTATTTTCAGCCTTGGACACATCCCATGGAAGTGATATATTTTGCTTGTCGCAATTGTAGAATTCCTTTAAGACAAGTGCATAACCAGTGCAAGACATCATTTACTTCATGAATCGAATCAACAGATCATTGATAGACGTATGCCGACGCCGGCCGAAGGAAGTAGAAGGTTATGGAATCATGGAATCCATGGAATCATGAAATCATGAATCATGGAATCATGAATCATGAATCCATGGAATCAAATCATGGAATCATGAAATCATGAAGTCATGGAATCCATCATTGCTTCAGATATGAAATCTTTCCTCTTCTCCAATGGCTTGATCTCTGATCATCAATTTGGTTTCAGACCTGGACACCACTCTGGACATGCTGCTTCTGCTTTCTCAACAATGGATGGAGGTCCTCAATGCCAAACAGGAAATTAGAGCAGTCTCCCATGACATATCACGTGCCTTCGATACGGTCTGGCACCCCGCTCTACTCACCAAACTCTCCTCTTTTGGTATCCATGGAAATCTCCACACATGGCTGGCGGACTTCCTCTCTAGTCGTAGTCAACGTGTGGCCCTGAATGGGTTTCTCTCATCTCCTCTTCCTGTTCAGGCTGGAGTTCCCCAAGGCAGTGTTCTGGGCCCTGTGCTTTTTCTGGTCTTCATCAATGATCTCTCTGACTCTCTTGAAAATCCTCTCTATCTCTTTGCTGACGACTCTACTCTCTGTCGCTCCATTCTTCATCCCTCAGATCAGCAGTCTGCAGCCTCCTCACTCTCTGCAGACCTTGACAAAATCACAGACTGGGCAAACAAGTGGAACATGTCTTTCAATCCTGACAAATCTCACACTCTTACGATGTCTCTCCGAAAAGACCGACTGGACAACCCTCCCATCCACTTTCTGAATAATCCTCTCCAAGAAGTTCTGTCACTCAAGCTTTTGGGTCTCACTATCTGCCATGATCTTTCCTGGAAAAACCACATTTCAAATCTGGCCTCCAAAGCCAGTCGCCGACTGGGCATCCTCCGTCGTGCGAAGTCCTTCCTTGGCACACCTGAGCTCCTCACCACATACAAGGCTTTCATCCGCAGCTCAATGGAATACTGCTCTCCCCTCTGGGCTGGTGCTCCTGCCTCACACCTAGCTCGCCTTCACGCTGTTGAAACCAAAGCATTCAGAATCATTGGAATCTCCCGCGATGAAGCTAACTCCAAGGGCCTCTCACTCACTCACCGCAGGCAGGTTGGTGGTCTTTCCGTCTTCTACCGACTCCTCTCTGGCCTTGCCCCCCCAGCTCTCTCTGGGCTCTGTCCCGCAAATATTCCTACAGGTCGCACAAGATCTGCCTGCAACCCTCTTTTGGTTAAACTGCCAAAATCAAGACTCTCTGCTCACCTTCACTCCTTCATTCCTCTTTTCTCCCGCCTCTGGAACAAACTCCCTCACTCTCTTCAATCCCACTCCACCCTCCAAGTCTTTAAAACAGCTGTTCACCACCATCTCTTATCTTCCCCCATCCAAAACCTTGATCTTTTCTACCCCCGCTAATTTCACCCCAATTCCACTTTTTGAAATACCAACTTTTGTCCTGGAAGTCCTTGGTGTCCTTGTGCTTTATACTTCTCCCTCCCCCCCCCCCCCCCCCTTCCCACGCCTCCTCCCCCCAGGCCCTCTCCCTTCCACACATCTCCCTGCTCTCGGATGTTGTGTGTGTGTGCTTCCCCTTTTCTCCCCATCTTGTCTTCCGCTCCCTCTTTTTGTGTATTTTGTTTGTCTGGTCGATTTGTTTGTGAAGTTAATGTTAGCTCTTTCACGAGCCTCGAGTCAGTATACAAAAAAAAAAAAGAAAAAAAAAAATGTGACATTTCATATGTTAAGTCTTCGTCAGAGCAAAGTCTCAGCAGCACCTGCCCGACTTCCTATTTAACACTGATGAAGGGTTAATGCTCGAAACATCGGCTTCTTTTTGCTTCCCACAGTGGTTAGCATCCTTCGATCGATGTCCTGTCGAGTCATTCAAATGTTCTGCAGCAGAGGACTGGTAGATCAACACTCGCATTCTTGACCTTCTTCGTTTTTATTAACCTTGTTCCTGTAAACCCTCCTGCCCCCAAAGGTACTCTATAATATGGATGCCCTTCCAGGTATTGATCATTAAATTATTTCACCAATGTTATGTAAGTTTTAACATACTTGATGTTTTGTTAACCAGAAATCTTGTAATTATTTGTTACTCGAACTTTGTTATTTTAAGTCCAGGTTAAATTTGAAGTACCCTCATGTCATATGGACCATGACACCTGCTTTAAGCCTTCAATTATATATTTTATTTAATTGAAGCCACAGATGTTTAAATGATCTCCAGGACTTCCTGGGCCTGTCACCGCTCCCTTGAGAGTTTCTGTTATGTGGAGTCTATTATTGTGTTCGGGTCTGATTTGTGACACAATTGGAGCAGACGTTGTTTGATTTGAAGCCTGAATGTCCATAGCCAGGGCTATGGTATACAGTTTGTCATGCTTTGCACCTCCAATCGAAAAACAAATGATGTGAGATGAAAAATGACGTCACATGGTTACCAGGAGACATTGGTGCAGACTGAAGCGGGATCAAAACCGTGTTCAGACTCTTCACATTTGGTGCAACCATGTCCAGTACTTGTTTGAACGTTTTTGTGAAAATGCTCCAGTATGTAGTCGGGCCTCGTAACCGGCTCGCGAAGCACCTGGGCCAACAATACGTGATATGGGAGCTGCCCGCCATAACTTTTATGGGATGTGGCATGAGGAATAAGAAGAAGATAACAATTTCTTTCTATTCTCAGATCCTCACTTGCGAATTCATGCATTATATAAAAAAAAATAACCACCTTTAGAGGCCATTTTTCCCCGCTAGCGGGGGTTGGCCTTTTTCGGGAACCGTGGTTGTTGTTGTTTTTTGGTCCCCTTTTTGAAGCAATGTTTTACGGCCGGATGCCCTTCCTGCCGCCAACCCTTTTTGTCGCCTTTTACGACAAGCAGGGAATTACCAGTGAACTGGTACTCAATTAGCCGACCTCGGAAGGATGACAGGCTGAGTCAACCCCCCTGGCGTTAATTCAGCGATCGACCGGGATTCGAACCCAGGATCCTAGGATGTCCTAAGCCGGCACCCTAGCCGCTAGCCCCAACACCAGGGATCAATTGGTTATTTGGTCATTGGTCATTTGGTCCTGTGCAATCATTGGTTATTCACCACGTTCTTCCCTCTTGAGGAACCAGGGTTATCAATATTGGTAGAGGAAAACCAATTGTCCCGTACAAGCAGGGCCACCTCTCACATTTGGAGCCTTTTTCTCCTTCACTACGTTTGTTGCATGGAACGAATGTTTCTTCGCACAGTAAAGATGATATACGAGGTGCCGTCACTTTGCACATATGCTTTTAATTCCTGTGAATAACGATATTCACCATTTTCTGGACATTAAACCATGGTTGCGATCATCTCTGCCAAACCAAAGCTGGAGTCAAAACTACGCAGTTGTTTGAAATATGTGTTTTTTTTCTTTCTTTCTTTTTTTGACAATCTTTCAGGCGCACGACTGTCCGGCCTTGTCAGAAACGAGGTGCCGTTTGTCCAGCGTCATGTCACGGTGAGCATTTAGATGTAATATGGAGTCCACAAAAGGAATGCACTTATATGTCCACTTCATGGGGCTGATGCATATAAAAAGCATCCCGTTTTATTCAATAGAAAAAGACATTGTGACAAAAGAGGGGCTGCGGGGGATGAAGCAGGGGAAGGGGAAAGAATACGAGAACAAAACCCGGCCTCGAAAGAGAAAGACAAAGGGGAATGTGGTGGGTGTCGGATGGGAAAAGCATTGGACACACCATCGAGAAAGAGCCGTATAATTTTCACGAACCATGAGAGCATTGTGTACGATTCGAGGGTCATTCTTCAAACGGTGTACTCATCATAGTCCAACACACGCCGACATGTTTAATCTTCCAATATACAATGGGATATATTTAGTAATAAAATATATAAATGTAACAAGTTCCCTTTCAAGGAAATTCAACGCAGGAGGAGGCCACTAGGCCCATCAAGCCTGTGCAATGGTTGCCAACCTATGGCTGTTTGTCTACACTTTCTATCCTTTTTTTTTAATGCTGAGCATCAAGCAAGGAAGCAGCACATAAGAGTTATAAAGTCTTTGGTACGACTCGGCCGATGTTCGAACCACTGATGTCCCAGACTCGGAGCGGACGCTGTAATCGTTACATCACTGGGGCCGGTGAGCTTGATCACACGAACGCCTTATTTTTTAGCACATGTTTGATTATTATGTACACGTCATTTGCCGAACATTGAGAACATGTCACGCACTTTTGAATATACAAATATGGTCCTTGTAAGACAATTAACATTGTTTGATATTTTGTCCACCATAGGCCTTTGTCAATCACAAACTTTTGTCTTGTGGCTTCAACTGTAACGTTACATGTGGAAGTGAAGGGAAACACACCCGTATCCTCTCTGTCTCTCTCCGCTCTCTATCTGTCTCGCTCCCTGTCTGTCTCGCCCTGTCTGTCTCGCTCTGTCTGTCTCGCTGTCTGTCTGTCTCGCTGTCTGTCTGTCTCGCTGTCTGTCTGTCTCGCTGTCTGTCTGTCTCGCTGTCTGTCTGTCACACTCTCTGTCTGTCTCGCTCCCTGTCTGTCTCGCTGTCTGTCTGTCACGCTGTCTGTCTGTCACGCTCTCTGTCTGTCACGCTCTCTGTCTGTCACGCGCTCTCTGTCTGTCACGCGCTCTCTGTCTGTCACGCTCTCTCTGTCTGTCACGCTCTCTCTGTCTGTCACGCTCTCTCTGTCTGTCACGCTCTCTCTGTCTGTCACGCTCTCTCTGTCTGTCACGCTCTCTCTGTCTGTCACGCTCTCTCTGTCTGTCACGCTCTCTCTGTCTGTCACGCTCTCTCTGTCTGTCACGCTCTCTCTGTCTGTCACGCTCTCTCTGTCTGTCACGCTCTCTCTGTCTGTCACGCTCTCTCTGTCTGTCACGCTCTCTCTGTCTGTCACGCTCTCTCTGTCTGTCACGCTCTCTCTGTCTGTCACGCTCTCTCTGTCTGTCACGCTCTCTCTGTCTGTCACGCTCTCTCTGTCTGTCACGCTCTCTCTGTCTGTCACGCTCTCTCTGTCTGTCACGCTCTCTCTGTCTGTCACGCTCTCTCTGTCTGTCACGCTCTCTCTGTCTGTCACGCTCTCTCTGTCTGTCACGCTCTCTGTCTGTCACGCTCTCTCTCCCTGTCTCGCTCTCTCTCTCCCTGTCTCGCTCTCTCTCTCCCTGTCTCGCTCTCTCTCTCCCTGTCTCGCTCTCTCTCTCCCTGTCTCGCTCTCTCTCCCCCTCCCTCTCCCCCTCCCTCTCCCTCTCCCTCTCCCCCTCCCTCTCCTCCCTCCCTCTCTCTCTCCCTCTCCCTCTCCCCCTCCCTCTCCTCCCTCCCTCTCTCTCCTCCCTCCCTCTCTCTCTGGATATCATATCTCTATTTCCCATTTTTCATATGCATGCCGAAACCATTAATCAAAATATATTAACATTTCGTGTAAAGTCAAAGTAATGGGCAAGATGGTCGAGTTTAAATTGTAAAGCAAATACCAATGAACATTAACCTAATGAGTAATTTGTAAACCCTCGTTGTTTTGTACAGGAAGATATTTATTTGTATATTATATATTTTTTACATTGATGGTGGAACCTATACAAGTACATAAATCACATGCAAGGCAAGGACATTAGAAGAGAATAGTATACTTTGATGTGAATTGCAAGGACCTTGGTTGATGGACAAATATATATACAAGATGGGATTTGAACTTTGGTACCCATCATCATGAGGCAGCTGTTCAGATGACATGAAACGGGCCTTTACACCGGTATGTTGTGGTGCACTACTGGGTTTCACTCTAACCACAACAACACCTCCCTCCCTACCACACCCTTCCACCCAATTACCCTGTGTTTGCTACAAATCTCAAAATTGCACCGATCATTAACGTTCTCCTCCTCCGTTCCCATCTGAGCATGCAGCTCGTGATGATGTGATCTCGGGGTGAAATCCCCGTACCCGTATCGACCGTCACCCTATTCCTTCGTAATTGATCCATGAAGATGCCGAACTATCCTTGTGTTATTGTGTTCCATGAACCGCAGACGATGCAGAAAACCAAACGGGCCTCTTCACGGCCCTGCGACCTGCCTGCGTATCACGTTATCAATACCGCGCATCCAGTTTTGAGTCAAAAGTGACAGCTGGTGTTCATATTAGCCTGTTGATGTAATTACCATGATGCTTTCTGCTCCTGTGGAGGAAATGTTATTATTTTCTTCAATCGCGACGCTCCGCGAATCCACGAGCTAATGGCATCGTTGCTCCGGTGGTGGTCTAGTGTTACAGCACAGTCGTCTTATTTTTTAAGGATTCTCACTGTCATTACGAACGCACCTCCACAAACCGTACAGATTACTTAAAGGAAACGTGTAAATGTGACTTCGCTTTCAAAACATTCTATCTACTACCTACATGCGGCCTTGGAGGAATCAGATACTGTAGGCCTATACCGAAACCAATCCAAGGCTGTCTGACTTTCAGTGAACGTCAGAAGATGTTGTGGGTGATAATATCACGTGTATCCCAGAGAGGGTAATAGAGGTATGAAGGGCGGGCTGTGACGATCTTGGTGTTTTTCCTTTTGAAAGGTTCGTGCGACGAGCTGCTGAGCATAGATGAAGATTGCATACATATTCCCTCTTTTCCATGAAATACATTTTGTTCCTTTTTGTTCTGCCTGTGCATCACCAATTGTCGAACAAGGATTGGATTGAATTCGCAATAATTGTCAAATCTATTGATCTGTAGCATGGTATTTGATCCTTGTGCCATATAAAACATGATGTTTAAAGAGCAATGGTCTCCTATATATATATATATTGTTGCGGATCTCGGTTTCGGCGCTCCCCTTACCGAGGGGGGGTTTAATCCCCTCGTCTTTTAAGCTGGCCGTCCGAGTCCTGGAAGATATTGCGCTCCTTTGCGGGGTTGAGGTTGACCAGGGTGACTGGTCAATGGAGTCCCAGATACCTTCGCCAACCTCTCCGCAAAGCAGGACGATACTTCTGCTCGAACCGCAGATGTGATGGTAATTGCCGAGCGGTTCAGCAACCCACGATCCGAGCCGTTAGCAAATAGACTAACCCGATTCTGAGCGGTTCTAATCGTGCCACCGATATTCAATGGGGAAAAGACTAAGACGATCGGACAAGAGGAAGCAAAGAATACGAAGGGTAAAGGAAGAACAAATATGATTTATTACTATCTACAAGAGGAAACGAAAGAAGGGAATATACAAGGAGAGGAAATAAAAGGACATAGGGCAACCTTAGACACTCTTATATAACACGCCCCAGGACATTACAGACAGACTTACACGAATAGGGAATGGCAGGAAGGAATGCCTGGAAGGAGGAGAAGGTCCAAGCAGATGGCAGGGCAGGAAGGTCCGG
Organism: Myxine glutinosa; assembly: GCF_964187855.1. NCBI lineage: Eukaryota > Metazoa > Chordata > Myxini > Myxiniformes > Myxinidae > Myxine > Myxine glutinosa. Next base: position 14,053,267 of record NC_136271.1, read on the forward strand.
ACAGATGGCACAGCGTCGAGGTCAGCTCCAGGTCGCGCTCCGGTCCACGCTCTGGGCTTGAGGTGAAACCCGGCGGCAGCTGCATGTATCGGTTTCACGCGGTCGGACAATACGAATATATTGCGGTATTGTCACCGTCAACGGACCCACTCTCCTGCCTTATGACTCGTCGTGTTCATCTGCTGCCTCTCTGCGGTCTCCTCTCTCTCTTCTGCATGAAAAGGCTTTGCGTTCGCGCTTTTATTGCAAGGCTCGCGTATTAAGCCGCGTCCACTTTGCTCCACCTGCCGGTGAACATGCCTCGGCCCGGATTGGCCACGAGGGTCCATTCGTACCTCCCCTCGTGACGCGTCGATGGGGCTACACCTGTGTTCCTGGCCGCTCCTCCCTTTTCCTCCCACTCTGACCGCGTGCGTAATGGCGGCTTGGGGCCAGCAAACAACCAAAAGGGCAGCGAACGCTGCAATACAGCTACTGGCACTTTGAAGAGAGAGAGATGATTGGGGATAATTGAAGGGGCCATCTTATTTGATTAATACAATGCAGAGTCACACTATTGGAAACAGATCCTTAACTGAAACATTGACTAATTAAATAACTAAAGAAGAATCTATGGTGTCCTACGTGTTGCAATATGACCTAACTAGGGTGCAACCTTTACAAAGGGGGATATTTACAAGAATTATTATTTTACAAAGTGAAGGTTCTAAAAACCGTAACAATATATATATATATATATATATATATATATATATATATATATATATATATATATATATATATATATATATATATATATATATATATATATATATATACATATATATATATATATATATATATATATATAAAGAGATAAGACTCCGCCCCTCCCCCCCCCCCCCACGTGATGGGGAGGCCACACCTCGACCTTTGTCATTGGGTGTCAAGCAAAGCTGTGAGGCCCCGCCCCGAAGACGACGATTGGTCGTGGCCATGGACTGATGTAAAGGGACGTCAGGATTATTCGTATGACGTCAGAGAGCTGGAAGGTTCGAGAAGAGGAAGAATCAACGATCTGGCTGTCTCGTTCTGGCTCTCGGCTCGTGTGGGCGCTGTCGTATCGGGTGCACTGGTGGGGAGATATGTCAGGACTTTGGGACTTTTGCAACATTGGTGGAGGGGATGTTTGTTAATGTGGTGCTTTTTGGGGGTGGAGAGAGCCGCGTCTCGCTTGGCGGTGGAAGCGAGGAAGGGCCGGTTGGCTGCTTGTTCACGCCTGGGCGTTTTCGGCGCCATTTGTTGGTGTGCTTCCCGCACTGTGGTTTGGAGGCGACAAACGCCAAACCCCCTCGTTGAGACCAGAGTTAAGTGCAGGTCGGCAGGAACATCACTTATTTTTATTTAATCTTTCCCCTTGTTTGTATACGAGTCTGAATGGAGACGTCTTAAATAGGAATTGGTGTTTTTACCTCGCCTTTCATTTTTGTCTCTTGCATTTATTTTCATTAAATCCTTTATTTTTGCATTTCATTCTTGTATTGTGGATTTTGCTGTCCCTTATTTGTGTTTGTGGGTTCGGATTAACTCATTGTCGGCCGTCCGATCAGATAAGGCTTTGGGCCTTTCACTCGCGCGCCAGACAATCCCGCCAACGTTCGAAGTACGCCTCGGAGTTCAAGCTCGTTTCAGTCATCCGTCACCCAGGGGTCTTAACCCTGGGGATGCGACATTTGGTGTCAGGTAGTACGATTTAGACTCGGTGACCGGGGTGCGAGTGCGATACTCGCCGAGTGGAAATTGCGCTGTTTTCGGAAGTAAAATTTTAACGATCTCTCTCTCTCTCTCTCTCTCTCTCTCTCTCACTCGATCGATCGATCGATCGATTGGAGGACCGAGGTCGAAATTGTTAGTCGATTGGTGTGCAAAAATGCAACATTGCGTTTTCAAAAAAAAAATTGCGTTTTTTTTCTGAGGTAAATTCAGCGTGCGCAGAGAAGCTCTTCGTCACATAATGGCGGACGTGTACGAAATGGCGGAACATCCAGAAGGTTCTGAAGTGCAAGGAAGCGGGTCAGGGGTAGAGTTGTATTAGGGTAGGATTGGAACCTCCCCTGTCCCGCGTGTTCGAACCCCCTCCCCCACAATGTTGGAGCCAGGGAAGCAGGGAGCAGACCCGATGGCTTTCCAGGCCATTATAATAAATTTTATGGGTGAATTGAAGGGAAAAATTGATGGAATGAGTGACAAAATTGATGGAATGGATGGTAATTTGAGGGGAATTTGTGATCGAATGGAGGGGAAATTGATGGACTGAAGGGAGAAATGAACGGAATGAATGAACATTTGGAAGGCCAAAATGGGGAAATAACACAAGAACTGGGGGGAACTAATTGATAACGTAGTGGGGGCACAGGAGGGGAAATGTTTGTTGGAAGAGGACCTGGAAGGCTATTGGACCTGTGTGGATGCCAGAACGCACCAGCAGAGGGAGGAATTGGGACTTTTGTAGCACCAGGGCGGTGGTTTGGAACAAGAGGTGAAAGAATTGGATGCTTCACAGATGAGGTAGTTTGCTTTGGATCATCTGCAGTTCCTTCCTTTCTCCACACTTTCACCTTTCCATCACTTTGATAAAGGTTTATCTTGGTCTCATCTGTCCATAAAACCTTGTTCCAGAACTCTACTGGTTCACCTCTGTACATCTTGACAAATTCTAATCAGGCCTTTCTATTTTTGGTGCTGATGAGAGGTTTGCATCTTGCGGTGTAGCCTTTGTAATTCTGCTGTCGAAGTCTTCTGCGAACGGTGGATTGTGATACTTTCACCCCTGCACTCTGGAGGTTGTTGGTGATGTCACTGACAGTTGTTTTCAGGTTTTCATTCACAGCTCTGATGATTTTCTGTTATCAACTGCAGTTGTTTTCCTTGAGCGACCTGGACATTGTCTATTACCAAGTACACTAGTGGTTTATTTATTTTTGAAGATATTTCAAATTGTTGTATTTGCTATTTCAAATTTTTAAGACTCCCAAGGGAAAATCAATGGCTAAAAGCAACACTAGACATTCACAGCTCTTTATGAACAATCAATGCAACAAGAAACAAAACACCTGTCAGTCATTTGTTCCAATACTTATGCTTACCTAAAATTGGGAGAATGGTAAAAATTGGGGGAATTATTGTTCTGCAATGGTAAAACAAGTATGTACAGAAATACCAAGAAATAAAAGTTGACCTTCTGAACTTTTGCCTCATATTCATCTTTTGATCTCAAATCCAAATTTCTGGAGTATAAAGCAATAATAACAAATTTGACTTCTCTGTTCCAATACTTATGGAGGGCACTGTGTATTATCAGAGGATAGATATTATATTTTCGCCTCTGAAACAGGGGGTGGTGTTGGGGGAATAGTGGAGGGGACTTTTCGACTCCCCCTTGTATTTGTTAATATTCATACAGACACAAGAAAATCTCATAATATGAGAGATGCTTTACACTAAAGAATCTTCCGTTTAAAGGGCTGACCTTGGTTAAAAGGCTCATAGCTAGAGTACACACCTTTGAGCCTTCAGTCTGGGTTGGATTCCTGACCTGTCACCCTGGTCTTTCGCGGACAGGGTGTTGCTCAATAAGCGTGCCGTCCTTCGGATCGGACGTCAAGCCAGAGTCTTGTCCAGTGGCATTTGCCGCTGCACATTGAAGATCCCACGTCGCTTTTTGCTGGAGTAGTCCTGGCCATCTTCCAAATTTGTGCCCGAATCTACAGGGAGTACTCCATAAGTACACCACCCACAACCCAGAAGTGATGTAACCAGCAGCCAGGAGTGCTGCATATGAATGAACGTTTTCGAAAATCTGTTTTGAATAGATGGAAAAGGTGAAAATGGCCACCATTGGTTGTTAAAGTTTGTTCGAAACGATGTGCTTTGCTTTGTGACCACCTCTAACTTTTTAGCACCAATCTTTTGGAATCTTTTTAATTGAAAAAGAGGGCTATATGTTACATTCTGTGTTAATCACGCAGTATATGTGTTTCGTTTTAGAGCAAGCAATATTATGTACGGTACACTTGTTCTTTCTCGTCTAATTACCACCCTTTTGTACCTCCTATTTTGGTCACCCAAGGTCTACCCCCGGACAGCAAAGAGGCAGAGAAAGACGCTACCACATTGTCAGGGCGGTTTCCGAGGGAGTACTGGTCAGAGGCACTGCTCTTCTTCTGCAAACCAATGGGTGAAGAATAGAAGAGAGGACAAGAGGCAAAGGAAAGAGACTCCATGTTGCTTTCGACAAGTCCTCTCATTGCCTCGCCGATTGCACTGAACGGTCGATTTCAAACTTCGCCAACAGCCCAACATTACTTAGTCCAATGTCCCAGTCTGACTGCTGCTGGTTTGTTTTTGGGGTGTTTTTGTATCTTGTACAGATATTTATTTTCAAAAGCAAATGTTCTCTGAAAGCATCAGAGATTTGAAGAAAGAAACGTTCCTATGTTCCTGCCAGTTTACCAGCTGTTATTGACCAGTGGTTTGTTGACCAGTGGTGGTTGTGTTTGACCAGTGGTTATGTTTTAACAAGTGGTTTGTTGTTCAACTTTGCACACTTGCACAATTGTTTTTTTTTGAAGTTCATCATTCTAATAAAAGTAAATTGTCAGAATCATCTTGTCTGCAGTAGTCCCTTGAGTGATTGGTGGGTGCTATATTATGATTGGCTCATCCCAGATTTGAAATGGTGGGGCATGGAGGTGCTGATGGATTGGATGCACTGCCCGATAGCTTCATCGGAACTTATCAATGTTTTCAAACTTATCGGAACTTATACTAAGCCCACAATGACAGACTGGCCCACGATGCACACATGGGTGAAGCCTTCAAGTTCCGAGTAGCTCATTTCTACCTACAATGATTCAAGTAGGACGACAACAAAACCATGCACAATATACAGTCACGTGAAAAAGTAAGTACACCCCATGTAAAGTTTTGACTTTTTCAACATATTTCAACATACAGTTATTTGATCTTCATTTCAACAATATTGATAGATAAAGGTGATATAACATAACAAATATCATGAAACATTTACATTTTGTAGTCCATTGTATAATTTAAATAAACATAAATGCAAATTTCACATGTGGAAAAAGTAGGTACACCCTTGGCTCCAATAGGTGGTGTTGCCCCCTTTGGCAGAAACAACCTCAAGTCGGCGTTTCTTATAACTGTCTACCAGTCTCTGACATCGCCTGGGAGAAATTTTTCCCCACTCCTCAATGCAGAATTCGTTCAGCTGTGCGATGTTTGAGGGGTTTCTTGCATGCACAGCTCCTTTCAAATCCCTCCACAACATCTCGATGGGATTTAGATCCGGGATTTGACTTGGCCATTCCAGAACCCTCCATTTCATTCTTTTCAGCCATTCCTTGGTGGATTTACTGGTATGTTCAGGGTCATTGTCATGTTGCAAGGACCACCTTCGGTTGAGCTTCAACTTTCCGACAGATGGCCTAACATTATCCTCAAGCACCCTCTGGTACAATGAAGAATTCATAGTGGATTCTATGATGGTGAGCTGCCCAGGCCCTGATGCAGCAAAGCTGCCCAAATCCATAATATTTCCACCACCATGCTTTACAGTTGGTATCAGGTTCTTGTGGTCAAATGCTGTCTTTGGTTTTCGCCAAACATGTCTTCTGGTACTGTGGCCAAATAGCTCTACCTTTGACTCATCTGTCCAGAGCACATTGTTCCAGAAGTGCTGGTCTTTGCCGAGGTGTTCATTGGCAAACTTTAGTCTTGCCCTGATGTTATTTCTGGACAGCAACGGTTTCCTCCTGGCACACCTCCCATGTAGATCAAATTTGTGCAGCCTCTTTCTAATGGTAGATGCGTGCACTTTGACATCAACAGTGGCAAGAGCTACCTGTAGGTCCAGTGATGACATTCTGGGGTTCTTAGAGACTTCTTTCAGCATCTTGCGGTCTGCTCTCGGGCTGAACTCGCTGGGGCGGCCTGGCCTGAACAAGTTGGCAGTTGTTTGGAATCTTCTCCACTTGTAGATGATTTTCCGGACAGTCGAATGATTGATTTCAAATTGTTTGGAGATCTTTTTAAATCCCTTCCCAGACTCGTAGGCATCTATAACCTTCTTTCTGAAGGCCTCAGAGAGCTCTTTTGATCTAGGCATGGTGACGCCGCACACTTCAACAACAAAGAGCAAACCAAACTAAATGTCTGAGGTTTAAATAAGACAGCTTCCTCCAAGATCCTCTCTAACGAGGTTCTAATCATTTGCACCTGAGCTGGTGCACCTGATTCTAATTTTAGGTATTTGAAGTAGTGATAAATGTAGGGGTGTACTTACTTTTTCCACATGCGAAATTTGCATTTATGTTTATTTAAATTATGCAATGGACTACAAAATGTAAATGTTTCATGATATTTGTTATATTATATCACCTTTATCTATCAATATTGTTGAAATGAAGATCAAATAGCTGCATGTTGAAATATGCTGAAAAAGTCAAAACTTTACATGGGTGTACTTCCTTTTTCACGTGACTGTAATCTCCAGATGCTGCCATCTAGCGAGCAAGTACAAGTTGAAGACCTCCGAGGCAGACGAGCGCATAATCGAAAAGCTCATTGCAGGGATGAGGTATCAGGAGCTACAGAAAGAGGTCCTTGCGAAGGACGACTCTCACGTTGGTCAACGCCCTGGAAATAAGTCAAGTACATGAAATCTCTGTCACTCACATGGAGCTGTTCAACCAGACCCAACAGACAACCAATTTCATCCACACCAATGGGCACCACCCAAAAGAGTGCTGCTTCTGTGGAAGACAACATCCACCCCAGCCCCACCACCGATGTCCAGCATGTGCCTCGACTTGAGAAGCATGCGTAAAGCAAAACCCTTGGAAGGCCATTTCGCCCTCGAGATTGAGGCAAGAATAAGGCTGACAGACAATTCGCCCAGAGACCAAAGGGTGCAAATCCTTCACCTGAAATCCCATCCACACTCTGGGGAGAAATGAAGAAGCTTACAGGGACTGCGACATGTTGAGGTTCACCACCATCAAAAGCCACAGCTAGACTATCTTTTCCTGGCACAAGATTTTCACCGACTTGGCTATTTTATAACCTGACCGAGCAGATGTTCATTCCCTGAGGGTCAAGATCGACACTGGGAGTGGAGGGCAATACCTTGCCCCCATGGATATACAGGTAATTGCCTCCCCAAAATATCGACTCATCTCGACTGCTCTCACCTGGCCGTATTCAAGAGAAACCCCAGACAATACTAATGGCCTACAATGGCTCACAAATTTGGCAGTTTCGCACCCTTATGGTCCCATGCAGCAACCACCACTACAGATTGTGGTAGCCAGTTCGAATTGGCTCTATTTTGCGAGCTAACTGAACTGGGTACCGACCGTGTCCAAACAACTGCTTACCATCCAGTAGCGAATGGTATGCTGGAGCATTTCCACCGCCAACTGGTTTTCCCTGAAAGCGCATGACAACTCCACGCACCAGACGGACGCCATACCTATGGTCCTGCTTGGTACGCGAGCTGCTTCAAAAGACGACATTGGATGCTCCACTACAGAGCTAGTGTACGGCGCAACACTTCATCTCCCAGGAACATTGTTCTCGGCATCCGATGACACGTTACCCGACACCACCAACGATGCCAACCAACTTCGTTCAGTCATACAGGGCGTCTGCGCAACACCTGCACGTACGTGCAGTTTTTATTCCCCATGGATTTTCTACTTGCACCCACGTATTCGTACAGCATGGCCCTGTCTGGAAACCCTTGCAACAACATTATGACGGTCCTTACAAAGTTCTACTATGCTCTGATAAGACCTTCGTACTCAACGGTGGTCATGATACAGTCTCCATAGATTGCTTGAAGCGATCTTTTCTTGATGCAGCACTGGAGCCAACCCTGGCTAATTGTACTCTGCTTCCCATTTATATATTCTCAGAGAGAGAGAGAGAGAGCATTCACGAAAGTCACCTCTTCTCCACAAACTGCTTGCACCTGCTCAAAAATACTATATACGGAAGTAATCAGAAAACTCTCGCATCCTGGCGATATTTCTACACAGGTGAAAGTCGAATTGCAACTTGTAACCTTTTAATGTAAATCACCTTTTAGCAGAAGCATCTCACCTCAATAAGCATTACTCAGTCGTCCATAACAACTTGTTCCTTATGGAATCGTAGATGTACAAGTCACGTAACAAGGTACCCTACCCCATCAAATAGGCTATAGTAAAGAAATTGTGACAATCCCGCACATGGAAATAAAAAAATTGGTTGTCAGTCTGGACAAAGTAAGGAATGAAAAGGAGAGAGTCGTAAATTAGGGGAACTTGAACGTCCAATGGGCTCAGTGCTCTCCTCGAACAGATCTCGTACTGATGATCTAGAGGTCAGTTAGGACAGGGCATCCCCCACCTAAGGTGGCCAGCTGGCAGGGTCACTCTCTAAAAGGAGAGGTGCTTGAAATGCATGTTTTGTTATGCTTAAAGGCGCAGTTGCCTGGTTGTGTTTTCCGGGGTCAGACTCGCCCTGCTTAGCCAGAGTCACAGACTTCTCAGACATGTGCAAGAGTACCCAGACACACGAGTCTATGAGCCTTGATCTCTATGGTTGAGCTCAAGGGGCTTCAGCTACACTGGATGTTCAGCCTGGTTGCACTTAAAACACATTTGGTTGCATTGAAAAGCCCAGATGATCATTCTCTGAGAGCAAGGCTCCAGTCAGATCTTCCTGGCCTGCAACGATGTTCTATGTGTGCCAAATCTGGGTTGGTGGCCATGAATGGCCTTCCTGTCGACCATTTGCCTTGGTTCCTCTGCACACATCCGGGGTGTGGCACTCGCTGTGCACTGCTCAGTCTATCCCGTGCACCAGCTCAAACCTGGGCGCGGCCTTCCCTGGATGTGGTCCTCCTTACACCTCCATTTAACTATTTGGCAGCCACTCATCCTGTCTCGTACTCCATTGCACACCAGCCAGCACATCTCTATTGCAGGTAGTATTGTGGTGGACGATCGCGTGGTCTTTGCGTCTTGGTATCAACATTGCTAGCCGCATCTGCCAGAAATTAATTTGCTTTTACAGCAGTTGCTGCTGTTGCACCTCTTCGCCATTTTTGCTTCTCACCTGTCCCTCCAACTTCCCACCACTTGTGCCTTCAACCTCCAGTTTAGTCCAGGCTGGCCTGGTGTGTACTCGGCAAGGGCCTATCCATGTGGTCACCGTCACCCTATTCCATATTTGCCGCACCGTCCTTGTAAGTGTTGGTGCTGAACGAGAGCTGTACCACCCCAATAGGAAAAATATTAGAATTGAAATGTTAACAAAAGTGTGTGTGTGTGTGTGTGTGTGTGTGGTGTGTGTGTGTGTGTGTGTGTGTGTGTGTGTGTGTGTTGCCCTTCTCTTCTTAGTGGATGACGGTCCATACAAAAATGTGAGCATTTGGAGTGTGGATTTGCTTGTCGTGCAGAAGGTACTGCACAGACACCAACCACACTCTGGAGAGAGTAGTGTAACCTGGTGTTGATGAATCTCTGAGGTCACATCACCTGTGATTCGTAGTTCAGGCAGGAATTTGTAATTACCCTGCGCTCGCGAAGTGAAAAGCAGGGTTAAGCAATCTGTGCGTACGTGTGGACACGTGTGCAGTGTCTGCATTAAAAAAAAATCATTTTCTCGGCAACCGTTGGTCCGATTGACATGAGATTTTACCGTAGGAGCGTGTCTGCCTGTTAATTTTATGACTGATAATTATGACGTCATATGTCATGTGGTACGGACGCCATCTTGGAAAAACGTTACACCGCCATATCTCCCAAACCGCTTAATGGAAAAAATGTAAACATGCCTCATTGTCAAGTGCACCCCATGGGGAATAAGATATGCTAATGTTGATGGCATAGGTGCCTCCATTATGACGTCATAATTCGACAAGTACAACGCTTGATCCGATCAGTATGAAAAAAAAAAAATTCCTCTGCAACTGTTAGTCTGATGAACACGAAATTTTCAGAATATGAGCGGCTCCTCCTATAGAATTGTTCTAATGATAATTATGACGTCGTTGGTCACGTGGTACAGGCGCCATCTTGGAAAATCGAAAAACGTTGCACCTCCATATCTCCGAAACCATTCATGGAAAAAATTGAAATATGGCTCAAGGTCAAGCACTCCCCTTGGGGAATAAGATATGTTAATGATGACGTCATCAGTACCGTAATAATGACGTCATCATTTGGCAAGTACCCTGCTTGATTTGACCAGTATGAATTTTTTCTCTGCAATTCCTGGACCGATTGACACGAAATTTTCACCATCGGAGCGCCTCATCCTGTAGAATATTTTAATGATAATTACGACGTCATAGGCACGTGGTACAGGCGCCATCTTGGAAAAAACGAAAAACGTTGCACCTCCATATCTCCAAAACTGCTCCATGGAAAAAAATGAAACATGGCTCATTGTAAAGAACGCCATATGGGGAATAGGTGCTGTTAACGATGGCGTCATTTGTGCCATAATTATGACGTCATAATTCCACAGGGACAACGCTTCTTCTGATCGGTTTGAAATTTATTGAGCATGATCTCTGCAACAATTATATTAGAGAATATAAATTTATGATGTCATCGATCACGTGGCCATATTGGATCGAATAACAAAAAACTAACGTTCAAAAACAGAAGAGTTGGCTCACACCAAGTTTACTGCGCAGGATAAGTGTTCTATGAATACCATATAGTTATCCTGCGCTTGTGTAGCGAAAAGCAGGGTTAAGCAATCAGTTGCGTATGTGTGCCGTGTGACGTACGTGTGCCGTACGTGTCTGCATTTTAAAAATTCATTTTCTCGGCAACCGTTGGTCCGATTGACACGAATTTTTACCATAGAAGCTCCATAGAAGCCTGTATAATTTTTATTCATAATTATGACGTCATAGGTCACGTGGTACGGACGCCATTTTGGAAAAATTTTACACTTCTATATCTCCCAAACCGCTCAATGGAAAAAATTGAAACCACTCATTGTCAAGTACTCACCATGGGGAATAAGATATGTTCATGATGATGTCATCGGTGCCTTAATTATGACGTCATAATTCGACGTACAACGCTTGATCTGATCAGTATGAATAAAACAAAATTCCTCTGCAACTATTAGGCCGATGGACACGAAATTTTCAGAGTATGTGTGGCTCCTCCTGTAGAATTTTGTAATGATAATTATAACGTCATAAGTCACGTGGTACAGACGCCATCTTGGAAAAAATCGAAAAAAGTTGCACATCTATATCTCCCAAACCGCTTAATGGAGAAAGTTGAAACAAGGCTCATTGTCAAGTACTCGCCTTGGGGAATAAGATGTGTTAATGATGATGTCATCAGTGCCTTCGTTATGACGTCATAATTCGCAAGTACAACACATCCGATCATTGTGATTTTTTTTTCTCAGCAAATGTTGGTCTGATGGGCACGAAATTTTCACGATAGGAGCGCCTCCTCCTGTATAATATTTTAATGATAATCATGACGTCATAGGTCATGTGGTACAGGCGCCATCTTGGAAAAACCGAAAATTTTTGCAGCTCTATATCTCCAAAACCGCTGTATGGAAAAAATTGAAACATGGCTCATTGTAAATAACTCCATATGGGGAAAAGGTGTTGTTAACGACGACGTCATTGGTGCCATAATTATGACGTCATAATTCGACAGGAGCAACGCTTAGTCTGATCATTTTGAAATGTATTGGGCGTGATCGATGCAACAATTATATTAGAGAATATAAATTTATGATGTCATCGCTCACGTGGTCTGGCAGCCATATTGGATCAAAGGAAATTTTTTTTTCAAAAACAGAAGAGTTGGCTCACACCAAGTTGACTGCGCAGGGTAAGTGTTCTATGAATACCATCCAGTTTGTTCAGTGTTGGCGATATCTCGCTTTACTACTCGTGAAAGACACCGAAGATTCTTGTCAATAAACACCAGCAAATACTCGCAGAGAGCTGGCAGGATGGCCTAGAGGTGCCTGCCACACGCACCCTTAAGATGTCTAGCCTGGGTTTGAATCCCGACCCAGTTACAAACGCACCAGGTGTTTCACAGGCAGGTGATTCATCAATGTGGGTGCTATCCCTCTGATGAACGTTAGGTAAACGGTCGTCATGTCTACCAGCAATAGTTGGTGGATGTTAAAGATCCCACGGTGTCCTTCACAAAGAGCAGGTGAGCCATCGTCAGCACCTTGAACAAATTAGAAGTTCTGAACGTCGTACCTGGCCCGGTGGTTCATGAAAGACTTGGGGCGAAAAATAATTACTTGGCTCAGTCCACAGGAATGTGGGAGTAGTCGGGGCCGTTATAGAGGTGTTGGGTTGTTTGGGTTTCAGGTTGTTTCCTCTTTAGGTCCCAATCTCCAGGATGTAAAACCCTTGATGATGTTCTCCTTCGCCATGACCTTGTAGGAGACCGAGGAGTGAATGGCGGGGAAGACAGAGGTTGTCGATGTCGAGACCTCTAGTGGACGCCGCCTGGATCTGCCATTGGAATTGAACTTTAAATTGAGTTTGTGTTGTTAGCAACCCCAACCCCAACCCCCACATCCCCAATACTGTATTTATGCATCAGTCGTGAAACTTCAACATTTGTTTTGAAGCAATATTTAATTTCTGCCAGGCAAAGTTCATACTAGAACCCCACACCTGCCGTGCAGGTTGTAGGTGAGGAGGTGTAAGGTATTTTCCCTTGGTGGGTGGGCGTGGTTGGGGAGATTGTTCCGTTGATTTGATTCGCTGAAAGTTCCGATCACTCCGCATCTCTGGCTCCATCCCCAGAGTCTGCACTCCCATCGCCCACAGGACCAGAGGAAATGATTCCGCAGTCGCCGCGCCTCTTCCTTCCAACTCACCTCCCTCCCCCACTACTCCCCTCCTCACTCCCCAAAGCCGCCTTCTCCGACAACGGATCCTCGCACGAAGCCGCGACCCGCCTCTCCTCCCGCCAATGCCCGCGATGCCGGTCCCTGATAAGCAGCCGCCATCAAGACGACGTCGTCTAGACTGAGCTTGGCGGGTGTTCAGGGTGGTGGCAGAAGAGGAGAAGAGGAGAGGGGGAGGACGACGGGCTGCGGGACGTGCCGGATCGAACTGATGGGCGATGAGATAGAGAGTGTGCCCGTGGAGATTCGGCCGACAGTTTGTCGTCATCTCCACCCTCATCCCAACCTCCTCGTCATCTTCCCACCTCTCCCAATCCCAAACCCCCCATCCCGCGATCACCCAAACTCCCCCACCTCTCCCAAACCCCCCATCCCGCGATCACCCCAACTCCTCCACCCCTCCCAAACCCCCCATCCCGCGATCACCCCAACTCCTCCACCCCTCCCAAACCCCCCATCCCGCGATCACCCCAACTCCACCCCTCCCAAACCCCCCATCCCGCGATCACCCCAACTCCTCCACCTCTCCCAAACCCCCCATCCCGCGATCACCCCAACTCCTCCACCCCTCCCAAACCCCCCATCCCGCGATCACCCCAACTCCTCCACCCCTCGCAAACCCCCCATCCCCTCCACCCCTCGCAAACCCCCCATCCCGCGATCACCCCAACTCCCCCACCTCTCCCAAACCCCCCATCCCGCGATCACCCCAACTCCTCCACCTCTCCCAAACCCCCCATCCCGCGATCACCCCAACTCCTCCACCTCTCCCAAACCCCCCATCCCGCGATCACCCCAACTCCTCCACCTCTCCCAAACCCCCCATCCCGCGATCACCCCAACTCCCCCACCTCTCCCAAACCCCCCATCCCGCGATCACCCCAACTCCCCCACCTCTCCCAAACCCCCCATCCCGCGATCACCCCAACTCCCTCACCTCTCCCAAACCCCCCATTCCGCGATCACCCCAACTCCCCCACCTCTCCCAAACCCCCCATCCCGCGATCACCCCAACTCCTCCACCTCTCCCAAACCCCCCATCCCGCGATCACCCCAACTCCTCCACCTCTCCCAAACCCCCCATCCCGCGATCACCCCAACTCCCCCACCTCTCCCAAACCCCCCATCCCGCGATCACCCCAACTCCCCCACCTCTCCCAAACCCCCATCCCGCGATCACCCCAACTCCCCCACCTCTCCCAAACCCCCCATCCCGCGATCACCCCAACTCCTCCACCTCTCCCAAACCCCCCATCCCGCGATCACCCCAACTCCCCCACCTCTCCCAAACCCCCCATCCCGCGATCACCCCAACTCCCCCACCTCTCCCAAACCCCCATCCCGCGATCACCCCAACTCCCCCACCTCTCCCAAACCCCCCATCCCGCGATCACCCCAACTCCCCCACCTCTCCCAAACCCCCCATCCCGCGATCACCCCAACTCCCCCACCTCTCCCAAACCCCCCATCCCGCGATCACCCCAACTCCCCCACCTCTCCCAAACCCCCCATCCCGCGATCACCCCAACTCCCCCACCTCTCCCAAACCCCCCATCCCGCGATCACCCCAACTCCCCCACCTCTCCCAAACCCCCCATCCCGCGATCACCCCAACTCCCCCACCTCTCCCAAACCCCCATCCCGCGATCACCCCAACTCCCCCACCTCTCCCAAACCCCCCATCCCGCGATCACCCCAACTCCTCCACCTCTCCCAAACCCCCCATCCCGCGATCACCCCAACTCCCCCCACCTCTCCCAAACCCCCCATCCCGCGATCACCCCAACTCCCCCACCTCTCCCAAACCCCCCATCCCGCGATCACCCCAACTCCCCCACCTCTCCCAAACCCCCCATCCCGCGATCACCCCAACTCCCCCACCTCTCCTAAACCCCCCATCCCGCGATCACCCCAACCCCCACACCTCTCCCAAACCCCCCATCCCGCGGTCACCCCAACTCCCCCACCTCTCCCAAACCCCCCATCCCGCGATCACCCCAACTCCCCCACCTCTCCCAAACCCCCCATCCCGCGATCACCCCAACTCCCCCACCTCTCCCAAACCCCCCCATCCCGCGATCACCCCAATTCCCCCACCTCTCCTAAACCCCCCATCCCGCGATCACCCCAACTCCCCCACCTCTTCCTTTCCAATTCCTCCCTCGACCATCACATCGTTTTGGGGAATAATACACATTTCCTCTTTTGCTTCAATAAATATATCTCAGGTTCCAATTATATTCCCTCGTCAGTTTCGGCACGAAATTCCTGGGAACGATCAAATGACAATTTATAATCTGAATAATAATAATTTGGAACAACCATTCGTGATTCCGTGCAAATGATTTACATTAAAACTTACACCAACCTTTACATTTCCAATGTATGGACTGACCAGTCAATGTCGTCTATTAGGGGGAAGGAGCAGAGGAAGGGAGGAGGAAGAGAGGGTGGAATGGGGGGAAGAGGGAGAAGAGAGAGGGAGAAGAGGGAGGGATGGGGGAGAAGAGGTCGGGCGCGAGAGAGGCAGAAGAGGGAGGGATGGGGGAGAAAGAGGGAGAAGAGAGAGGAATGGGGGGAGAGAGGGAAGAGGGAGGGATAGGGGGAGAAGAGAGAGGGAGGGATGGGGACGAGAGAGGAAGAAGAGGGAGGGATGGGGGAAGAAGAGGGAGGGATGGGGGAGAAAGAGGGAGAAGAGAGAGGGATGGGGGTGAGAGAGGGATGGGGGAGAAAGACGGAGGGATGGGGGAGAAGAGAGAGGGATGGGGAGCGAGAGAGGAAGAAGAGGGAGGGATGGGGGAGAAAGAGGGAGAAGAGAGTGGCATGGGGGGGGGGAGGGTGAAGAGAGGGATGGGGGAGAGAGAGGGAGGGGAGAGAGAGAGGAGCAGAGAGGGAGGAATCGGGGATATAGAGGGAGGGGAAAGAGGGAGGCCGCGGAGAGAGAGATGGAGCGGGGAGAGAGATGGAGGGAAGAGAGAGGGGGGCAGAGAGAGATAGGGGGGCAGAGAGAGAGAGGGGGGCAGAGAGAGAGAGAGGAAGGGAGCGGGGAGAGAGACGGAGGAGAAAGAGGCCAGAGAGGGAGGGGAGAGGAAGAGGTTTGGGGGAGAGAGGGAGGTAAGCGGAGAAAGAGGAAGGCTGGAGAGAGAACGACGAGGGAGAGAGGGATGGGGAGGAGAGGGAGGGGAAAGAGAACGAGGGGAGAGAGAGATATGGTGGAGAGAGGGAGGGGAAAGAGAACGAAGAGAGAGAGAGGAATGGAGGGAGAGAGAGAGATGGAGGAGCAGAGAGGGAGGGAGTGTGGGGAGAGAGAGAGAGAGAGAGAGAGAGGGAGGTAAGGGGAGAGAGAGGGAGGCTGGAGAGAGAACGAGGAGGGAGAGAGGGGTGGGGGGGGGGTAGAGGGAGAAAAAAGAGAACGAGGGGAGAAAGAGGGATGGGGGAGAGAGGGAGGGGAGAGAGAGAGTAATGGGGGCAGAGAGAGAGGGAGGGGAGAGAGATAGAGAGAGAAAGGGAGGAGAGAGGGAGAGCGATGTGGGGAGAGAGGAAGGGGGTAGCGAGAGAGGGAGGGGAGCGAGACAGGGAGGGGAGCGAGAGAGAGAGAGAGGAGGGGGAGAGGAGGGGAGCGAGAGGGAGGGGGAGAGAGAGGAGGAGGGGAGCGGCAGAGAGGGAGGGAGTGGGGGGAGAGAGATGGAGGAGAAAGAGACCAGAGAGGGAGGGGAGAGAAAGAGGTTTGGGGGAGAGAGGGAGGTAAGGGGAGAGAGAGGGAGGCTGGAGAGAGAACGAAGAGGGAGAGAGGGATGGGGGGGAGAGGGAGGGGAAATAGAAGGGTGGAGAGAGAGAGAGGGATGGGGGAGAGAGGAAGGGGAAAGAGAATGAGGGGAGAGAGATATGGCGGAGCGAGGGAGGGGAAAGAGAACGAGGGGAGAGAGAGGAATGGGGGAGAGAGGGAGGGGAGAGACAGAGAGAGAAAGGGAGGAGAGAACGAGGGGAGAGGGAGAGCGAGGTGGGGAGAGAGGAAGGGGGTAGAGTGGGATAGGGGAGAAAGTGAAGGGGAGAGAGGGAGGGACAGAGAGAGTACAGAGAGGGAGAAGCAGAGAGAGAGGAAGGCACAGAGAAGGATGGGGGAGAGAGAGAGGGAGGGGCAGAGAGAGAGGAAGGGGAGAGAGGGAGGAAGCGGGGAGATAAAGAGAGGGGAGAGAGGGAGGGGCAGGGAGAGAGTCCAGAGAGGAAGGGAGGAGCAGATAGAGAGGGAGGAGCAGAGAGGGAGGAAGCGGGGAGGAGGAGAGAGAGGGTGGAGAGAGAGAGGGGGGAGAGAGAGAGGGGGGGGGAGAGAGAGAGGAGGGAGAGAGAGGGAGGGAGAGAGAGAGATTGAGCGGGGGGAGAGTGGGGGGGGGGGAGATAGATGGAAGGGGAGAGAGGAAGGGGCAGAGGAGGAGGGGCAGAGAGGGGGGAAGCGGGGGGAGAGAGATGGAGGGGAGAGAGGGAGGAAGCTGGGAGAGAGAGGAAGGCGGGGAGAGAGGAAGCAGGGAGAGAGAGGAGAGGAGAGGAGAGAGAGAGAGAGACTTTGACTTTTGTATCCTTTTATTATAAAAGTATAAAACCATTCCACAAAGCAGTGTTAAACCAAGCAACGAGTTCAAATAAACATTGTATAAGGATCATGAACACACCAAAAAAGAACAAAGGATATTCAAAAGAAACCAGCAAGTATAAAAATTTTACAAACCAAAGGTGAGGACACAAACAGAAACCACAAACAATTTTAAAGGAAATGCTCACGCAAGAGCGATGAACACATCAAGAGCAAATTAAGCGTTTAATTAAATTAAGCGAAAAATTGAGAAAGGGAAAGAGAGAGGAAGAGAGAGAGAGGGAGAGAGAGAGAGAGAGAGAGAGAGAGAGGGGGAGAGAGAGAGATAGGGGAGAGAGACAGGGGAGAGAGACAGGGAAGGAGCAGGAGGAGAGAGGGAGGGGGAGAGAGATGTTGGAGAGAGAGGGAGGGGAGAGGAGGAGGGGCAGAGAGGGAGGAAGCGGGGGGAGAGAGATGGAGGGGAGAGAGGAAGGGAGCCGGGAGAGAGAGGAAGGGGGGAGAGAGGAAGTGGCGAGAGAGAGAGAGAGGGGAATAGGGGAGAGAGGGAGGAGAGACAGAGAGAGGTAGGGGAGAGAGGGAGGCTGGAGAGAGAGGGAGGAAGCGGAGAGAGAGGGATGGAGTGGGGAGAGAAATGGAGCAGAGAGAGATGGAGTGGAGAGAGCTATGTGTGTTCTCATCACTTGTGTGTGTGTTCTCATCTCTTGTGTGTGTTCTCATCGCTTGTGTGAGTTCTCATCGCTTGTGTGTGTTCTCATCGCTTGTGTTCTCATCACTTGTGTGTTCTCATCGCTTGTGTATGTTCTCGTCGTGTGTGTGTGTGTGTGTGTGTGTGTGTGTGTGTGTGTGTGTGTGTGTGTGTGTGTGTGTGTGTGTGTGTGTGTCTGTGTGTGTGTGTTCTCATCACTCGTGTTCTCATCCTGGGATGCAACAGACCTGAGAGTGCGGTGACTATAAACATTTAATGTGGTTCATATTAACTTTTGTCTGTTCATCGACAAGATTTATTTAAACGTTGCAATTTCCTTCATGAGCTGTTGTGAACAGCCAAGTTGTGGTGCAGTTGACTAGTTAATGGTGTAGTTGACTAGTTAGTGGTGTAGTTGACTAGTTAGTGGTGTAGTTGACTAGTTAGTGGTGTAGTTGCCTGGTTAGTCGAGTAGTTGACTAGTTAGTGGTGTAGTTGCCTACTTAGTGGTGTAGTTGACTAGTTAGTGGTGTAGTTGACTAGTTAGTGGTGTAGTTGACCAGTTAGTGGTGTAGTTGACTAGTCAGTGGTGTAGTTGACTAGTTAGTGGTGTAGTTGCCTAGTTAGTGGTGTAGTTGACTAGTTAGTCATGAGGTTGACTAGTTAGTGGTGTAGTTGACTAGTTAGTCATGTAGTTGACTAGTTAGTGGTGTAGTTGCCTAGTTAGTGGTGTAGTTGACTAGTTAGTGGTGTAGTTGACTAGTTAGTGGTGTGGTTGACTAGTTAGTGGTGTAGTTGACTAGTTAGTCATGCAGTTGACTAGTTAGTGGTGTAGTTGCCTAGTTAGTCGTGTAGTTGACTAGTTAGTGGTGTAGTTGACTAGTTCGTGGTGTAGTTGACTAGTTAGTGGTGTAGTTGACTAGTTCGTGGTGTAGTTGACTAGTTAGTGGTGTAGTTGACTAGTTAGTGGTGTAGTTGCCTAGTTAGTCGAGTAGTTGACTAGTTGGTGGTGTAGTTGACTAGTTATTCGTGTAGTTGACTAGTTAGTGGTGTGTGCTCTCAAGATTGTTGACAAATCTGTTTTCTCGACCTCCAGCTGAGTCCATACGATATTTTTCTGAATTTGTTTAGCTGGGCCCGCCATTGGCTGAGTGTGCCAGTCGCACGTGGTATTTTAGCAATAGCAGCCCGTCTGTTGTAACCCAATCCAAACGGAATCTACAGGGAGCTCATTAGTCGCCGATTCGCCCTAGCACACCCACCATGGTCAGGTGTGTGTGTGCATTGACGACTTCTTTGTGCCATTATGTGTATGGACCATGAACCTGTAACCAGGCTGCTGCATATGGCGGCGTTTTCCCACAGACCAGAGCTACCTGATCCCAAACTGCCCGGATTCCAAACAGGTGCGCAATTTAAAGGTCAAAGTCCAACCCTAACACCACCTATATAACCTGTTACGTCAAACGCATCATCATCTTGTGCTCAGGTGACACCAGACTCCAATCCTTACCTTTCTTTACTGCCCTTCGGCCTATTAGTATTCGTATTATTTCCATTCAGCAGTTGCATTTCGGATGTGGTTACATTGTGATGCTGTGCACACACGACTCGATTGCCAGAAAGGTAGGCCACAACGCGTGGATACAAACGAAAGTACTTTATTACAAGCTCGCACATCAGCACTGGGCGGGCTCGACCTCAGAGCCCGCATATATGTCCCGAGGCCACGCCTTGCCCCCGGACGTGGCCGAACGGCCGAAAGTCGGGGCATGTATCTCAGTTCCACGCCCGGACGCTCGCGCCACCCACTGGTGCGCGGAATTATTGACCGTTGTGCCCGCCACACGCGCCCCCCCAGAATTCCCGCACACCTGAAGGCTGAGCTTGCGGGGAAGCCGGATGACCCGGCCGAAACGCCCACTGGCGATGCGTGCAGGGCTGGGGGGTAGCGGGACGGCGGGGCTGGGGGCCTGACCGCCGGGGGGCGGCCTTGACGCGGAGGCAGAGCTGCTTGCGGGGGGTGGTCCAGATCGAGGTGGGCCGGCTTGAGGCGGTCCACGGAGATACGATCCGGGGCACCGCCGATGTCCACAGTGAAATGTTTGTCCCCGGTCTCCAGCACGTGGAAGGGCCCGTCGTACAGGGGCCGCAGCGGTGCCCGGTGGGCGTCGTGCCGGACGAAAACGTACTCCGCCGTGCGAAGCTCCGGGGCGACATGGGAGGACGGGCAACCGTGGTGTGCCGTCGGCACCGGGGCGAACCTCCTGGCGGTCTCCTGCAGGGTGGAGCGCTGTTGTGCCGCGGACCAAGGAGCCGTGGAGTCGGGGATAAATTCGCCCGGCACCCGCAGCGGTTGTCCGAACACCAGCTCCGCCGAGGACGCGCACAGGTCGTCCTTGGGCACCGTCCTGAGGCCCAGCAGGACCCAGGGGAGCGATGAAAGCGATGCGATGAAAGCACTCGCACAGGCCGTTGCCCTGGGGGTGGTAGGCCGTGGTGCGGTGCAGTTTGACGCCGAGCCCTTGCGCCACCGCTCCCCAGAGCTCTGAGGTGAACTGGGGGCCGCGGTCGGACGAGATGTCCGAGGGGGCACCGAACCGGGCAACCCACGTGGTGATGAAGGCTTGCGCGACGTCAGCCGCAGTCGTCGCCGCCAATGGCATGGCCTCCGGCCACTGGGTGGTGCGGTCCACCATGGTGACGAGGTGGGTGAACCCCCGCGAGGGGGGCAGAGGTCCCACCAAGTCGACATGGACGTGGTCCAACCGACGCTCGGGCACCGTAAACGGGCCAACGGGGCCTGGGTGTGGCGGTGGACCTTTGCGCGCTGGCACGGGAGGCACGTCCTGGCCCAGTCGCGGACGTTCTTCCTAAGGCCATGCCAGACGAACTTCGCCGCGACGAGCTTCTGGGAGGCCTTCGTGCCCGGGTGGGACAGGCCGTGGATGGCGTCGAAAACCGGGTGCTGCCAGCCAGCGGGCACGGTGGGGCGAGGCCGGCCGAGGGAGACGTCGCACAAGAGGGCCGTGCCCGCGACGTCGAACGGCACCTCGGTGACGGGGAGGCCCGTGACGGCGGTCCGCAAGGCCTGGATGTCGGGGTCGGCGGTCTGGTCCTCCGCCATCCGGGCATAGTCGATCCCGAGGTGGACCGCGTGTGCGACGGACCGGGAAAGGCAATCCGCCACCGGGTTGTCTTTTCCCGCGACGTGACGGATGTCCGTCGTGTACTCGGACACGGCAGAGAGGTGACGTTGCTGCCGGGCCGACCATGGCTCGGCGACCTTGGCCATCGCGAACACAAGGGGCTTGTGATCGACGAAAGCCGTGAACGGGCGGCCCTCGAGCAAATGGCGGAAGTGTCGGACCGCCAGGTGGAGCCCGAGCAGCTCGCGGTCGAAGGTGCTGTAGTGGCGTTCGTGCGGGCGAAGCTGCCGGCTAAAAAACGCCAGCGACTGCCATGCACCACGCACCCACTGCTCGTGCACCGCGCCCACCGCGTAGTCCGACGCGTCGGTGGTGAGGGCGATTGGTGCATCGGGCACCGGGTGCACCAGCATGGTGGCATTGGCCAAGGCCAGCTTTGCGCCCGCAAATGCCACGGCCATCGGCTCCGACCAGGCAATGTCAGCTTTTCCCGGCTTCCCCCGGAGGGCCTCGTGCAGGGGGCGCAGGAGCTGGGCGACGCGGGACACGAAGCGGTGGTAAAAATTGACCATGCCCAGGAATTCCTGGAGCCCCTTGATCGTGCGGGGGCACGGGAAACTCTTGACGGCCTCCACCCTGGCCGGTAAAGGGATGGCCCCGTGCCTGGTGATGCGGTGCCCCAAGAAGTCGATGGCGGTGATGCCGAAACGGTACTTCGCGGGGTTGATGATCAGGCCATGCTGGCCCAGGCGTTCGAAGAGCGTGCGGAGGTGGAGCAGGTGCTCCTCCCGGGACGCGCTCGCGACTAGGATGTCATCCAGGTAGACGTAGATGAAAGGTAAGTCGCGCAAGACGCTGTCCATGAGCCGCTGGAACACCTGGGCCGCATTCTTCAACCCAAAAGGCATCCGCAGGAACTCAAAGAGGCCGAAAGGGGTGATGACGGCCGTCTTTGGGACATCGTCCGGTTGTACGGGGACCTGGTGGTAGACCCGGATGAAGTCCACCTTGGAGAAAACGGTCGTATTTGCCAACCGGGCGGAAAAGTCTTGAATATGCGGGACTGGGTAGCGGTCGGGGGTGGTGGCATCGTTGAGCCGGCGGTAGTCACCGCACGGCCGCCATCCGCCGCCGGGCTTGGGCACAATGTGCAGAGGAGAGGCCCAAGCGCTGTTGGAGCGCCGTACGATGCCCAGCCGTTCCAGCATGGCGAACTCCGCTTTCGCCACGGCGAGCTTCGTGGGGTCGAGGCAGCGCGCCCGGGCATGGACCGGTGGGCCGACGGTGGGGATATGGTGCTCCACCCCGTGTTTGACGGCCACCGCTGAAAAGGTGGGCCGCATGAGTGCCGGGAAACTGGCGAGGAGGCGGGTAAACTCGTCCGCTGCCAGAAGCGTACAGACTAACCTCACCGGGACGGAACCCTTCAGCAAGCCGCTTGCCAAGCCGCTCGGTGAGCCGCTCAGCGAGCTGCTCAACGAGCCGCTCAGCGAACAGGCGAGCGAGCTGAAGGTTTCGGCCTGGACGAGACGTCGACGCTTAACGTCCACCAACAGCCCATGTGCACAAAGGAAGTCCGCACCGAGCAGGGCCATTGGCACGCTGGCGGTGACGAACGACCATTTGAAACGCTGCCCTCCGAACCGCAGTGAGAGGCAACGCTTCCTGAATGTGCGGATGGGTGTTCCGTTGGCGGCAAGCAAAGCGAGGCCCCGGCCCGCGGCTTGCTTGTCGGACGCGGAGGCAGGGAGGACGCTTACCTGCGCTCCCGTGTCGCATAGAAAACAACGACCAGACGAGGTGTCCGTGATGAACAGGAGGCTGCCGGAATGGCGGACGCTCATGGCCGCAAGTGAGCGCCGGCCCGGTCGTTTCCCGACCCGTCAAAAGAACACGGCGGGTGGCACGTTCTAGCCTTGCGGCCGAACCTGGCGTGATAGTAGCACCAGGTTTGCGGCGGTAGCGGCCGCGTCGGCCGTGCCGGCGGCGGTGGTGGTGGCGGTGGTGGTGGCGGCGGCGGTAGTGGGCGGGGCGTAGCAGCGGCCACGAGAGAAGCCGGGGGCGCTGTAGCCTCTGCACCGGGATCCACTACGGCAGCACCGTAAACCGACCGCGTGTCGCAGGCCGCGAAAAATTTGTCGGCCTCTCCGGCCAGGGCGCGGGGTTCCGTGATTTTGGAACCAGCCAGCGCGAGGCGCACCTGTACAGGTAGCTGGCGGAGGAAAAGTGCTCGGAAGAGGAAATCCGGGCGCTGGTCTCCGAGAAGGAACAGCATAAAATCCATCCGAACGGACGGTCGTGTGTCGCCGAGGGCGGGAAGGTCCAGGAGGCGTTCGGCGCATTCGACCTCCGTGAGCCCGAACGTGGCGAGGAGGAGACGTTTGAACGCCTCGTACTTGTGGTCGCCCGGCGTGCGCCGAAGGATGGACACGACGAGGGCGGCAGTGCCGGGCCCGAGGGCGGCGACCACGTGGTAGTACCTGGTCTCGTCCGCCGTGATGCCCCGGACTTGGAATTGAGCTTCGGCTTGCACAAACCAAATGTCGGCTTGCGTTTCCCAGAACTCCGGGAGTTTGATGGCGACGGCGTTGGTAGCCATGGCGCGTTCGGGGGTCAGCGACGGCTGAATCAGTCGGGGTCACCAGTGTGGTGCTGTGCACACACGACTCAATTGCCAGAAAGGTAGGCCACAATGCGTGGATACAAACGAAAGTACTTTATTCCAAGCTCGCACATCAGCACTGGGCGGGCTCGACCTTAGAGCCCGCATATATGTCCCGAGGCCACGCCTTGCCCCCGGGCGTGGCCGAAAGGCGGGGCATGTATCTCAGTTCCACGCCCGGACAATCGCGCCACCCACTGGTGCACGGAATTATTGACCGTTGTGCCCGCCACAACATCATGGTTTTCTGTAATTGGCCAATGACCCCGGAAGTTCAATCCGTACTTTATTTCGTGCTTGTGAACGTGCATCGACCAGTGTTTCTGTATACAGAGTGCGGCCTAGTGGAGGAGCTACAATGAAGGACGAAGCAGGACATAACACTGAAAACAGCAGTGGGAAAAGGACAGAGAGGGACACACCAACATCAGGATTGAAGGACAAAATAGAAGGAGACTCGAAGGAATAAAAGACAAAGGGAAGAGGACGTGGGGTAATGGAGAAGTGAACAAGCTGGACTCGGCCTTGATCACCTCCACCTGCCCTGGACACGAACTACTTTGCGTCGCGGATAAATAAATGTACTGCAGAGTAGAGTACAGTGTGTTATTTATGAACATACAGTTGTAGCATAAGCAGGACTCCAATGTTAGGCCATCCGGTCCGCGCCGGAAGTCTGTTTATTCTTCTGGGTCCCTCGGGACAACCAACAACAGCAACCAACAACAGCCAACAACAACAACCATGTAGTTGCTTCTCAATTGCAGGCACTTCAAACATACATTACATCTTTCCCCTCAAGATGGAAAAGAGCAGTGACCAAGTTATTGTTACACAAGCAAATAGTACAGATGCAACCAATGCAGTAAGAAGAGTAGAAGCATAGATCGCTTGCAAAGTCCAACTTAGTGCAATCTGCAAATTAGTGCAAAACCATAAACAACAGATCAAACTCATAAATGCACATTACATTGCAACAAATCAAACCAACTCAGTCTTAGCAAACATCCAATATTGGTAAGGACAATATTTACAGTTCATTACAAGTCGAGTCTGTCTGGTCGACGACTGATACTGTGAGGTTCTGATGTAGTAATAGATCACGAGGCGATGTCAAGATAACAATCATTTATTGCAGCACCCGGAATCAGGTTCATGTCGACGACCCCGTACACACACCATCACCACCTGGCCCCCGACCCGGAACTCCTCCTTCGTACTCCAAAACGCGAGCAAGCACTTCCGGTTCCACACAACTGATGTAATACCATCACATCTCCCTTTCCCACAACAAGAAAAGTAATAAAGTAAAAACAGCAAACCCGTGTAACACCATTACATGTCTGCACTGTCATTAGATCATTACAACACGACACCAGTAACCCAGAGCAGTTAACACGAGATAACCAAAGTGTATAAATGCAAACATCGGATAAGCAAAGTGTTTTATAGATCAAGACGGCATGGCGCTATCACAGCTCGGCCTCGTGTGGACACACAGGTGTCAGGTTCTGTGACGGAGGCAACCTGTGACTAAACCTGGCAGAACGCTGGGGACATTGATGAACCATCTCTCCTCTGGTCGCACAAGTGACGTCACAGTCATGATTCACAGGTTCATCACCAGACCTTGCAGATGGTTCAATGTTCCCACTCACTGTGGCTTCAGAACTCTTGTTTTGGCCCGAAGATTGAGGTTGTCATCGTCGTGCACGTTGGTGATTCTGGTTGGTACCAGCGATTTGATTTTTCTGCCCATTAGCAGTTGAGCAGGACTTGCCAAGTTGTAGCTCACCTGGTTGGCATGTAATACCATTGTCATACCGTGTAACCAAGGTCGCACCAATACCAAGGTCGCAGTGCCAGATAAAAATCGTTTCTCGCACTTTTTGATTTGCGGAGGATAGATTTCACTGTCTCGACTTCACGATCAATGAATCCATTCGATTTTGGGTATGTTGGGGATGAAGTGACGTGGTCAAAATTCCATTTCCCAGAAAATGAACGAAATTCTGCGCTGGAGAAATGAGGACCATCATCACTCGTAAACGTATCAGGAATTCCGAACTCAGAAAAAATCTGTCCCATGGTCGCAATAATCGTGCGACTGGGAGCAGACTTGGGCAGTTTGCGAACAACAGGAAATTTGGAATAATAATCTGCGATGACAATCCACTGATCTGCATCAAAATAGAACAGATCACATCCGACTTTGCTCCATGGTCGGAGCGGAATGTCATGTTGCTGTAGTGGTTCAGGCAGCTGAGATTTCCGGTGTCGTTGGCATGTAGGACAGCATTCCACTAGCCGATCAATGTCCTTGTTAACGTTATACCAGTACACAGTGTCCTTCGGCAGCAGTTTAGTTTTCTCATGTCCAAAATGGCCTGAGTGGAGTTTCTGCAGAATGTCGTTTCTCATACTCTTCGGAATAACGACTCTCTCTCCTTTACGAATTACGCCATTTTCAATTGACAACTCATCCCGAAAACTCCAGTACGTCCTAAGAGCCTCTGGGAGGTCCTTCAGATGGTCTGGCCATCCACTGATAAATAAAGTCTCGAAGTTGACTCAGGTCAGAATCACGAAGTGTTTCCTCTTGTAGCTGAGACAACTTCTCAGAAAAGAAACGGACCAAGTCAACACGCAGGTCCAAGTCAATTGTCATTGTATTGAGTGGACGAGGAATGCGGAATAGGCCATTGGCAAGCTGATTGTCTGCCCCAGGGCTGTACTCTGTTGTAAAGTTATACCCTTGGAGTCTGACAAGCATTCGTTGCAATCTCGGTGGGACAGCAATCAATGGCTTGTTGATGATCATCAACAACGGTTTATGACCGGGGAGCACAATGAAACTCCGACCATACAGGTAGGTATGGAAACGTTCAATGCCAAACACGATGGCCAATAGCTCACGTTCAATCCAAGCGTAACGTTGTTCAGTATTTGTTAGAGTTTTGCTTGCATACGCTAAGCTGGCTTTAGCTAGTTTCCATGGGCCTGAAGCAATGCTGCAGCAAGGCCTTGAAGACTGGCATCACATTGGAGGTAGACTGGCTCCTCTGGCTGATAGTAGTGGAGAAGTGATGTTTCCGACACCTCATTCTTCAGATGATCAAATACAATTTGATGGTGCGGCTCCCATAGGAATTCAGAATCCTTTTTGAGAAGGTCTCTCAGAGTCGCGGATTTCACACTGAAGTCCTTGATGAAGCGCGACAAATATGTCATGAGGCCGATGAAATGTCGAAGCTCGGATTTGTTCTCAGGTTTTGGAACAGCTTTCAGATCTTCAACCTTCTGCTGGTCAGGCTGTATTCCTTGGCTACTATAAGTGTTACCGAAGAAGGTAATGCTGGTCTTTTTGATGTGGCATTTGCTTGAATTGAAAACAAGGCCTTCACATTGTGCTGTTTTCATCAGTTCCTCGAGGTGCCGGTCATGCGCCTCCTCGGTGGCACAGCGATGTCATCTGCTATGCCAACTGCACCTTTACAATTCTGGAGAATACGGTCCATTTCCATCTGGAAAATATCCTGGCTTACACATAGTCCAAATGGCAACCGTTGGAGACAATACCGGCCCACTGGGGTCTGAAATGTAAGAAGTTGTTGGCTATCTTCATCGATTCTTACAGACCAATAACCTGACTTGGCATCAAGTTTGGAGAAGTATTTCGCTCCTGCAAATTTATGATTGAGCTCTTCCGTTGTTGGTATTTTGTGATACGGGGGAATCAGGGCTCGATTGAGGTTACATATGTGAGAGAGCTGACCCACTCCGTCGAATCCTTGATACGCCGTATGACTCCCTGTAGAACCATCTCATCAAGTTCTGATTGAATTTTGTCCCTGAGAGCAATAGGGGTTCTGCGTGGTGGATCGACATGTGGTGGGACATTTGGGTCCACAACAAACTTGTGCATTGTATGAAATTCACCGATGCGGTCAAATTGTTGTGGGTATGCATCCATAAGATCCTTCACACTGTTGTAAACCAGTGGTTGGTTACTGTTCACTGAACAATGCAACGTAACAACGTGTAGATTCTCACACGATGGAAGGCCCAGAACTGCAGGACCACTGACATCCACAACAAAAAAACGTGTGCTGGTCCATCGTGATCCCTTGTAACTGCAGGCCACGTCCACAGTGCCAAAACACTTGTTGTGGGATCCACGGTACACAGTTAAGACACTCTCTGATGTCTGAAGAGAACCAATGTAGGGTTCATAATTTAAATTCAGCATTTCAGGAAACATGGGTCGAAAAGTGCGAATGGGCAACGTGTTTCCTTGTGCACCTGTGTCCACCTTCAGCTAAAGTTAATGAATACCTGGCCTGTTGCATAGACTGACATGAAGTGTTGTTTGGGGGATTGATTGGTTTGACGGAAATGATGGTTTGGCACATGTGTTGGTTTGGTGCATGTGTTGGTTTGGCGCATGTGTTGGTTTGGCGGATGTGTTGGCTTGGCGCATTAGTTGTTTTAGCGAATGTGTTGGTTTGGCGGATGTGTTGGTTTGGCGGGTGTGTTGGTTTGGCGCATGTGTTAGTTTGGCGGATATGCGAGTTTGGCGCATGTGTTGCTTTGCGGTATGGATTGGTTTGACAGATATGATGGTTTGGCGGATGTATTGGTTTGGCACATGTGTTGGTTTGGCGTATGTGTTGGTTTGGCACATGTGTTGGTTTGAAGCATTTGTTGGTTTGGCGCATTTGTTTGTTGGCGCATGTGTTGGTTTGGTGCATTCGTTGTTTTAGCGGAAGTGTTGGTTTGGCGGGTGTGTTGGTTTGGTGCATGTGTTAGTTTGGCGGCTTTGCTAGTTTGGCGCATGTGTTGGTTTGGCGGATGTGATGGCTTGGCGGATGTGTTGGTTTGGCGCATGTGTTGTTTGGCGCATGTGTTGGTTTGGCGCATGTGTTGGTTTGGCGCATGTGTTGGTTTGGCGCATGTGTTGGTTTGGCGCATGTGTTGGTTTCGCGCATGTGTAGGTTTGGTTTGGTTTGGCGGATGTATTGGTTTGGCAGATGTGTTGGTTTGGCGCATGTGTTGGTTTGGCGCGTGTGTTGGTTTGGTGCATGTGTTGGTTTGGCGCATGTGTTGGTTTGGCGCATGTGTTGGTTTGGCACGTGTGTTGGTTTGGCGCGTGTGTTGGTTTGGTGTGTGTTGGTTTGGCCCATGTGTTGGTTTGGCGCGTGTGTTGGTTTGGCACGTGTGTTGGTTTGGCGCGTGTGTTGGTTTGGCGCGTGTGTTGGTTTGGCGCATGTGTTGGTTTGTGTTGGTTTGGCGCATGTGTTGGTTTGGCGCATGTGTTGGTTTGGCGCATGTGTTGGTTTGGCGCATGTGTTGGTTTGGCGCATGTGTTGGTTTGGCGGATGTGTTGGTTTGTGTTGGTTTGGCGCGTGTGTTGGTTTGGCGCATGTGTTGGTTTGTGTTGGTTTGGTGCATGTGTTGGTTTGGCGAATGTGTTCGTTTGTGTTGGTTTGGCGCGTATGTTGGTTTGGCGCACGTGTTGGTTTGTGTTGGTTTGGCGGATGTATTGGTTTGGCGCATGTGTTGGTTTGGCGCATGTGTTGGTTTGGTTTGGTTTGGCGGATGTATTGGTTTGGCAGATGTGTTGGTTTGGCGCATGTGTTGGTTTGGCGCATGTGTTGGTTTGGCGCATGTGTTGGTTTGGCGCATGTGTTGGTTTGTGTTGGTTTGGCGCATGTGTTGGTTTGGCACATGTGTTGGTTTGGCGCATGTGTTGGTTTCGCGCATGTGTTGGTTTGGTTTGGTTTGGCGGATGTATTGGTTTGGCAGATGTGTTGGTTTGGCGCTTGTGTTGGTTTGGCGCATGTGTTGGTTTTGCGCATGTGTTGGTTTGGCGCATGTGTTGCTTTGGCGCATGTGTTGGTTTGGCGCATGTGTTGGTTTGGCGCATGTGTTGGTTTGGCGCATGTGTTGGTTTGGCCCGTGTACTGGTTTGGCGCATATGTTGGTTTGGTGAATTAGTTGTTTTAGCGTATGTGTTGGAATGGCGGATGTGTTGGTTTGGCGAATGTGTTGGTTTGGCGATTGTGTTGATTTGGCGCATGTGTTGGTTTGGCTCATGGGTTGGTTTGGCACATGGGTTGGTTTGGCGCATGGGTTGGTTTGGCGCATGTGTTGTTTTGGCGCATGTGTTGGTTTGGCGCATTCGTTGTTTTAGCGGAAGTGTTGGTTTGGCGGGTGTGTTGGTTTGGTGCATGTGTTAGTTTGGCGGCTTTGCTAGTTTGGCGCATGTGTTGGTTTGGCGGATGTGATGGCTTGGCGGATGTGTTGGTTTGGCGCATGTGTTGTTTGGCGCATGTGTTGATTTGGCGCATGTGTTGGTTTGGCGCATGTGTTGGTTTGGCGCATGTGTTGGTTTCGCGCATGTGTAGGTTTGGTTTGGTTTGGCGGATGTATTGGTTTGGCAGATGTGTTGGTTTGGCGCATGTGTTGGTTTGGCGCGTGTGTTGGTTTGGTGCATGTGTTGGTTTGGCGCATGTGTTGGTTTGGCGCATGTGTTGGTTTGGCACGTGTGTTGGTTTGGCGCGTGTGTTGGTTTGGTGTGTGTTGGT
Source organism: Myxine glutinosa (assembly GCF_964187855.1). Classification (NCBI taxonomy): domain Eukaryota; kingdom Metazoa; phylum Chordata; class Myxini; order Myxiniformes; family Myxinidae; genus Myxine; species Myxine glutinosa. The sequence goes on from NC_136271.1 coordinate 14,083,916, forward strand.
TTGGCGCATGTGTTGGTTTGGCGCGTGTGTTGGTTTGGCACGTGTGTTGGTTTGGCGCATGTGTTGGTTTGGCGCGTGTGTTGGTTTGGCGCATGTGTTGGTTTGTGTTGGTTTGGCGCATGTGTTGGTTTGGCGCATGTGTTGGTTTGGCGCATGTGTTGGTTTGGCGCATGTGTTGGTTTGGCGGATATGTGTTGGTTTGTGTTGGTTTGGCGCGTGTGTTGGTTTGGCGCATGTGTTGGTTTGTGTTGGTTTGGTGCATGTGTTGGTTTGGCGAATGTGTTGGTTTGTGTTGGTTTGGCGCGTATGTTGGTTTGGCGCACGTGTTGGTTTGTGTTGGTTTGGCGGATGTATTGGTTTGGCGCATGTGTTGGTTTGGCGCATGTGTTGGTTTGGTTTGGTTTGGCGGATGTATTGGTTTGGCAGATGTGTTGGTTTGGCGCATGTGTTGGTTTGGCGCATGTGTTGGTTTGGCGCATGTGTTGGTTTGGCGCATGTGTTGGTTTGTGTTGGTTTGGCGCATGTGTTGGTTTGGCACATGTGTTGGTTTGGCGCATGTGTTGGTTTCGCGCATGTGTTGGTTTGGTTTGGTTTGGCGCATGTGTTGGTTTTGCGCATGTGTTGGTTTGGCGCATGTGTTGCTTTGGCGCATGTGTTGGTTTGGCGCATGTGTTGGTTTGGCGCATGTGTTGGTTTGGCGCATGTGTTGGTTTGGCCCGTGTACTGGTTTGGCGCATATGTTGGTTTGGTGAATTAGTTGTTTTAGCGTATGTGTTGGAATGGCGGATGTGTTGGTTTGGCCAATGTGTTGGTTTGGCGATTGTGTTGATTTGGCGCATGTGTTGGTTTGGCTCATGGGTTGGTTTGGCACATGGGTTGGTTTGGCGCATGGGTTGGTTTGGCGCATGTGTTGTTTTGGCGCATGTGTTGGTTTGGCGCACGTGTTGGTTTGGCGCACATGTTGGTTTGGCGCATATGTTGGTTTGGCGCATGTGTTGGTTTGGTGAATTAGTTGTTTTAGCATATGTGTTGGAATGGCGGATGTGTTGGTTTGGCTCATGGGTTGGTTTGGCGCATGGGTTGGTTTGGCACATGTGTTGGTTTGGCGCATGTGTTGGTTTGGCACATGTGTTGGTTTGGTGCATGTGTTGGTTTGGCGCATGTGTTGGTTTGGTGCATTTTTTGGTTTGGCACATGTGGTGGTTTGGTGCATGTGTTGGTTTGGGCCATATGTTGGTTTGGCGCATATGTTGGTTTGGCGCATGTGTTGGTTTGGCGCATTAGTTGTTTTCGCGAATGTGTTGGTTTGGCAGATGTGTTGGTGTGGCAGATGTGTTGGTTTGGCGGGTGTGTTGGTTTGGCGCATGTGTTAGTTTGGCGGATATGCTAGTTTGACGCATGTGTTGGTTTGGGGGATGCATTTTTTTTTTAACAGATATGATGGTTTGGCGGGTGTGTTGGTTTGGCACATGTGTTAGTTTGTTGGATGTGTTGGTTTGGCAGGTGTGTTGGTTTGGCGCAAGTGTTGGTTTGGCTCATGGGTTGGTTTGGCGCATGGGTTGGTTTGGCACATGTGTTGGTTTGGCCCATGTGTTGGTTTGGCGGATGTGTTGGTTTGGCGGATGTGTTGGTTTGGCGGATGTGTTGGTTTGGCGGGTGTGTTGGTTTGGCGCATGTGTTAGTTTTGTGGATATGCGAGTTTGGCGCATGTGTTGCTTTGCAGTATGGATTGGTTTGACAGATATTATGGTTTGGCGGGATGTGTTGGTTTGGCGCATGTGTTGGTTTGGTGCATGTGTAGGTTTGGTGCATGTGTTTTGGTTTGGCGCATATGTTGGTTTGGTGCATGTGTTGGTTTGGCGCATTAGTTGTTTTCGCGGATGTCTTGATTTGGCGGATGTGTTGGTGTGGCAGATGTGTTGGTTTTGCGGGTGTGTTGGTTTCGCGCATGTGTTCGTTTGGCGGATATGCTAGTTTGGCGCATGTGTTGGTTTTGGGGGATGCATTTGTTTGATGATGGTTTGGCGGATGTTTTGGTTTGGCACATGTGTTACTTTGGTGGATGTGTTGGATTGGCGGTTGTGTTGGTTTGGCACATGTGTTGGTTTGGCGCATGTGTTGGTTTCGCGCATGTGTTGGTTTGGTTTGGTTTGGCGCATGTGTTGGTTTTGCGCATGTGTTGGTTTGGCGCATGTGTTGCTTTGGCGCATGTGTTGGTTTGGCGCATGTGTTGGTTTGGCGCATGTGTTGGTTTGGCGCATGTGTTGGTTTGGCCCGTGTACTGGTTTGGCGCATATGTTGGTTTGGTGAATTAGTTGTTTTAGCGTATGTGTTGGAATGGCGGATGTGTTGGTTTGGCCAATGTGTTGGTTTGGCGATTGTGTTGATTTGGCGCATGTGTTGGTTTGGCTCATGGGTTGGTTTGGCACATGGGTTGGTTTGGCGCATGGGTTGGTTTGGCGCATGTGTTGTTTTGGCGCATGTGTTGGTTTGGCGCACGTGTTGGTTTGGCGCACATGTTGGTTTGGCGCATATGTTGGTTTGGCGCATGTGTTGGTTTGGTGAATTAGTTGTTTTAGCATATGTGTTGGAATGGCGGATGTGTTGGTTTGGCTCATGGGTTGGTTTGGCGCATGGGTTGGTTTGGCACATGTGTTGGTTTGGCGCATGTGTTGGTTTGGCACATGTGTTGGTTTGGTGCATGTGTTGGTTTGGCGCATGTGTTGGTTTGGTGCATTTTTTGGTTTGGCACATGTGGTGGTTTGGTGCATGTGTTGGTTTGGGCCATATGTTGGTTTGGCGCATATGTTGGTTTGGCGCATTAGTTGTTTTCGCGAATGTGTTGGTTTGGCAGATGTGTTGGTGTGGCAGATGTGTTGGTTTGGCGGGTGTGTTGGTTTGGCGCATGTGTTAGTTTGGCGGATATGCTAGTTTGACGCATGTGTTGGTTTGGGGGATGCATTTTTTTTTTAACAGATATGATGGTTTGGCGGGTGTGTTGGTTTGGCACATGTGTTAGTTTGTTGGATGTGTTGGTTTGGCAGGTGTGTTGGTTTGGCGCAAGTGTTGGTTTGGCTCATGGGTTGGTTTGGCGCATGGGTTGGTTTGGCACATGTGTTGGTTTGGCCCATGTGTTGGTTTGGCGGATGTGTTGGTTTGGCGGATGTGTTGGTTTGGCGGATGTGTTGGTTTGGCGGGTGTGTTGGTTTGGCGCATGTGTTAGTTTTGTGGATATGCGAGTTTGGCGCATGTGTTGCTTTGCAGTATGGATTGGTTTGACAGATATGATGGTTTGGCGGGATGTGTTGGTTTGGCGCATGTGTTGGTTTGGTGCATGTGTAGGTTTGGTGCATGTGTTTTGGTTTGGCGCATATGTTGGTTTGGTGCATGTGTTGGTTTGGCGCATTAGTTGTTTTCGCGGATGTCTTGATTTGGCGGATGTGTTGGTGTGGCAGATGTGTTGGTTTTGCGGGTGTGTTGGTTTCGCGCATGTGTTCGTTTGGCGGATATGCTAGTTTGGCGCATGTGTTGGTTTTGGGGGATGCATTTGTTTGATGATGGTTTGGCGGATGTTTTGGTTTGGCACATGTGTTACTTTGGTGGATGTGTTGGATTGGCGGTTGTGTTGGTTTGGCACATGTGTTGGTTTGGCATATGTGCTGGTTTGGTGCATGTTTGGTTTGGCGCATGTGTTGGTTTGGCATATGTGTTGGTTTGGCAGGTGTGTTGGTTTGGCAGATGTGTTAGTTTGGTGGATATGATGGTTTTGCGATATTTTGGTTTGGCGGACGTGTTGGTTTGGCGAACGTGTTGGTTTGGTGTATTTGTTTGTTTTGTGCATGCATTGGTTTGGCGGATGTGGTTGTTTGGTGCATGTGTTGGTTTGGTGGATGTATTTGTTTAGCCGATGTGTTATTTTGGTGGATGTGTTGGTTTGGCGTATGTGTTGGTTTGGCAGATGTGTTGGTTTGGCGGGTGTGTTGGTTTCGCGCATGTGTTAGTTTGGCGGATATGCTAGTTTGGCGCATGTGTTGGTTTTGGGGGATGCATTTGTTTGATGATGGTTTGGCGGATGTTTTGGTTTGGCGGATGTGTTGGTTTGGCGGTTGTGTTGGTTTGGCGGATGTGTTGGTTTGGTGGATGTGTTGGTTTGGCGGATGTGTTGGTTTGGCGGATGTACTGGTTTGGCGGATGTGTTGGTTTGGCGGATGTGTTGGTTTGGCGGATGTGTTGGTTTGGCGGATGTGTTGGTTTGACGGATGTGTTGGTTTGGTGGATGTGTTGGTATGGCGCAGGTGTTGGTTTGTCGGGTGTGTTGGTTTGGCACATGTGTTGGTTTGGTGGATGTGTTGGTTTGGCGAATGTGTTGGTTTGGCGCATGTGTTGGATTGGTGCATGTGTTGGTTTGTCGCATGTGTTGGTTTATACGATGTGCTCATTTGGCAGATGGTTGGTTTGGCGGATGTGTTGGGTGGATGTGTTGGTTTGGTGGATGTGTTGGTTTGGCGGATGTGTTGGTTTGGCGGATGTGTTGGTTTGGCGGATGTGTTGGTTTGGCGGATGTGTTGGTTTGGCGGATGTGTTGGTTTGGCGGATGTGTTGGTTTGGCGGATGTGTTGGTTTGGCAGATGTGTTGGTTTGGCGGATGTGTTGGTTTGGTGGATGTGTTGGTTTGGCGCATGTCTTGGTTTGGCATATGTGTTGGTTTCACGGATGTGTTGGTTTTGCGGATGTGTTGCTTTGGCAGATATGTTGGTTTGGCGGATGTGTTGGTTTGGAGGATGCATTTGTTTGACAGATATGATGGTTTGGCAGATGTGTTGGTTTGGCACATGTGTTGGTTTGGTGCATGTGTAGGTTTGGTGCATGTGTAGGTTTGGTGCATGTGTTGGTTTGGCGCATATGTTGGTTTGGTGCATGTGTTGGTTTGGCGCATTCGTTGTTTTAGCGGATGGCTTGGTTTGGCGGATGTGTTGGTGTGGCAGATGTGTTGGTTTGGCGGGTGTTGGTTTCGCGCATGTGTTAGTTTGGCGGATATGCTAGTTTGGCGCATGTGTTGGTTTTGGGGGATGCATTTGTTTGATGATGGTTTGGCGGATATGTTGGTTTGGCACATGTATTAGTTTGGTGGATGTGTTGGTTTAGCGGGTGTGTTGGTTTGGCGCATGTGTTGGTTTGGCGTATGTGTTGGTTTGACAGATGTGTTGGTTTGGCACATGTGTTGGTTTGGCGCATTAGTTGTTTTCGTGCATGTTTTGATTTGGCGCATTAGTTGTTTTCGCAGATGTGTTGGTTTGGCGGATGTGTTGGTTTGGCGGATGTGTTCGTTTGGCAGATGTGTTGGTTTGGCGGGTGTGTTTGATTGGCGCATGTGTTCGTTTGGTGGATGTGTTGGTTTGACAGATGTGTTGGTTTTGCGGATGTGTTGGTTTGGCGGATGTGTTGGTTTAGCGGGTGTGTTGGTTTGGCGCATGTGTTGGTTTGGCGTATGTGTTGGTTTGACGGATGTGTTGGTTTGGCACATGTGTTGGTTTGGCGCATTAGTTGTTTTCGTGCATGTTTTGATTTGGCGCATTAGTTGTTTTCGCAGATGTGTTGGTTTGGCGGATGTGTTGGTTTGGCGGATGTGTTCGTTTGGCAGATGTGTTGGTTTGGCGGGTGTGTTTGATTGGCGCATGTGTTCGTTTGGTGGATGTGTTGGTTTGACAGATGTGTTGGTTTTGCGGATGTGTTGGTTTGGCGGATGTGTTGGTTTGGCGGATGTGTTGGTTTGGCGCATGTGTTGGTTTGGCGCATGTGTTGGTTTCACGGATGTGTTGGTTTTGCGGATGGGTTGCTTTGGCAGATATGTTGGTTTGGCAGATGTGTTGGTTTGGAGGATGCATTTGTTTGACAGATATGATGGTTTGGCGGATGTGTTGGTTTGGCACATGTGTTGGTTTGGTGCATGTGTAGGTTTGGTGCATGTGTAGGTTTGGTGCATGTGTTGGTTTGGCGCATATGTTGGTTTGGTGCATGTGTTGGTTTGGCGCATTCGTTGTTTTAGCGGATGGTTGGTTTGGCGGATGTGTTGGTGTGGCAGATGTGTTGGTTTGGCGGGTGTTGGTTTCGCGCATGTGTTAGTTTGGCGGATATGCTAGTTTGGCGCATGTGTTGGTTTTGGGGGATGCATTTGTTTGATGATGGTTTGGCGGATGTGTTGGTTTGGCACATGTATTAGTTTGGTGGATGTGTTGGTTTAGCGGGTGTGTTGGTTTGGCGCATGTGTTGGTTTGGCGTATGTGTTGGTTTGACGGATGTGTTGGTTTGGCACATGTGTTGGTTTGGCACATGTGTTGGTTTGGTGCATGTTTGGTTTGGCGCATCTGTTGGTTTGGCGAATGTGTTGGTTTGGCGAATTTATTTGTTTGGTGCATGCATTGGTTTGACGAATGTGTTTGTTTGGTAGATGTATTGGTTTTAGGCGATGTGTTGGCTTGGCGGATGTGTTGATTTGGCGGTTGTGTTGGTTTGGCGGTTGTGTTGGTTTGGCGCGTGTGTTGGTTTGGTGTGTGTTGGTTTGGCGCATGTGTTGGTTTGGCGCGTGTGTTGGTTTGGCACGTGTGTTGGTTTGGCGCATGTGTTGGTTTGGCTCGTGTGTTGGTTTGGCGCATGTGTTGGTTTGTGTTGGTTTGGCGCATGTGTTGGTTTGGCGCATGTGTTGGTTTGGCGCATGTGTTGGTTTGGCGCATGTGTTGGTTTGGCGGATGTGTTGGTTTGTGTTGGTTTGGCGCGTTTGTTGGTTTGGTGCATGTGTTGGTTTGGCGAATGTGTTGGTTTGTGTTGGTTTGGCGCGTATGTTGGTTTGGCGCACGTGTTGGTTTGTGTTGGTTTGGCGGATGTGTTGGTTTGTGTTGGTTTGGCGCGTGTGTTGGTTTGGTGCATGTGTTGGTTTGGCGAATGTGTTGGTTTGTGTTGGTTTGGCGCATGTGTTGGTTTGGCGCATGTGTTGGTTTGGCGCATGTGTTGGTTTGGCGCATGTGTTGGTTTGTGTTGGTTTGGCGCATGTGTTGGTTTGGCGCATGTATTGGTTTCGCGCAAGTGTTGGTTTGGTTTGGTTTGGCGGATGTATTGGTTTGGCAGATGTGTTGGTTTGGCGCTTGTGTTGGTTTGGCGCATGTGTTGGTTTTGCGCATGTGTTGGTTTGGCGCATGTGTTGCTTTGGCGCATGTGTTGGTTTGGCGCATGTGTTGGTTTGGCGGGTGTGTTGGTTTGGCGCATGTGTTAGTTTTGTGGATATGCGAGTTTGGCGCATGTGTTGCTTTGCAGTATGGATTGGTTTGACAGATATGATGGTTTGGCGGGATGTGTTGGTTTGGCGCATGTGTTGGTTTGGTGCATGTGTAGGTTTGGTGCATGTGTTTTGGTTTGGCGCATATGTTGGTTTGGTGCATGTGTTGGTTTGGCGCATTTGTTGTTTTCGCGGATGTCTTGATTTGGTGGATGTGTTGGTGTGGCAGATGTGTTGGTTTTGCGGGTGTGTTGGTTTGGCACATGTGTTGGTTTGGTGGATGTGTTGGTTTGGTGCATGTTTGGTTTGGCGCATGTGTTGGTTTGGCATATGTGTTGGTTTGGCAGGTGTGTTGGTTTGGCAGATGTGTTAGTTTGGTGGATATGATGGTTTTGCGATATTTTGGTTTGGCGGACGTGTTGGTTTGGCGAACGTGTTGGTTTGGTGGATTTGTTTGTTTTGTGCATGCATTGGTTTGGCGGATGTGGTTGTTTGGTGCATGTGTTGGTTTGGTGGATGTATTTGTTTAGCCGATGTGTTATTTTGGTGGATGTGTTGGTTTGGCGGATGTGTTGGTTTGGCAGATGTGTTGGTTTGGCGGGTGTGTTGGTTTGGCAGATGTGTTGGTTTGGCGGGTGTGTTGGTTTCGCGCATGTGTTAGTTTGGCGGATATGCTAGTTTGGCGCATGTGTTGGTTTTGGGGGATGCATTTGTTTGATGATGGTTTGGCGGATGTTTTGGTTTGGCGGATGTGTTGGTTTGGCGGTTGTGTTGGTTTGGCGGATGTGTTGGTTTGGTGGATGTGTTGGTTTGGCGGATGTGTTGGTTTGGCGGATGTACTGGTTTGGCGGATGTGTTGGTTTGGCGGATGTGTTGGTTTGGCGGATGTGTTGGTTTGGCGGATGTGTTGGTTTGGCGGATGTGTTGGTTTGGTGGATGTGTTGGTATGGCGCAGGTGTTGGTTTGTCGGGTGTGTTGGTTTGGCACATGTGTTGGTTTGGTGGATGTGTTGGTTTGGCGAATGTGTTGGTTTGGCGCATGTGTTGGATTGGTGCATGTGTTGGTTTGTCGCATGTGTTGGTTTATACGATGTGCTCATTTGGCGGATGGTTGGTTTGGCGGATGTGTTGGGTGGATGTGTTGGTTTGGCGGATGTGTTGGTTTGGCGGATGTGTTGGTTTGGCGGATGTGTTGGTTTGGCGGATGTGTTGGTTTGGCGGATGTGTTGGTTTGGCGGATGTGTTGGTTTGGCGGATGTGTTGGTTTGGCGGATGTGTTGGTTTAGCGGGTGTGTTGGTTTGGCGCATGTGTTGGTTTGGCGTATGTGTTGGTTTGACGGATGTGTTGGTTTGGCACATGTGTTGGTTTGGCGCATTAGTTGTTTTCGTGCATGTTTTGATTTGGCGCATTAGTTGTTTTCGCAGATGTGTTGGTTTGGCGGATGTGTTGGTTTGGCGGATGTGTTCGTTTGGCAGATGTGTTGGTTTGTCGGGTGTGTTTGATTGGCGCATGTGTTGGTTTGACAGATGTGTTGGTTTTGCGGATGTGTTGGTTTGGCGGATGTGTTGGTTTGGCGGATGTGTTGGTTTGGCGGATGTGTTGGTTTGGCGCATGTGTTGGTTTGGCGCATGTGTTGGTTTGGCGCATGTGTTGGTTTCACGGATGTGTTGGTTTTGCGGATGGGTTGCTTTGGCAGATATGTTGGTTTGGCAGATGTGTTGGTTTGGAGGATGCATTTGTTTGACAGATATGATGGTTTGGCGGATGTGTTGGTTTGGCACATGTGTTGGTTTGGTGCATGTGTAGGTTTGGTGCATGTGTAGGTTTGGTGCATGTGTTGGTTTGGCGCATATGTTGGTTTGGTGCATGTGTTGGTTTGGCGCATTCGTTGTTTTAGCGGATGGCTTGGTTTGGCGGATGTGTTGGTGTGGCAGATGTGTTGGTTTGGCGGGTGTTGGTTTCGCGCATGTGTTAGTTTGGCGGATATGCTAGTTTGGCGCATGTGTTGGTTTTGGGGGATGCATTTGTTTGATGATGGTTTGGCGGATGTGTTGGTTTGGCACATGTATTAGTTTGGTGGATGTGTTGGTTTAGCGGGTGTGTTGGTTTGGCGCATGTGTTGGTTTGGCGTATGTGTTGGTTTGACAGATGTGTTGGTTTGGCACATGTGTTGGTTTGGCGCATTAGTTGTTTTCGTGCATGTTTTGATTTGGCGCATTAGTTGTTTTCGCAGATGTGTTGGTTTGGCGGATGTGTTGGTTTGGCGGATGTGTTCGTTTGGCAGATGTGTTGGTTTGGCGGGTGTGTTTGATTGGCGCATGTGTTCGTTTGGTGGATGTGTTGGTTTGACAGATGTGTTGGTTTTGCGGATGTGTTGGTTTGGCGGATGTGTTGGTTTAGCGGGTGTGTTGGTTTGGCGCATGTGTTGGTTTGGCGTATGTGTTGGTTTGACGGATGTGTTGGTTTGGCACATGTGTTGGTTTGGCGCATTAGTTGTTTTCGTGCATGTTTTGATTTGGCGCATTAGTTGTTTTCGCAGATGTGTTGGTTTGGCGGATGTGTTGGTTTGGCGGATGTGTTCGTTTGGCAGATGTGTTGGTTTGGCGGGTGTGTTTGATTGGCGCATGTGTTCGTTTGGTGGATGTGTTGGTTTGACAGATGTGTTGGTTTTGCGGATGTGTTGGTTTGGCGGATGTGTTGGTTTGGCGGATGTGTTGGTTTGGCGCATGTGTTGGTTTGGCGCATGTGTTGGTTTCACGGATGTGTTGGTTTTGCGGATGGGTTGCTTTGGCAGATATGTTGGTTTGGCAGATGTGTTGGTTTGGAGGATGCATTTGTTTGACAGATATGATGGTTTGGCGGATGTGTTGGTTTGGCACATGTGTTGGTTTGGTGCATGTGTAGGTTTGGTGCATGTGTAGGTTTGGTGCATGTGTTGGTTTGGCGCATATGTTGGTTTGGTGCATGTGTTGGTTTGGCGCATTCGTTGTTTTAGCGGATGGTTGGTTTGGCGGATGTGTTGGTGTGGCAGATGTGTTGGTTTGGCGGGTGTTGGTTTCGCGCATGTGTTAGTTTGGCGGATATGCTAGTTTGGCGCATGTGTTGGTTTTGGGGGATGCATTTGTTTGATGATGGTTTGGCGGATGTGTTGGTTTGGCACATGTATTAGTTTGGTGGATGTGTTGGTTTAGCGGGTGTGTTGGTTTGGCGCATGTGTTGGTTTGGCGTATGTGTTGGTTTGACGGATGTGTTGGTTTGGCACATGTGTTGGTTTGGCACATGTGTTGGTTTGGTGCATGTTTGGTTTGGCGCATCTGTTGGTTTGGCGAATGTGTTAGTTTGGCGAATTTATTTGTTTGGTGCATGCATTGGTTTGACGGATGTGTTTGTTTGGTAGATGTATTGGTTTTAGGCGATGTGTTGGCTTGGCGGATGTGTTGATTTGGCGGTTGTGTTGGTTTGGCGGTTGTGTTGGTTTGGCGCGTGTGTTGGTTTGGTGTGTGTTCGTTTGGCGCATGTGTTGGTTTGGCGCGTGTGTTGGTTTGGCACGTGTGTTGGTTTGGCGCATGTGTTGGTTTGGCTCGTGTGTTGGTTTGGCGCATGTGTTGGTTTGTGTTGGTTTGGCGCATGTGTTGGTTTGGCGCATGTGTTGGTTTGGCTCATGTGTTGGTTTGGCGCATGTGTTGGTTTGGCGCATGTGTTGGTTTGGCGGATGTGTTGGTTTGTGTTGGTTTGGCGCGTTTGTTGGTTTGGTGCATGTGTTGGTTTGGCGAATGTGTTGGTTTGTGTTGGTTTGGCGCGTATGTTGGTTTGGCGCACGTGTTGGTTTGTGTTGGTTTGGCGGATGTGTTGGTTTGTGTTGGTTTGGCGCGTGTGTTGGTTTGGTGCATGTGTTGGTTTGGCGAATGTGTTGGTTTGTGTTGGTTTGGCGCATGTGTTGGTTTGGCGCATGTGTTGGTTTGGCGCATGTGTTGGTTTGGCGCATGTGTTGGTTTGTGTTGGTTTGGCGCATGTGTTGGTTTGGCACATGTGTTGGTTTGGCGCATGTATTGGTTTCGCGCAAGTGTTGGTTTGGTTTGGTTTGGCGGATGTATTGGTTTGGCAGATGTGTTGGTTTGGCGCTTGTGTTGGTTTGGCGCATGTGTTGGTTTTGCGCATGTGTTGGTTTGGCGCATGTGTTGCTTTGGCGCATGTGTTGGTTTGGCGCATGTGTTGGTTTGGCGGGTGTGTTGGTTTGGCGCATGTGTTAGTTTTGTGGATATGCGAGTTTGGCGCATGTGTTGCTTTGCAGTATGGATTGGTTTGACAGATATGATGGTTTGGCGGGATGTGTTGGTTTGGCGCATGTGTTGGTTTGGTGCATGTGTAGGTTTGGTGCATGTGTTTTGGTTTGGCGCATATGTTGGTTTGGTGCATGTGTTGGTTTGGCGCATTAGTTGTTTTCGCGGATGTCTTGATTTGGTGGATGTGTTGGTGTGGCAGATGTGTTGGTTTTGCGGGTGTGTTGGTTTGGCACATGTGTTGGTTTGGTGGATGTGTTGGTTTGGTGCATGTTTGGTTTGGCGCATGTGTTGGTTTGGCATATGTGTTGGTTTGGCAGGTGTGTTGGTTTGGCAGATGTGTTAGTTTGGTGGATATGATGGTTTTGCGATATTTTGGTTTGGCGGACGTGTTGGTTTGGCGAACGTGTTGGTTTGGTGGATTTGTTTGTTTTGTGCATGCATTGGTTTGGCGGATGTGGTTGTTTGGTGCATGTGTTGGTTTGGTGGATGTATTTGTTTCGCCGATGTGTTATTTTGGTGGATGTGTTGGTTTGGCGGATGTGTTGGTTTGGCAGATGTGTTGGTTTGGCGGGTGTGTTGGTTTGGCAGATGTGTTGGTTTGGCGGGTGTGTTGGTTTCGCGCATGTGTTAGTTTGGCGGATATGCTAGTTTGGCGCATGTGTTGGTTTTGGGGGATGCATTTGTTTGATGATGGTTTGGCGGATGTTTTGGTTTGGCGGATGTGTTGGTTTGGCGGTTGTGTTGGTTTGGCGGATGTGTTGGTTTGGTGGATGTGTTGGTTTGGCGGATGTGTTGGTTTGGCGGATGTACTGGTTTGGCGGATGTGTTGGTTTGGCGGATGTGTTGGTTTGGCGGATGTGTTGGTTTGGCGGATGTGTTGGTTTGGCGGATGTGTTGGTTTGGTGGATGTGTTGGTATGGCGCAGGTGTTGGTTTGTCGGGTGTGTTGGTTTGGCACATGTGTTGGTTTGGTGGATGTGTTGGTTTGGCGAATGTGTTGGTTTGGCGCATGTGTTGGATTGGTGCATGTGTTGGTTTGTCGCATGTGTTGGTTTATACGATGTGCTCATTTGGCGGATGGTTGGTTTGGCGGATGTGTTGGGTGGATGTGTTGGTTTGGCGGATGTGTTGGTTTGGCGGATGTGTTGGTTTGGCGGATGTGTTGGTTTGGCGGATGTGTTGGTTTGGCGGATGTGTTGGTTTGGCGGATGTGTTGGTTTGGCGGATGTGTTGGTTTGGCGGATGTGTTGGTTTAGCGGGTGTGTTGGTTTGGCGCATGTGTTGGTTTGGCGTATGTGTTGGTTTGACGGATGTGTTGGTTTGGCACATGTGTTGGTTTGGCGCATTAGTTGTTTTCGTGCATGTTTTGATTTGGCGCATTAGTTGTTTTCGCAGATGTGTTGGTTTGGCGGATGTGTTGGTTTGGCGGATGTGTTCGTTTGGCAGATGTGTTGGTTTGTCGGGTGTGTTTGATTGGCGCATGTGTTGGTTTGACAGATGTGTTGGTTTTGCGGATGTGTTGGTTTGGCGGATGTGTTGGTTTGGCGGATGTGTTGGTTTGGCGGATGTGTTGGTTTGGCGCATGTGTTGGTTTGGCGCATGTGTTGGTTTCACGGATGTGTTGGTTTTGCGGATGGGTTGCTTTGGCAGATATGTTGGTTTGGCAGATGTGTTGGTTTGGAGGATGCATTTGTTTGACAGATATGATGGTTTGGCGGATGTGTTGGTTTGGCACATGTGTTGGTTTGGTGCATGTGTAGGTTTGGTGCATGTGTAGGTTTGGTGCATGTGTTGGTTTGGCGCATATGTTGGTTTGGTGCATGTGTTGGTTTGGCGCATTCGTTGTTTTAGCGGATGGCTTGGTTTGGCGGATGTGTTGGTGTGGCAGATGTGTTGGTTTGGCGGGTGTTGGTTTCGCGCATGTGTTAGTTTGGCGGATATGCTAGTTTGGCGCATGTGTTGGTTTTGGGGGATGCATTTGTTTGATGATGGTTTGGCGGATGTGTTGGTTTGGCACATGTATTAGTTTGGTGGATGTGTTGGTTTAGCGGGTGTGTTGGTTTGGCGCATGTGTTGGTTTGGCGTATGTGTTGGTTTGACAGATGTGTTGGTTTGGCACATGTGTTGGTTTGGCGCATTAGTTGTTTTCGTGCATGTTTTGATTTGGCGCATTAGTTGTTTTCGCAGATGTGTTGGTTTGGCGGATGTGTTGGTTTGGCGGATGTGTTCGTTTGGCAGATGTGTTGGTTTGGCGGGTGTGTTTGATTGGCGCATGTGTTCGTTTGGTGGATGTGTTGGTTTGACAGATGTGTTGGTTTTGCGGATGTGTTGGTTTGGCGGATGTGTTGGTTTAGCGGGTGTGTTGGTTTGGCGCATGTGTTGGTTTGGCGTATGTGTTGGTTTGACGGATGTGTTGGTTTGGCACATGTGTTGGTTTGGCGCATTAGTTGTTTTCGTGCATGTTTTGATTTGGCGCATTAGTTGTTTTCGCAGATGTGTTGGTTTGGCGGATGTGTTGGTTTGGCACATGTGTTGGTTTGGCGCATTAGTTGTTTTCGTGCATGTTTTGATTTGGCGCATTAGTTGTTTTCGCAGATGTGTTGGTTTGGCGGATGTGTTGGTTTGGCGGATGTGTTCGTTTGGCAGATGTGTTGGTTTGGCGGGTGTGTTTGATTGGCGCATGTGTTCGTTTGGTGGATGTGTTGGTTTGACAGATGTGTTGGTTTTGCGGATGTGTTGGTTTGGCGGATGTGTTGGTTTAGCGGGTGTGTTGGTTTGGCGCATGTGTTGGTTTGGCGTATGTGTTGGTTTGACGGATGTGTTGGTTTGGCACATGTGTTGGTTTGGCGCATTAGTTGTTTTCGTGCATGTTTTGATTTGGCGCATTAGTTGTTTTCGCAGATGTGTTGGTTTGGCGGATGTGTTGGTTTGGCGGATGTGTTCGTTTGGCAGATGTGTTGGTTTGGCGGGTGTGTTTGATTGGCGCATGTGTTCGTTTGGTGGATGTGTTGGTTTGACAGATGTGTTGGTTTTGCGGATGTGTTGGTTTGGCGGATGTGTTGGTTTGGCGGATGTGTTGGTTTGGCGCATGTGTTGGTTTGGCGCATGTGTTGGTTTCGCGGATGTGTTGGTTTTGCGGATGGGTTGCTTTGGCAGATATGTTGGTTTGGCAGATGTGTTGGTTTGGAGGATGCATTTGTTTGACAGATATGATGGTTTGGCGGATGTGTTGGTTTGGCACATGTGTTGGTTTGGTGCATGTGTAGGTTTGGTGCATGTGTAGGTTTGGTGCATGTGTTGGTTTGGCGCATATGTTGGTTTGGTGCATGTGTTGGTTTGGCGCATTCGTTGTTTTAGCGGATGGTTGGTTTGGCGGATGTGTTGGTTTGGCGGGTGTTGGTTTCGCGCATGTGTTAGTTTGGCGGATATGCTAGTTTGGCGCATGTGTTGGTTTTGGGGGATGCATTTGTTTGATGATGGTTTGGCGGATGTGTTGGTTTGGCACATGTATTAGTTTGGTGGATGTGTTGGTTTAGCGGGTGTGTTGGTTTGGCGCATGTGTTGGTTTGGCGTATGTGTTGGTTTGACGGATGTGTTGGTTTGGCACATGTGTTGGTTTGGCACATGTGTTGGTTTGGTGCATGTTTGGTTTGGCGCATCTGTTGGTTTGGCGAATGTGTTGGTTTGGCGAATTTATTTGTTTGGTGCATGCATTGGTTTGACGGATGTGTTTGTTTGGTAGATGTATTGGTTTTAGGCGATGTGTTGGCTTGGCGGATGTGTTGATTTGGCGGTTGTGTTGGTTTGGCGGTTGTGTTGGTTTGGCGCGTGTGTTGGTTTGGTGTGTGTTGGTTTGGCGCATGTGTTGGTTTGGCGCGTGTGTTGGTTTGGCACGTGTGTTGGTTTGGCGCATGTGTTGGTTTGGCTCGTGTGTTGGTTTGGCGCATGTGTTGGTTTGTGTTGGTTTGGCGCATGTGTTGGTTTGGCGCATGTGTTGGTTTGGCTCATGTGTTGGTTTGGCGCATGTGTTGGTTTGGCGCATGTGTTGGTTTGGCGGATGTGTTGGTTTGTGTTGGTTTGGCGCGTTTGTTGGTTTGGTGCATGTGTTGGTTTGGCGAATGTGTTGGTTTGTGTTGGTTTGGCGCGTATGTTGGTTTGGCGCACGTGTTGGTTTGTGTTGGTTTGGCGGATGTGTTGGTTTGTGTTGGTTTGGCGCGTGTGTTGGTTTGGTGCATGTGTTGGTTTGGCGAATGTGTTGGTTTGTGTTGGTTTGGCGCATGTGTTGGTTTGGCGCATGTGTTGGTTTGGCGCATGTGTTGGTTTGGCGCATGTGTTGGTTTGGCGCATGTGTTGGTTTGTGTTGGTTTGGCGCATGTGTTGGTTTGGCACATGTGTTGGTTTGGCGCATGTATTGGTTTCGCGCAAGTGTTGGTTTGGTTTGGTTTGGCGGATGTATTGGTTTG
The DNA here is from genome assembly GCF_964187855.1 of Myxine glutinosa. Taxonomy (NCBI): domain Eukaryota; kingdom Metazoa; phylum Chordata; class Myxini; order Myxiniformes; family Myxinidae; genus Myxine; species Myxine glutinosa. The sequence goes on from NC_136271.1 coordinate 14,099,931, forward strand.
GCAGATGTGTTGGTTTGGCGCTTGTGTTGGTTTGGCGCATGTGTTGGTTTTGCGCATGTGTTGGTTTGGCGCATGTGTTGCTTTGGCGCATGTGTTGGTTTGGCGCATGTGTTGGTTTGGCGGGTGTGTTGGTTTGGCGCATGTGTTAGTTTTGTGGATATGCGAGTTTGGCGCATGTGTTGCTTTGCAGTATGGATTGGTTTGACAGATATGATGGTTTGGCGGGATGTGTTGGTTTGGCGCATGTGTTGGTTTGGTGCATGTGTAGGTTTGGTGCATGTGTTTTGGTTTGGCGCATATGTTGGTTTGGTGCATGTGTTGGTTTGGCGCATTAGTTGTTTTCGCGGATGTCTTGATTTGGTGGATGTGTTGGTGTGGCAGATGTGTTGGTTTTGCGGGTGTGTTGGTTTGGCACATGTGTTGGTTTGGTGGATGTGTTGGTTTGGTGCATGTTTGGTTTGGCGCATGTGTTGGTTTGGCATATGTGTTGGTTTGGCAGGTGTGTTGGTTTGGCAGATGTGTTAGTTTGGTGGATATGATGGTTTTGCGATATTTTGGTTTGGCGGACGTGTTGGTTTGGCGAACGTGTTGGTTTGGTGGATTTGTTTGTTTTGTGCATGCATTGGTTTGGCGGATGTGGTTGTTTGGTGCATGTGTTGGTTTGGTGGATGTATTTGTTTAGCCGATGTGTTATTTTGGTGGATGTGTTGGTTTGGCGGATGTGTTGGTTTGGCAGATGTGTTGGTTTGGCGGGTGTGTTGGTTTGGCAGATGTGTTGGTTTGGCGGGTGTGTTGGTTTCGCGCATGTGTTAGTTTGGCGGATATGCTAGTTTGGCGCATGTGTTGGTTTTGGGGGATGCATTTGTTTGATGATGGTTTGGCGGATGTTTTGGTTTGGCGGATGTGTTGGTTTGGCGGTTGTGTTGGTTTGGCGGATGTGTTGGTTTGGTGGATGTGTTGGTTTGGCGGATGTGTTGGTTTGGCGGATGTACTGGTTTGGCGGATGTGTTGGTTTGGCGGATGTGTTGGTTTGGCGGATGTGTTGGTTTGGCGGATGTGTTGGTTTGGCGGATGTGTTGGTTTGGTGGATGTGTTGGTATGGCGCAGGTGTTGGTTTGTCGGGTGTGTTGGTTTGGCACATGTGTTGGTTTGGTGGATGTGTTGGTTTGGCGAATGTGTTGGTTTGGCGCATGTGTTGGATTGGTGCATGTGTTGGTTTGTCGCATGTGTTGGTTTATACGATGTGCTCATTTGGCGGATGGTTGGTTTGGCGGATGTGTTGGGTGGATGTGTTGGTTTGGCGGATGTGTTGGTTTGGCGGATGTGTTGGTTTGGCGGATGTGTTGGTTTGGCGGATGTGTTGGTTTGGCGGATGTGTTGGTTTGGCGGATGTGTTGGTTTGGCGGATGTGTTGGTTTAGCGGGTGTGTTGGTTTGGCGCATGTGTTGGTTTGGCGTATGTGTTGGTTTGACGGATGTGTTGGTTTGGCACATGTGTTGGTTTGGCGCATTAGTTGTTTTCGTGCATGTTTTGATTTGGCGCATTAGTTGTTTTCGCAGATGTGTTGGTTTGGCGGATGTGTTGGTTTGGCGGATGTGTTCGTTTGGCAGATGTGTTGGTTTGTCGGGTGTGTTTGATTGGCGCATGTGTTGGTTTGACAGATGTGTTGGTTTTGCGGATGTGTTGGTTTGGCGGATGTGTTGGTTTGGCGGATGTGTTGGTTTGGCGGATGTGTTGGTTTGGCGCATGTGTTGGTTTGGCGCATGTGTTGGTTTCACGGATGTGTTGGTTTTGCGGATGGGTTGCTTTGGCAGATATGTTGGTTTGGCAGATGTGTTGGTTTGGAGGATGCATTTGTTTGACAGATATGATGGTTTGGCGGATGTGTTGGTTTGGCACATGTGTTGGTTTGGTGCATGTGTAGGTTTGGTGCATGTGTAGGTTTGGTGCATGTGTTGGTTTGGCGCATATGTTGGTTTGGTGCATGTGTTGGTTTGGCGCATTCGTTGTTTTAGCGGATGGCTTGGTTTGGCGGATGTGTTGGTGTGGCAGATGTGTTGGTTTGGCGGGTGTTGGTTTCGCGCATGTGTTAGTTTGGCGGATATGCTAGTTTGGCGCATGTGTTGGTTTTGGGGGATGCATTTGTTTGATGATGGTTTGGCGGATGTGTTGGTTTGGCACATGTATTAGTTTGTTGGATGTGTTGGTTTAGCGGGTGTGTTGGTTTGGCGCATGTGTTGGTTTGGCGTATGTGTTGGTTTGACGGATGTGTTGGTTTGGCACATGTGTTGGTTTGGCACATGTGTTGGTTTGGTGCATGTTTGGTTTGGCGCATCTGTTGGTTTGGCGAATGTGTTGGTTTGGCGAATTTATTTGTTTGGTGCATGCATTGGTTTGACGGATGTGTTTGTTTGGTAGATGTATTGGTTTTAGGCGATGTGTTGGCTTGGCGGATGTGTTGATTTGGCGGTTGTGTTGGTTTGGCGGTTGTGTTGGTTTGGCGCGTGTGTTGGTTTGGTGTGTGTTGGTTTGGCGCATGTGTTGGTTTGGCGCGTGTGTTGGTTTGGCGCGTGTGTTGGTTTGGCGCATGTGTTGGTTTGGCGGATGTGTTGGTTTGTGTTGGTTTGGCGCGTGTGTTGGTTTGGCGCATGTGTTGGTTTGTGTTGGTTTGGTGCATGTGTTGGTTTGGCGAATGTGTTGGTTTGTGTTGGTTTGGCGCGTATGTTGGTTTGGCGCACGTGTTGGTTTGTGTTGGTTTGGCGGATGTATTGGTTTGGCGCATGTGTTGGTTTGGCGCATGTATTGGTTTGGTTTGGTTTGGCGGATGTATTGGTTTGGCAGATGTGTTGGTTTGGCGCATGTGTTGGTTTGGCGCATGTGTTGGTTTGGCGCATGTGTTGGTTTGGCGCACGTGTTGGTTTGTGTTGGTTTGGCGCATGTGTTGGTTTGGCACATGTGTTGGTTTGGCGCATGTGTTGGTTTCGCGCATGTGTTGGTTTGGTTTGGTTTGGCGGATGTATTGGTTTGGCAGATGTGTTGGTTTGGCGCTTGTGTTGGTTTGGCGCATGTGTTGGTTTTGCGCATGTGTTGGTTTGGTTTGGTTTGGCGGATGTATTGGTTTGGCAGATGTGTTGGTTTGGCGCTTGTGTTGGTTTGGCGCATGTGTTGGTTTGGCGCATGTGTTGCTTTGGCGCATGTGTTGGTTTGGCGCATGTGTTGGTTTGGCGCATGTGTTTGTTTGGCGCATGTGTTGGTTTGGCCCGTGTGCTGGTTTGGCGCATATGTTGGTTTGGTGAATTAGTTGTTTTAGCGTATGTGTTGGAATGGCGGATGTGTTGGTTTGGCGAATGTGTTGGTTTGGCGATTGTGTTGATTTGGCGCATGTGTTGGTTTGGCTCATGGGTTGGTTTGGCACATGGGTTGGTTTGGCGCATGGGTTGGTTTGGCGCATGTGTTGTTTTGGCGCATGTGTTGGTTTGGCGCACGTGTTGGTTTGGCGCACGTGTTGGTTTGGCGCATATGTTGGTTTGGCGCATGTGTTGGTTTGGTGAATTAGTTGTTTTAGCGTATGTGTTGGAATGGCGGATGTGTTGGTTTGGCTCATGGGTTGGTTTGGCGCATGGGTTGGTTTGGCGCATGTGTTGGTTTGGCGCATGTGTTGGTTTGGCACATGTGTTGGTTTGGTGCATGTGTTGGTTTGGCGCATGTGTTGGTTTGGTGCATTTGTTGGTTTGGCACATGTGGTGGTTTGGTGCATGTGTTGGTTTGGGGCATATGTTGGTTTGGCGCATATGTTGGTTTGGCGCATGTGTTGGTTTGGCGCATTAGTTGTTTTTGCGAATGTGTTGGTTTGGCAGATGTGTTGGTGTGGCAGATGTGTTGGTTTGGCGGGTGTGTTGGTTTGGCGCATGTGTTAGTTTGGCGGATATGCTAGTTTGACGCATGTGTTGGTTTGGGGGATGCATTTTTTTTTAACAGATATGATGGTTTGGCGGGTGTGTTGGTTTGGCACATGTGTTAGTTTGTTGGATGTGTTGGTTTGGCAGGTGTGTTGGTTTGGCGCAAGTGTTGGTTTGGCTCATGGGTTGGTTTGGCGCATGGGTTGGTTTGGCACATGTGTTGGTTTGGCCCATGTGTTGGTTTGGCGGATGTGTTGGTTTGGCGGATGTGTTGGTTTGGCGGATGTGTTGGTTTGGCGGGTGTGTTGGTTTGGCGCATGTGTTAGTTTTGTGGATATGCGAGTTTGGCGCATGTGTTGCTTTGCAGTATGGATTGGTTTGACAGATATGATGGTTTGGCGGGATGTGTTGGCTTGGCGCATGTGTTGGTTTGGTGCATGTGTAGGTTTGGTGCATGTGTTTTGGTTTGGCGCATATGTTGGTTTGGTGCATGTGTTGGTTTGGCGCATTAGTTGTTTTCGCGGATGTCTTGATTTGGCGGATGTGTTGGTGTGGCAGATGTGTTGGTTTTGCGGGTGTGTTGGTTTCGCGCATGTGTTCGTTTGGCGGATATGCTAATTTGGCGCATGTGTTGGTTTTGGGGGATGCATTTGTTTGATGATGGTTTGGCGGATGTTTTGGTTTGGCACATGTGTTACTTTGGTGGATGTGTTGGATTGGCGGTTGTGTTGGTTTGGCACATGTGTTGGTTTGGCATATGTGCTGGTTTGGTGCATGTTTGGTTTGGCGCATGTGTTGGTTTGGCATATGTGTTGGTTTGGCAGGTGTGTTGGTTTGGCAGATGTGTTAGTTTGGTGGATATGATGGTTTTGCGATATTTTGGTTTGGCGGACGTGTTGGTTTGGCGAACGTGTTGGTTTGGTGGATTTGTTTGTTTTGTGCATGCATTGGTTTGGCGGATGTGGTTGTTTGGTGCATGTGTTGGTTTGGTGGATGTATTTGTTTAGCCGATGTGTTATTTTGGTGGATGTGTTGGTTTGGCGGATGTGTTGGTTTGGCAGATGTGTTGGTTTGGCGGGTGTGTTGGTTTCGCGCATGTGTTAGTTTGGCGGATATGCTAGTTTGGCGCATGTGTTGGTTTTGGGGGATGCATTTGTTTGATGATGGTTTGGCGGATGTTTTGGTTTGGCGGATGTGTTGGTTTGGCGGTTGTGTTGGTTTGGCGGATGTGTTGGTTTGGCGGATGTACTGGTTTGGCGGATGTGTTGGTTTGGCGGATGTACTGGTTTGGCGGATGTGTTGGTTTGGCGGATGTGTTGGTTTGGCGGATGTGTTGGTTTGGCGGATGTGTTGGTTTGGCGGATGTGTTGGTTTGGCGGATGTGTTGGTATGGCGCAGGTGTTGGTTTGTCGGGTGTGTTGGTTTGGCACATGTGTTGGTTTGGTGGATGTGTTGGTTTGGCGAATGTGTTGGTTTGGCGCATGTGTTGGATTGGTGCATGTGTTGGTTTGTCGCATGTGTTGGTTTATACGATGTGCTCATTTGGCGGATGGTTGGTTTGGCGGATGTGTTGGGTGGATGTGTTGGTTTGGCGGATGTGTTGGTTTGGCGGATGTGTTGGTTTGGCGGATGTGTTGGTTTGGCGGATGTGTTGGTTTGGCGGATGTGTTGGTTTGGCGGATGTGTTGGTTTGGCGGATGTGTTGGTTTGGCGGATGTGTTGGTTTGGCAGATGTGTTGGTTTGGCGGATGTGTTGGTTTGGTGGATGTGTTGGTTTGGCGCATGTCTTGGTTTGGCATATGTGTTGGTTTCACGGATGTGTTGGTTTTGCGGATGTGTTGCTTTGGCAGATATGTTGGTTTGGCGGATGTGTTGGTTTGGAGGATGCATTTGTTTGACAGATATGATGGTTTGGCAGATGTGTTGGTTTGGCACATGTGTTGGTTTGGTGCATGTGTAGGTTTGGTGCATGTGTAGGTTTGGTGCATGTGTTGGTTTGGCGCATATGTTGGTTTGGTGCATGTGTTGGTTTGGCGCATTCGTTGTTTTAGCGGATGGCTTGGTTTGGCGGATGTGTTGGTGTGGCAGATGTGTTGGTTTGGCGGGTGTTGGTTTCGCGCATGTGTTAGTTTGGCGGATATGCTAGTTTGGCGCATGTGTTGGTTTTGGGGGATGCATTTGTTTGATGATGGTTTGGCGGATGTGTTGGTTTGGCACATGTATTAGTTTGGTGGATGTGTTGGTTTAGCGGGTGTGTTGATTTGGCGCATGTGTTGGTTTGGCGTATGTGTTGGTTTGACAGAGGTGTTGGTTTGGCACATGTGTTGGTTTGGCGCATTAGTTGTTTTCGTGCATGTTTTGATTTGGCGCATTAGTTGTTTTCGCAGATGTGTTGGTTTGGCGGATGTGTTGGTTTGGCGGATGTGTTCGTTTGGCAGATGTGTTGGTTTGGCGGGTGTGTTTGATTGGCGCATGTGTTCGTTTGGTGGATGTGTTGGTTTGACAGATGTCTTGGTTTTGCGGATGTGTTGGTTTGGCGGATGTGTTGGTTTAGCGGGTGTGTTGGTTTGGCGCATGTGTTGGTTTGGCGTATGTGTTGGTTTGACGGATGTGTTGGTTTGGCACATGTGTTGGTTTGGCGCATTAGTTGTTTTCGTGCATGTTTTGATTTGGCGCATTAGTTGTTTTCGCAGATGTGTTGGTTTGGCGGATGTGTTGGTTTGGCGGATGTGTTGGTTTGGCAGATGTGTTGGTTTGGCGGGTGTGTTTGATTGGCGCATGTGTTCGTTTGGTGGATGTGTTGGTTTGACAGATGTGTTGGTTTTGCGGATGTGTTGGTTTGGCGGATGTGTTGGTTTGGCGGATGTGTTGGTTTGGCGCATGTGTTGGTTTGGCGCATGTGTTGGTTTCACGGATGTGTTGGTTTTGCGGATGGGTTGCTTTGGCAGATATGTTGGTTTGGCAGATGTGTTGGTTTAGGAGGATGCATTTGTTTGACAGATATGATGGTTTGGCGGATGTGTTGGTTTGGCACATGTGTTGGTTTGGTGCATGTGTAGGTTTGGTGCATGTGTAGGTTTGGCGCATTCGTTGTTTTAGCGGATGGCTTGGTTTGGCGGATGTGTTGGTGTGGCAGATGTGTTGGTTTGGCGGGTGTTGGTTTCGCGCATGTGTTAGTTTGGCGGATATGCTAGTTTGGCGCATGTGTTGGTTTTGGGGGATGCATTTGTTTGATGATGGTTTGGCGGATGTGTTGGTTTGGCACATGTATTAGTTTGGTGGATGTGTTGGTTTAGCGGGTGTGTTGGTTTGGCGCATGTGTTGGTTTGGCGTATGTGTTGGTTTGACGGATGTGTTGGTTTGGCACATGTGTTGGTTTGGCAAATGTGTTGGTTTGGTGCATGTTTGGTTTGGCGCATCTGTTGGTTTGGCGAATGTGTTGGTTTGGCGAATTTATTTGTTTGGTGCATGCATTGGTTTGACGGATGTGTTTGTTTGGTAGATGTATTGGTTTTAGGCGATGTGTTGGCTTGGCGGATGTGTTGGTTTGGCGGATGTGTTGGTTTGGCGGATGTGTTGGTTTGGCGCACGTGTTGGCTTGTCGGGTGTGTTGGTTTGGTGGATGTGTTGGTTTGGAGGATGTGTTGGTTTGGCACATGCATTGGTTTGGCGGATATGTTGCTTTGGCGAATGTGTTGGTTTGTCGCATGTGTTGGTTTGCCGGATGTTTTGGTTTTGCGGAGGTATTGGTTTGGCTGATGTTTTAGTTTGGCGGATGTGTTGGTTTGGCGGGTGTTTTGGTTTGGCGCATGGGTTGGTTTGGCGCATGTGTTGGTTTGGAGGATGCATTTGTTTGACAGATATGATGGTTTGGCGGATGTGTTGGTTTGGCACATGTGTTGGTTTGGTGCATGTGTAGGTTTGTTGCATGTGTTTTGGTTTGGCGCATATGTTGGTTTGGTGCATGTGTTGGTTTGGTGCATTAGTTGTTTTAGCGGATGTCTTGGTTTGGCGGATGTGTTGGTGTGGCAGATGTGTTGGTTTGGCGGGTGTGTTGGTTTCGCGCATGTGTTGGTTTTGGGGGATGCATTTGTTTGATGATGGTTTGGCGGATGTTTTGGTTTGGCACATGTGTTAGTTTGGTGGATGTGTTGGATTGGCGGTTGTGTTGGTTTGGCGCATGTGTTCGTTTGGCATATGTGTTGGTTTGGTGCATGTTTGGTTTGGCGCATGTGTTGGTTTGGCATATGTGTTGGTTTGGCAGGTGTGTTGGTTTGGTAGATGTGTTAGTTTGGTGGATATGATGGTTTTGCGATATTTTGGTTTGGCGGACGTGTTGGTTTGGCGAACGTGTTGGTTTGGCGGATTTGTTTGTTTTGTGCATTCATTGGTTTGACGGATGTGTTTGTTTGGTGCATGTGTTGGTTTGGCGGATGTGTTGGTTTGGCGGATGTGTTGGTTTGGCGGATGTGTTGGTTTGGCGCATGTGTTGGTTTGGCGGATGTGTTGGCTTGGCGCATTAGTTGTTTTAGCGGATGTGTTGGTTTGGCGGATGTGTTGGTTTGGCGATTGTGTTGATTTGGCGCATGTGTTGGTTTGGCTCATGGGTTGGTTTGGCACATGGGTTGGTTTGGCGCATGTGTTGGTTTGGCACATGTGTTGGTTTGGCTCATGGGTTGGTTTGGCGCATGGGTTGGTTTGGCGCATGTGTTGTTTTGGCGCATGTGTTGGTTTGGCGCACGTGTTGGTTTGGCGCATATGTTGGTTTGGCGCATATGTTGGTTTGGCGCATGTGTTGGTTTGGTGAATTAGTTGTTTTAGCATATGTGTTGGAATGGCGGATGTGTTGGTTTGGCTCATGGGTTGGTTTGGCGCATGGGTTGGTTTGGCACATGTGTTGGTTTGGCGCATGTGTTGGTTTGGCACATGTGTTGGTTTGGTGCATGCGTTGGTTTGGCGCATGTGTTGGTTTGGTGCATTTGTTGGTTTGGCACATGTGGTGGTTTGGTGCATGTGTTGGTTTGGGGCATATGTTGGTTTGGCGCATATGTTGGTTTGGCGCCTGTGTTGGTTTGGCGCATTAGTTGTTTTCGCGAATGTGTTGGTTTGGCAGATGTGCTGGTGTGGCAGATGTGTTGGTTTGGCGGGTGTGTTGGTTTGGCGCATGTGTTAGTTTGGCGGATATGCTAGTTTGACGCATGTGTTGGTTTGGGGGATGCATTTTTTAAAACAGATATGATGGTTTGGCGGGTGTGTTGGTTTTGCCACATGTGTTAGTTTGTTGGATGTATTGGTTTGGCAGGTGTGTTGGTATGGCGCAAGTGTTGGTTTGGCTCATGGGTTGGTTTGGCGCATGGGTTGGTTTGGCACATGTGTTGGTTTGGCGCATTAGATGTTTTAGCGGATGTGTTGGTTTGGCGGATGTGTTGGTTTGGCGAATGTGTTGGTTTGGCGAATGTGTTGGTTTGGCGATTGTGTTGATTTGGCGCATTAGTTGTTTTAGCGGATGTGTTGGTTTGGCGGATGTGTTGGTTTGGCGGGTGTGTTGGTTTGGCGAATGTGTTGGTTTGGCGAATGTGTTGGTTTGGCGATTGTGTTGATTTGGCGCATGTGTTGGTTTGGCTCATGGGTTGGTTTGGCACATGGGTTGGTTTGGCGCATGTGTTGGTTTGGCACATGTGTTGGTTTGGCTCATGGGTTGGTTTGGCGGATGTGTTGGTTTGGCGGGTGTGTTGGTTTGGCGCATGTGTTAGTTTTGTGGATATGCGAGTTTGGCGCATGTGTTGCTTTGCAGTATGGATTGGTTTGACAGATATGATGGTTTGGCGGGATGTGTTGGTTTGGCGCATGTGTTCGTTTGGTGCATGTGTAGGTTTGGTGCATGTGTTTTGGTTTGCTGCATATGTTGGTTTGGTGCATGTGTTGGTTTGGCGCATTAGTTGTTTTAGCGGATGTCTTGGTTTGGCGGATGTGTTGGTGTGGCAGATGTGTTGGTTTGGCGGGTGTGTTGGTTTCGCGCATGTGTTCGTTTGGCGGATATGCTAGTTTGGCGCATGTGTTGGTTTTGGTGGATGCATTTGTTTGATGATGGTTTGGCGGCTGTTTTGGTTTGGCACATGTGTTAGTTTGGTGGATGTGTTGGATTGGCGGTTGTGTTGGTTTGGCACATGTGTTGGTTTGGCATATGTGTTGGTTTGGTGCATGTTTGGTTTGGCGCATGTGTTGGTTTGGCATATGTGTTGGTTTGGCAGGTGTGTTGGTTTGGCAGATGTGTTAGTTTGGTGGATATGATGGTTTTGCGATATTTTGCTTTGGCGGACGTGTTGGTTTGGCGAACGTGTTGGTTTGGTGGATTTGTTTGTTTTGTGCATGCATTGGTTTGGGGGATGTGTTTGTTTGGTGCATGTGTTGGTTTGGTGGATGTATTTGTTTAGCCGATGTGTTATTTTGGCGGATGTGTTGGTTTGGCGGATGTGTTGGTTTGGCAGATGTGTTGGTTTGGCGGGTGTGTTGGTTTCGCGCATGTGTTAGTTTGGCGCATGTGTTGGTTTTGGGGGATGCATTTGTTTGATGATGGTTTGGCGGATGTTTTGGTTTGGCAGATGTGTTAGTTTGGTGGATATGATGGTTTTGCGATATTTTGGTTTGGCAGACGTGTTGGTTTGGCGAACTTGTTGGTTTGGTGGATTTGTTTGTTTTGTGCATGCATTGGTTTGGCAGATGTGTTGGTTTGGCGGATGTGTTGGTTTGGCGGATGTGTTGGTTTGGCGGATGTGTTGGTTTGGCGAATGTGTTGGTTTGGCGGATGTGTTGGTTTGGCGGATGTGTTGGTTTGGCGGATGTGTTGGTTTGGCGGATGTGTTGGTTTGGTGGATGTGTTGGTATGGCGCAGGTGTTGGTTTGTCGGGTGTGTTGGTTTGGCACATGTGTTGGTTTGGTGGATGTGTTGGTTTGGCGAATGTGTTGGTTTGGCGCATGTGTTGGATTGGCCCATGTGTTGGTTTGTCGCATGTGTTGGTTTATACGATGTGCTCGTTTGGCGGATGGTTGGTTTGGCGGATGTGTTGGATTGGCAGATGTGTTGGTTTGGCGGATGTGTTGGTTTGGCGGATGTGTTGGTTTGGCGGATGTGTTGGTTTGGCGGATGTGTTGGTTTGGCGGATGTGTTGGTTTGGCGGATGTGTTGGTTTGGCGGATGTGTTGGTTTGGCGGATGTGTTGGTTTGGCGGATGTGTTGGTTTGGTGGATGTGTTGATTTGGCGGTTGTGTTGGTTTGGCGGTTGTGTTGGTTTGGCGCATGTGTTGGTTTGGCACATGGGTTGGTTTGGCGCATGGGTTGATTTGGCGCATGTGTTGGTTTGGCGAATTTATTTGTTTGGTGCATGCATTGGTTTGACGGATGTGTTTGTTTGGTAGATGTATTGGTTTTAGGCGATGTGTTGGCTTGGCGGATGTGTTGATTTGGCGGTTGTGTTGGTTTGGCGGTTGTGTTGGTTTGGCGCGTGTGTTGGTTTGGTGTGTGTTGGTTTGGCGCATGTGTTGGTTTGGCGCGTGTGTTGGTTTGGCGCGTGTGTTGGTTTGGCGCATGTGTTGGTTTGGCGGATGTGTTGGTTTGTGTTGGTTTGGCGCGTGTGTTGGTTTGGCGCATGTGTTGGTTTGTGTTGGTTTGGTGCATGTGTTGGTTTGGCGAATGTGTTGGTTTGTGTTGGTTTGGCGCGTATGTTGGTTTGGCGCACGTGTTGGTTTGTGTTGGTTTGGCGGATGTATTGGTTTGGCGCATGTGTTGGTTTGGCGCATGTGTTGGTTTGGTTTGGTTTGGCGGATGTATTGGTTTGGCAGATGTGTTGGTTTGGCGCATGTGTTGGTTTGGCGCATGTGTTGGTTTGGCGCATGTGTTGGTTTGTGTTGGTTTGGCGCATGTGTTGGTTTGGCACATGTGTTGGTTTGGCGCATGTGTTGGTTTCGCGCATGTGTTGGTTTGGTTTGGTTTGGCGGATGTATTGGTTTGGCAGATGTGTTGGTTTGGCGCTTGTGTTGGTTTGGCGCATGTGTTGGTTTTGCGCTTGTGTTGGTTTGGTTTGGTTTGGCGGATGTATTGGTTTGGCAGATGTGTTGGTTTGGCGCTTGTGTTGGTTTGGCGCATGTGTTGGTTTGGCGCATGTGTTGCTTTGGCGCATGTGTTGGTTTGGCGCATGTGTTGGTTTGGCGCATGTGTTTGTTTGGCGCATGTGTTGGTTTGGCCCGTGTGCTGGTTTGGCGCATATGTTGGTTTGGTGAATTAGTTGTTTTAGCGTATGTGTTGGAATGGCGGATGTGTTGGTTTGGCGAATGTGTTGGTTTGGCGATTGTGTTGATATGGCGCATGTGTTGGTTTGGCTCATGGGTTGGTTTGGCACATGGGTTGGTTTGGCGCATGGGTTGGTTTGGCGCATGTGTTGTTTTGGCGCATGTGTTGGTTTGGCGCACGTGTTGGTTTGGCGCACGTGTTGGTTTGGCGCATATGTTGGTTCGGCGCATGTGTTGGTTTGGTGAATTAGTTGTTTTAGCGTATGTGTTGGAATGGCGGATGTGTTGGTTTGGCTCATGGGTTGGTTTGGCGCATGGGTTGGTTTGGCGCATGTGTTGGTTTGGCGCATGTGTTGGTTTGGCACATGTGTTGGTTTGGTGCATGTGTTGGTTTGGCGCATGTGTTGGTTTGGTGCATTTGTTGGTTTGGCACATGTGGTGGTTTGGTGCATGTGTTGGTTTGGGGCATATGTTGGTTTGGCGCATATGTTGGTTTGGCGCATGTGTTGGTTTGGCGCATTAGTTGTTTTTGTGAATGTGTTGGTTTGGCAGATGTGTTGGTGTGGCAGATGTGTTGGTTTGGCGGGTGTGTTGGTTTGGCGCATGTGTTAGTTTGGCGGATATGCTAGTTTGACGCATGTGTTGGTTTGGGGGATGCATTTTTTTTTTAACAGATATGATGGTTTGGCGGGTGTGTTGGTTTGGCACATGTGTTAGTTTGTTGGATGTGTTGGTTTGGCAGGTGTGTTGGTTTGGCGCAAGTGTTGGTTTGGCTCATGGGTTGGTTTGGCGCATGGGTTGCTTTGGCACATGTGTTGGTTTGGCCCATGTGTTGGTTTGGCGGATGTGTTGGTTTGGCGGATGTGTTGGTTTGGCGGATGTGTTGGTTTGGCGGGTGTGTTGGTTTGGCGCATGTGTTAGTTTTGTGGATATGCGAGTTTGGCGCATGTGTTGCTTTGCAGTATGGATTGGTTTGACAGATATGATGGTTTGGCGGGATGTGTTGGCTTGGCGCATGTGTTGGTTTGGTGCATGTGTAGGTTTGGTGCATGTGTTTTGGTTTGGCGCATATGTTGGTTTGGTGCATGTGTTGGTTTGGCGCATTAGTTGTTTTCGCGGATGTCTTGATTTGGCGGATGTGTTGGTGTGGCAGATGTGTTGGTTTTGCGGGTGTGTTGGTTTCGCGCATGTGTTCGTTTGGCGGATATGCTAGTTTGGCGCATGTGTTGGTTTTGGGGGATGCATTTGTTTGATGATGGTTTGGCGGATGTTTTGGTTTGGCACATGTGTTACTTTGGTGGATGTGTTGGATTGGCGGTTGTGTTGGTTTGGCACATGTGTTGGTTTGGCATATGTGCTGGTTTGGTGCATGTTTGGTTTGGCGCATGTGTTGGTTTGGCATATGTGTTGGTTTGGCAGGTGTGTTGGTTTGGCAGATGTGTTAGTTTGGTGGATATGATGGTTTTGCGATATTTTGGTTTGGCGGACGTGTTGGTTTGGCGAACGTGTTGGTTTGGTGGATTTGTTTGTTTTGTGCATGCATTGGTTTGGCGGATGTGGTTGTTTGGTGCATGTGTTGGTTTGGTGGATGTATTTGTTTAGCCGATGTGTTATTTTGGTGGATGTGTTGGTTTGGCGGATGTGTTGGTTTGGCAGATGTGTTGGTTTGGCGGGTGTGTTGGTTTCGCGCATGTGTTAGTTTGGCGGATATGCTAGTTTGGCGCATGTGTTGGTTTTGGGGGATGCATTTGTTTGATGATGGTTTGGCGGATGTTTTGGTTTGGCGGATGTGTTGGTTTGGCGGTTGTGTTGGTTTGGCGGATGTGTTGGTTTGGCGGATGTACTGGTTTGGCGGATGTGTTGGTTTGGCGGATGTGTTGGTTTGGCGGATGTGTTGGTTTGGCGGATGTGTTGGTTTGGCGGATGTGTTGGTTTGGCGGATGTGTTGGTTTGGCGGATGTGTTGGTTTGGCGGATGTGTTGGTATGGCGCAGGTGTTGGTTTGTCGGGTGTGTTGGTTTGGCACATGTGTTGGTTTGGTGGATGTGTTGGTTTGGCGAATGTGTTGGTTTGGCGCATGTGTTGGATTGGTGCATGTGTTGGTTTGTCGCATGTGTTGGTTTATACGATGTGCTCATTTGGCGGATGGTTGGTTTGGCGGATGTGTTGGGTGGATGTGTTGGTTTGGCGGATGTGTTGGTTTGGCGGATGTGTTGGTTTGGCGGATGTGTTGGTTTGGCGGATGTGTTGGTTTGGCGGATGTGTTGGTTTGGCGGATGTGTTGGTTTGGCGGATGTGTTGGTTTGGCGGATGTGTTGGTTTGGCAGATGTGTTGGTTTGGCGGATGTGTTGGTTTGGTGGATGTGTTGGTTTGGCGCATGTCTTGGTTTGGCATATGTGTTGGTTTCACGGATGTGTTGGTTTTGCGGATGTGTTGCTTTGGCAGATATGTTGGTTTGGCGGATGTGTTGGTTTGGAGGATGCATTTGTTTGACAGATATGATGGTTTGGCAGATGTGTTGGTTTGGCACATGTGTTGGTTTGGTGCATGTGTAGGTTTGGTGCATGTGTAGGTTTGGTGCATGTGTTGGTTTGGCGCATATGTTGGTTTGGTGCATGTGTTGGTTTGGCGCATTCGTTGTTTTAGCGGATGGCTTGGTTTGGCGGATGTGTTGGTGTGGCAGATGTGTTGGTTTGGCGGGTGTTGGTTTCGCGCATGTGTTAGTTTGGCGGATATGCTAGTTTGGCGCATGTGTTGGTTTTGGGGGATGCATTTGTTTGATGATGGTTTGGCGGATGTGTTGGTTTGGCACATGTATTAGTTTGGTGGATGTGTTGGTTTAGCGGGTGTGTTGATTTGGCGCATGTGTTGGTTTGGCGTATGTGTTGGTTTGACAGAGGTGTTGGTTTGGCACATGTGTTGGTTTGGCGCATTAGTTGTTTTCGTGCATGTTTTGATTTGGCGCATTAGTTGTTTTCGCAGATGTGTTGGTTTGGCGGATGTGTTTGTTTGGCGGATGTGTTCGTTTGGCAGATGTGTTGGTTTGGCGGGTGTGTTTGATTGGCGCATGTGTTCGTTTGGTGGATGTGTTGGTTTGACAGATGTCTTGGTTTTGCGGATGTGTTGGTTTGGCGGATGTGTTGGTTTAGCGGGTGTGTTGGTTTGGCGCATGTGTTGGTTTGGCGTATGTGTTGGTTTGACGGATGTGTTGGTTTGGCACATGTGTTGGTTTGGCGCATTAGTTGTTTTCGTGCATGTTTTGATTTGGCGCATGAGTTGTTTTCGCAGATGTGTTGGTTTGGCGGATGTGTTGGTTTGGCGGATGTGTTGGTTTGGCGGATGTGTTGGTTTGGCGGGTGTGTTTGATTGGCGCATGTGTTCGTTTGGTGGATGTGTTGGTTTGACAGATGTGTTGGTTTTGCGGATGTGTTGGTTTGGCGGATGTGTTGGTTTGGCGGATGTGTTGGTTTGGCGCATGTGTTGGTTTGGCGCATGTGTTGGTTTCACGGATGTGTTGGTTTTGCGGATGGGTTGCTTTGGCAGATATGTTGCTTTGGCAGATATGTTGGTTTGGCAGATGTGTTGGTTTGGAGGATGCATTTGTTTGACAGATATGATGGTTTGGCGGATGTGTTGGTTTGGCACATGTGTTGGTTTGGTGCATGTGTAGGTTTGGTGCATGTGTAGGTTTGGTGCATGTGTTGGTTTGGCGCATATGTTGGTTTGGCGCATTCGTTGTTTTAGCGGATGGCTTGGTTTGGCGGATGTGTTGGTGTGGCAGATGTGTTGGTTTGGCGGGTGTTGGTTTCGCGCATGTGTTAGTTTGGCGGATATGCTAGTTTGGCGCATGTGTTGGTTTTGGGGGATGCATTTGTTTGATGATGGTTTGGCGGATGTGTTGGTTTGGCACATGTATTAGTTTGGTGGATGTGTTGGTTTAGCGGGTGTGTTGGTTTGGCGCATGTGTTGGTTTGGCGTATGTGTTGGTTTGACGGATGTGTTGGTTTGGCACATGTGTTGGTTTGGCAAATGTGTTGGTTTGGTGCATGTTTGGTTTGGCGCATCTGTTGGTTTGGCGAATGTGTTGGTTTGGCGAATTTATTTGTTTGGTGCATGCATTGGTTTGACGGATGTGTTTGTTTGGTAGATGTATTGGTTTTAGGCGATGTGTTGGCTTGGCGGATGTGTTGGTTTGGCGGATGTGTTGGTTTGGCGGATGTGTTGGTTTGGCGCACGTGTTGGCTTGTCGGGTGTGTTGGTTTGGTGGATGTGTTGGTTTGGAGGATGTGTTGGTTTGGCACATGCATTGGTTTGGCGGATATGTTGCTTTGGCGAATGTGTTGGTTTGTCGCATGTGTTGGTTTGCCGGATGTTTTGGTTTTGCGGAGGTATTGGTTTGGCTGATGTTTTAGTTTGGCGGATGTGTTGGTTTGGCGGGTGTTTTGGTTTGGCGCATGGGTTGGTTTGGCGCATGTGTTGGTTTGGAGGATGCATTTGTTTGACAGATATGATGGTTTGGCGGATGTGTTGGTTTGGCACATGTGTTGGTTTGGTGCATGTGTAGGTTTGTTGCATGTGTTTTGGTTTGGCGCATATGTTGGTTTGGTGCATGTGTTGGTTTGGTGCATTAGTTGTTTTAGCGGGTCTTGGTTTGGCGGATGTGTTGGTGTGGCAGATGTGTTGGTTTGGCGGGTGTGTTGGTTTCGCGCATGTGTTGGTTTTGGGGGATGCATTTGTTTGATGATGGTTTGGCGGATGTTTTGGTTTGGCACATGTGTTAGTTTGGTGGATGTGTTGGATTGGCGGTTGTGTTGGTTTGGCGCATGTGTTCGTTTGGCATATGTGTTGGTTTGGTGCATGTTTGGTTTGGCGCATGTGTTGGTTTGGCATATGTGTTGGTTTGGCAGGTGTGTTGGTTTGGTAGATGTGTTAGTTTGGTGGATATGATGGTTTTGCGATATTTTGGTTTGGCGGACGTGTTGGTTTGGCGAACGTGTTGGTTTGGCGGGTTTGTTTGTTTTGTGCATTCATTGGTTTGACGGATGTGTTTGTTTGGTGCATGTGTTGGTTTGGCGGATGTGTTGGTTTGGCGGATGTGTTGGTTTGGCGGATGTGTTGGTTTGGCGGATGTGTTGGTTTGGCGCATGTGTTGGTTTGGCGGATGTGTTGGCTTGGCGCATTAGTTGTTTTAGCGGATGTGTTGGTTTGGCGGATGTGTTGGTTTGGCGATTGTGTTGATTTGGCGCATGTGTTGGTTTGGCTCATGGGTTGGTTTGGCACATGGGTTGGTTTGGCGCATGTGTTGGTTTGGCACATGTGTTGGTTTGGCTCATGGGTTGGTTTGGCGCATGGGTTGGTTTGGCGCATGTGTTGTTTTGGCGCATGTGTTGGTTTGGCGCACGTGTTGGTTTGGCGCATATGTTGGTTTGGCGCATGTGTTGGTTTGGTGAATTAGTTGTTTTAGCATATGTGTTGGAATGGCGGATGTGTTGGTTTGGCTCATGGGTTGGTTTGGCGCATGGGTTGGTTTGGCACATGTGTTGGTTTGGCGCATGTGTTGGTTTGGCACATGTGTTGGTTTGGTGCATGTGTTGGTTTGGCGCATGTGTTGGTTTGGTGCATTTGTTGGTTTGGCACATGTGGTGGTTTGGTGCATGTGTTGGTTTGGGGCATATGTTGGTTTGGCGCATATGTTGGTTTGGCGCCTGTGTTGGTTTGGCGCATTAGTTGTTTTCGCGAATGTGTTGGTTTGGCAGATGTGCTGGTGTGGCAGATGTGTTGGTTTGGCGGGTGTGTTGGTTTGGCGCATGTGTTAGTTTGGCGGATATGCTAGTTTGACGCATGTGTTGGTTTGGGGGATGCATTTTTTTAAACAGATATGATGGTTTGGCGGGTGTGTTGGTTTTGCCACATGTGTTAGTTTGTTGGATGTATTGGTTTGGCAGGTGTGTTGGTATGGCGCAAGTGTTGGTTTGGCTCATGGGTTGGTTTGGCGCATGGGTTGGTTTGGCACATGTGTTGGTTTGGCGCCTTAGATGTTTTAGCGGATGTGTTGGTTTGGCGGATGTGTTGGTTTGGCGAATGTGTTGGTTTGGCGAATGTGTTGGTTTGGCGATTGTGTTGATTTGGCGCATTAGTTGTTTTAGCGGATGTGTTGGTTTGGCGGATGTGTTGGTTTGGCGGGTGTGTTGGTTTGGCGAATGTGTTGGTTTGGCGAATGTGTTGGTTTGGCGATTGTGTTGATTTGGCGCATGTGTTGGTTTGGCTCATGGGTTGGTTTGGCACATGGGTTGGTTTGGCGCATGTGTTGGTTTGGCACATGTGTTGGTTTGGCTCATGGGTTGGTTTGGCGGATGTGTTGGTTTGGCGGGTGTGTTGGTTTGGTGCATGTGTTAGTTTTGTGGATATGCGAGTTTGGCGCATGTGTTGCTTTGCAGTATGGATTGGTTTGACAGATATGATGGTTTGGCGGGATGTGTTGGTTTGGCGCATGTGTTCGTTTGGTGCATGTGTAGGTTTGGTGCATGTGTTTTGGTTTGGTGCATATGTTGGTTTGGTGCATGTGTTGGTTTGGCGCATTAGTTGTTTTAGCGGATGTCTTGGTTTGGCGGATGTGTTGGTGTGGCAGATGTGTTGGTTTGGCGGGTGTGTTGGTTTCGCGCATGTGTTCGTTTGGCGGATATGCTAGTTTGGCGCATGTGTTGGTTTTGGTGGATGCATTTGTTTGATGATGGTTTGGCGGCTGTTTTGGTTTGGCACATGTGTTAGTTTGGTGGATGTGTTGGATTGGCGGTTGTGTTGGTTTGGCACATGTGTTGGTTTGGCATATGTGTTGGTTTGGTGCATGTTTGGTTTGGCGCATGTGTTGGTTTGGCATATGTGTTGGTTTGGCAGGTGTGTTGGTTTGGCAGATGTGTTAGTTTGGTGGATATGATGGTTTTGCGATATTTTGCTTTGGCGGACGTGTTGGTTTGGCGAACGTGTTGGTTTGGTGGATTTGTTTGTTTTGTGCATGCATTGGTTTGGGGGATGTGTTTGTTTGGTGCATGTGTTGGTTTGGTGGATGTATTTGTTTAGCCGATGTGTTATTTTGGCGGATGTGTTGGTTTGGCGGATGTGTTGGTTTGGCAGATGTGTTGGTTTGGCGGGTGTGTTGGTTTCGCGCATGTGTTAGTTTGGCGCATGTGTTGGTTTTGGGGGATGCATTTGTTTGATGATGGTTTGGCGGATGTTTTGGTTTGGCAGATGTGTTAGTTTGGTGGATATGATGGTTTTGCGATATTTTGGTTTGGCAGACGTGTTGGTTTGGCGAACTTGTTGGTTTGGTGGATTTGTTTGTTTTGTGCATGCATTGGTTTGGCAGATGTGTTGGTTTGGCGGATGTGTTGGTTTGGCGGATGTGTTGGTTTGGCGGATGTGTTGGTTTGGCGAATGTGTTGGTTTGGCGGATGTGTTGGTTTGGCGGATGTGTTGGTTTGGCGGATGTGTTGGTTTGGCGGATGTGTTGGTTTGGTGGATGTGTTGGTATGGCGCAGGTGTTGGTTTGTCGGGTGTGTTGGTTTGGCACATGTGTTGGTTTGGTGGATGTGTTGGTTTGGCGAATGTGTTGGTTTGGCGCATGTGTTGGATTGGCCCATGTGTTGGTTTGTCGCATGTGTTGGTTTATACGATGTGCTCGTTTGGCGGATGGTTGGTTTGGCGGATGTGTTGGATTGGCAGATGTGTTGGTTTGGCAGATGTGTTGGTTTGGCGGATGTGTTGGTTTGGCGGATGTGTTGGTTTGGCGGATGTGTTGGTTTGGCGGATGTGTTGGTTTGGCGGATGTGTTGGTTTGGCGGATGTGTTGGTTTGGTGGATGTGTTGATTTGGCGGTTGTGTTGGTTTGGCGGTTGTGTTGGTTTGGCGCATGTGTTGGTTTGGCACATGGGTTGGTTTGGCGCATGGGTTGATTTGGCGCATGTGTTGGTTTGGCGCATGTCTTGGTTTGGCGCATGTCTTGGTTTGGCATATGTGTTGGTTTGGTGCATGTGTTGGTTTGGCGCATGTGTTGGTTTGGCGCATTAGTTGTTTTCGTGCATGTGTTGATTTGGCGCATTAGTTGTTTTCGCAGATGTGTTGGTTTGGCGGATGTGTTGGTTTGGCGGATGTGTTCGTTTGGCAGATGTGTTGGTTTGGCGGGTGTGTTTGATTGGCGCATGTGTTCGTTTGGCGGATGTGTTGGTTTGACAGATGTGTTGGTTTTGCGGATGTGTTGGTTTGGCGGATGTGTTGGTTTGGCGGATGTGTTGGTTTGGCGGATGTGTTGGTTTGGCGGATGTGTTGGTTTGGCGCATGTGTTGGCTTGGCGCATGTGTTGGTTTCACGGATGTGTTGGTTTTGCGGATGTGTTGGTTTGGCAGATATGTTGGTTTGGCGGATGTGTTGGTTTGGAGGATGCAATTGTTTGACTGATATGATGGTTTGGCGCATGTGTTGGTTTGGCGCATTAGTTGTTTTCATGCATGTGTTGATTTGGCGCATTAGTTGTTTTCGCAGATGTGTTGGTTTGGCGGATGTGTTGGTTTGGCGGATGTGTTCGTTTGGCAGATGTGTTGGTTTGGCGGGTGTGTTTGATTGGCGCATGTGTTCGTTTGGCGGATGTGTTGGTTTGACAGATGTGTTGGTTTTGCGGATGTGTTGGTTTGGCGGATGTGTTGGTTTGGCGCATGTGTTGGTTTGGCGGATGTGTTGGTTTGGCGCATGTGTTGGTTTGGCGCATGTGTTGGTTTCACGGATGTGTTGGTTTTGCGGATGTGTTGGTTTGGCAGATATGTTGGTTTGGCGGATGTGTTGGTTTGGAGGATGCAATTGTTTGACAGATATGATGGTTTGGCGGATGTGTTGGTTTGGCACATGTGTTGGTTTGGTGCATGTGTAGGCTTGGTGCATGTGTTGGTTTGGCGCATATGTTGGTTTGGTGCATGTGCATGTGTTGGTTTGGCGCATTCGTTGTTTTCGCGGATGGCTTGGTTTGGCGGATGTGTTGGTGTGGCAGATGTGTTGGTTTGGCGGGTGTTGGTTTCGCGCATGTGTTAGTTTGGCGGATATGCTAGTTTGGTGCATGTGTTGGTTTTGGGGGATGCATTTGTTTGATGATGGTTTGGCGGATGTGTTGGTTTGGCACATGTGTTAGTTTGGTGGATGTGTTGGTTTAGCGGGTGTGTTGGTTTGGCGCATGTGTTGGTTTGACATATGTGTTGGTTTGACGGATGTGTTGGTTTGGCACATGTGTTGGTTTGGCACATGTGTTGGTTTGGTGCATGTTTGGTTTGGCGCATCTGTTGGTATGGCGAATTTATTTGTTTGGTGCATGCATTGGTTTGACGGATGTGTTGGTTTGGTGGATGTATTGGTTTAGGCGATGTGTTATTTTGGCGGATGTGTTGGCTTGGCAGATGTGTTGGTTTGGCGGATGTGTTGGTTTGGCGCACGTGTTGGCTTGTCGGGTGTGTTGGTTTGGTGGATGTGTTGGTTTGGAGGATGTGTTGGTTTGGCGGATGTGTTGGTTTGGCGGGTGTGTTGGTTTGGCACATGCATTGGTTTGGCGGATATGTTGCTTTGGCGAATGTGTTGGTTTGGCGCATGTGTTGGTTTGGCGGATGTTTTGGTTTTGCGGAGGTATTGGTTTGGCGAATGTGTTGGTTTGGTGGATGTGTTGGTTTGGCGGGTGTTTTGGTTTGGTGCATGGGTTGGTTTGGCGCATGTGTTGGTTTGGAGGATGTGTTGGTTTGGCGGATGTGTTGGTTTGGCGGATGTGTTGGTTTGGCGGGTGTGTTGGTTTGGCGCATGTGTTAGTTTTGTGGATATGCGAGTTTGGCGCATGTGTTGCTTTGCAGTATGGATTGGTTTGACAGATATGATAGTTTGGAGGGATGTGTTGGTTTGGCGCATGTGTTGGTTTGGTGCATGTGTAGGTTTGGTGCATGTGTTTTGGTTTGGCGCATATGTTGGTTTGGTGCATGTGTTGGTTTGGCGCATTAGTTGTTTTCGCGGATGTCTTGGTTTGGCGGATGTGTTGGTGTGGCAGATGTGTTGGTTTTGCGGGTGTGTTGGTTTCGCGCATGTGTTCGTTTGGTGGATATGCTAGTTTGGCGCATGTGTTGGTTTTGGGGGATGCATTTGTTTGATGATGGTTTGGCGGATGTTTTGGTTTGGCACATGTGTTAGTTTGGTGGATGTGTTGGATTGGCGGTTGTGTTGGTTTGGCACATGTGTTGGTTTGGCATATGTGCTGGTTTGGTGCATGTTTGGTTTGGCGCATGTGTTGGTTTGGCATATGTGTTGGTTTGGCAGGTGTGTTGGTTTGGCAGATGTGTTAGCTTGGTGGATATGATGGTTTTGCGATATTTTGGTTTGGCGGACGTGTTGGTTTGGCGAACGTGTTGGTTTGGTGGATTTGTTTGTTTTGTGCATGCATTGGTTTGGCGGATGTGTTTGTTTGGTGCATGTGTTGGTTTGGTGGATGTATTTGTTTAGCCGATGTGTTATTTTGGCGGATGTGTTGGTTTGGCGGATGTGTTGGTTTGGCAGATGTGTTGGTTTGGCGGGTGTGTTGGTTTCACGCATGTGTTAGTTTGGCGGATATGCTAGTTTGGCGCATGTGTTGGTTTTGGGGGATGCATTTGTTTGATGATGGTTTGGCGGATGTTTTGGTTTGGCACATGTGTTCGTTTGGTGGATGTGTTGGATTGGCGGTTGTGTTGGTTTGGCACATGTGTTGGTTTGGCATATGTGTTGGTTTGGTGCATGTTTGGTTTGGCGCATGTGTTGGTTTGGCATATGTGTTGGTTTGGCAGGTGTGTTGGTTTGGCAGATGTGCTAGTTTGGTGGATATGATGGTTTTGCGATATTTTGGTTTGGCAGACGTGTTGGTTTGGCGAACGTGTTGGTTTGGTGGATTTGTTTGTTTTGTGCATGCATTGGTTTGGCGGATGTGTTTGTTTGGTGCATGTGTTGGTTTGGTGGATGTATTTGTTTAGCCGATGTGTTATTTTGGCGGATGTGTTGGTTTGGCGGATGTGTTGGTTTGGCGGATGTGTTGGTTTGGCGGATGTGTTGGTTTGGCGGATGTGTTGGTTTGGCGGATGTGTTGGTTTGGCGGATGTGTTGGTTTGGCGGATGTGTTGGTTTGGCGGATGTGTTGGTTTGGCGGATGTGTTGGTTTGGCGGATGTGTTGGTTTGGCGGATGTGTTGGTTTGGTGGATGTGTTGGTATGGCGCAGGTGTTGGATTGGCGCATGTGTTGGTTTGTCGCATGTGTTGGTTTATACGATGTGCTCGTTTGACCGATGGTTGGTTTGGCGGATGTGTTGGGCGGATGTGTTGGTTTGGCGGATGTGTTGGTTTGGCGGATGTGTTGATTTGGCGGATGTGTTGGTTTGGCGGATGTGTTGGTTTGGCGGATGTGTTGGTTTGGCGGATGTGTTGGTTTGGCGGATGTGTTGGTTTGGCGGATGTGTTGGTTTGGCGGATGTGTTGGTTTGGCGGTTGTGTTGGTTTGGCAGTTGTGTTGATTTGGCGCATGTGTTGGTTTGGCGCATGGGTTGGTTTGGCGCATGGGTTGATTTGGCGCATGTGTTGGTTTGGCGCATGTCTTGGTTTGGCATATGTGTTGGTTTGGTGCATGTGTTGGTTTGGCGCATGTGTTGGTTTGGCGCATTCGTTGTTTTCGTGCATGTTTTGATTTGGCGCATTAGTTGTTTTCGCAGATGTGTTGGTTTGGCGGATGTGTTGGTTTGGCGGATGTGTTCGTTTGGCAGATGTGTTGGTTTGGCGGGTGTGTTTGATTGGCGCATTTGTTCGTTTGGTGGATGTGTTGGTTTGACAGATGTGTTGGTTTTGCGGATGTGTTGGTTTGGCGGATGTGTTGGTTTGGCGGATGTGTTGGTTTGGCGCATGTGTTGGTTTGGCGCATGTGTTGGTTTCACGGATGTGTTGGTTTTGCGGATGTGTTGCTTTGGCAGATATGTTGGTTTGGCGGATGTGTTGGTTTGGAGGATGCATTTGTTTGACAAATATGATGGTTTGGCGGATGTGTTGGTTTGGCACATGTGTTGGTTTGGTGCATGTGTAGGTTTGGTGCATGTGTAGGTTTGGTGCATGTGTTGGTTTGGCGCATATGTTGGTTTGGTGCATGTGTTGGTTTGGCGCATTCGTTGTTTTAGCGGATGGCTTGGTTTGGCGGATGTGTTGGTGTGGCAGATGTGTTGGTTTGGCGGGTGTTGGTTTCGCGCATGTGTTAGTTTGGCGGATATGCTAGTTTGGCGCATGTGTTGGTTTTGGGGGATGCATTTGTTTGATGATGGTTTGGCGGATGTGTTGGTTTGGCACATGTATTAGTTTGGTGGATGTGTTGGTTTAGCGGGTGTGTTGGTTTGGCGCATGTGTTGGTTTGGCGGATGTGTTGGTTTGGAGGATGCATTTGTTTGACAGATATGATGGTTTGGCGGATGTGTTGGTTTGGCACATGTGTTGGTTTGGTGCATGTGTAGGTTTGGTGCATGTGTAGGTTTGGTGCATGTGTTGGTTTGGCGCATATGTTGGTTTGGTGCATGTGTTGGTTTGGCGCATTCGTTGTTTTAGCGGATGGCTTGGTTTGGCGGATGTGTTGGTGTGGCAGATGTGTTGGGTTGGTGCATGTGTAGGTTTGGTGCATGTGTAGGTTTTGCGCATGTGTTAGTTTGGCGGATATGCTAGTTTGGCGCATGTGTTGGTTTTGGGGGATGCATTTGTTTGATGATGGTTTGGCGGATGTGTTGGTTTGGCACATGTATTAGTTTGGTGGATGTGTTGGTTTAGCGGGTGTGTTGGTTTGGCGCATGTGTTGGTTTGGCGTATGTGTTGGTTTGACGGATGTGTTGGTTTGGCACATGTGTTAGTTTGGCACATGTGTTGGTTTGGTGCATGTTTGGTTTGGCGCATCTGTTGGTTTGGCGAATGTGTTGGTTTGGCGAATTTATTTGTTTGGTGCATGCATTGGTTTGACGGATGTGTTTGTTTGGTGGATGTATTGGTTTAGGCGATGTGTTGGCTTGGCGGATGTGTTGGTTTGGCGGATGTGTTGGTTTGGCGGATGTGTTGGTTTGGCGCACGTGTTGGCTTGGCGGGTGTGTTGGTTTGGTGGATGTGTTGGTTTGGAGGATGTGTTGGTTTGGCGCATGCATTGGTTTGGCGGATATGTTGCTTTGGCGAATGTGTTGGTTTGGCGCATGTGTTGGTTTGCCGGATGTTTTGGTTTTGCGGAGGTATTGGTTTGGCTGATGTCTTGGTTTGGTGGATGTGTTGGTGTGGCAGATGTGTTGGTTTGGCGGGTGTGTTGGTTTGGCGCATGTGTTGGTTTTGGGGGATGCATTTGTTTGATGATGGTTTGGCGGATGTTTTGGTTTGGCACATGTGTTAGTTTGGTGGATGTGTTGGATTGGCGGTTGTGTTGGTTTGGCGCATGTGTTGGTTTGGCATATGTGTTGGTTTGGTGCATGTTTGGTTTGGCGCATGTGTTGGTTTGGCATATGTGTTGGTTTGGCAGGTGTGTTGGTTTGGTAGATGTGTTCGTTTGGTGGATATGATGGTTTTGCGATATTTTGGTTTGGCGGACGTGTTGGTTTGGCAAACGTGTTGGTTTGGCGAATTTGTTTGTTTTGTGCATTCATTGGTTTGGCGGATGTGTTTGTTTGGTGCATGTGTTGGTTTGGCGGATGTGTTGGTTTGGCGGATGTGTTGGTTTGGCGGATGTGTTGGTTTGGCGCATGTGTTGGTTTGGCGGATGTGTTGGCTTGGCGCATTAGTTGTTTTAGCGGTTGTGTTGGTTTGGCGGATGTGTTGGTTTGGCGGGTGTGTTGGTTTGGCGAATGTGTTGGTTTGGCGATTGTGTTGATTTGGCGCATGTGTTGGTTTGGCTCATGGGTTGGTTTGGCACATGGGTTGGTTTGGCGCATGTGTTGGTTTGGCACATGTGTTGGTTTGGCTCATGGGTTGGTTTGGCGCATGGGTTGGTTTGGCGCATGTGTTGTTTTGGCGCATGTGTTGGTTTGGCGCACGTGTTGGTTTGGCGCATATGTTGGTTTGGCGCATATGTTGGTTTGGCGCATGTGTTGGTTTGGTGAATTAGTTGTTTTAGCGTATGTGTTGGAATGGCGGATGTGTTGGTTTGGCTCATGGGTTGGTTTGGCGCATGGGTTGGTTTGGCGCATGGGTTGGTTTGGCACATGTGTTGGTTTGGCGCATGTGTTGGTTTGGCACATGTGTTGGTTTGGTGCATGTGTTGGTTTGGCGCATGTGTTGGTTTGGTGCATTTGTTGGTTTGGCACATGTGGTGGTTTGGTGCATGTGTTGGTTTGGGGCATATGTTGGTTTGGGGCATATGTTGGTTTGGGGCATATGTTGGTTTGGCGCATATGTTGGTTTGGCGCATGTGTTGGTTTGGCGCATTAGTTGTTTTCGCGAATGTGTTGGTTTGGCAGATGTGCTGGTGTGGCAGATGTGTTGGTTTGGCGGGTGTGTTGGTTTGGCGCATGTGTTAGTTTGGCGGATATGCTAGTTTGACGCATGTGTTGGTTTGGGGGATGCATTTTTTTTAACAGATATGATGGTTTGGCAGCTGTGTTGGTTTGGCACATGTGTTAGTTTGTTGGATGTGTTGGTTTGGCAGGTGTGTTGGTTTGGCGCAAGTGTTGGTTTGGCTCATGGGTTGGTTTGGCGCATGGGTTGGTTTGGCACATGTGTTGGTTTGGCGCATTAGTTGTTTTAGCGGATGTGTTGGTTTGGCGGATGTGTTGGTTTGGCGAATGTGTTGGTTTGGCGAATGTGTTGGTTTGGCGATTGTGTTGATTTGGCGCATTAGTTGTTTTAGCGGATGTCTTGGTTTGGCGGATGTGTTGGTGTGGCAGATGTGTTGGTTTAGCGGGTGTGTTGGTTTGGCACATGTGTTGGTTTGGCTCATGGGTTGGTTTGGCGGATGTGTTGGTTTGGCGGGTGTGTTGGTTTGGCGCATGTGTTAGTTTTGTGGATATGCGAGTTTGGCGCATGTGTTGCTTTGCAGTATGGATTGGTTTGACAGATATGATGGTTTGGCGGGATATGTTGGTTTGGCGCATGTGTTGGTTTGGTGCATGTGTAGGTTTGGTGCATGTGTTTTGGTTTGGCACATATGTTGGTTTGGTGCATGTGTTGGTTTGGCGCATTAGTTGTTTTAGCGGATGTCTTGGTTTGGCGGATGTGTTGGTGTGGCAGATGTGTTGGTTTGGCGGGTGTGTTGGTTTCGCGCATGTGTTCGTTTGGCGGATATGCTAGTTTGGTGCATGTGTTGGTTTTGGTGGATGCATTTGTTTGATGATGGTTTGGCGGCTGTTTTGGTTTGGCACATGTGTTAGTTTGGTGGATGTGTTGGATTGGCGGTTGTGTTGGTTTGGCACATGTGTTGGTTTGGCATATGTGTTGGTTTGGTGCATGTTTGGTTTGGCGCATGTGTTGGTTTGGCATATGTGTTGGTTTGGCAGGTGTGTTGGTTTGGCAGATGTGTTAGTTTGGTGGATATGATGGTTTTGCGATATTTTGGTTTGGCGGACGTGTTGGTTTGGCGAACGTGTTGGTTTGGTGGATTTGTTTGTTTTGTGCATGCCTTGGTTTGGGGGATGTGTTTGTTTGGTGCATGTGTTGGTTTGGTGGATGTATTTGTTTAGCCGATGTGTTATTTTGGCGGATGTGTTGGTTTGGCGGATGTGTTGGTTTGGCAGATGTGTTGGTTTGGCGGGTGTGTTGGTTTCGCGCATGTGTTAGTTTGGCGGATCTGCTAGTTTGGCGCATGTGTTGGTTTTGGGGGATGCATTTGTTTGATGATTGTTTGGCGGATGTATTGGTTTGGCACATGTGTTAGTTTGGTGGATGTGTTGGATTGGCGGTTGTGTTGGTTTGGCACATGTGTTGGTTTGGCATATGTGTTGGTTTGGTGCATGTTTGGTTTGGTGCATGTGTTGGTTTGGCATATGTGTTGGTTTGGCAGGTGTGTTGGTTTAGCAGATGTGTTAGTTTGGTGGATATGATGGTTTTGCGATATTTTGGTTTGGCAGACGTGTTGGTTTGGCGAACGTGTTGGTTTGGTGGATGTTTGTTTTGTGCATGCATTGGTTTGGCGGATGTGTTGGTTTGGCGGATGTGTTGGTTTTGCGGATGTGTTGGTTTTGCGGATGTGTTGGTTTGGCGGATGTGTTGGTTTGGCGGATGTGTTGGTTTGGCGGATGTGTTGGTTTGGCGGATGTGTTGGTTTGGCGGATGTGTTGGTTTGGCGGATGTGTTGGTTTGGCGGTTGTGTTGGTTTGGCGGTTGTGTTGGTTTGGCGCATGTGTTGGTTTGAAACATGGGTTGGTTTGGCGCATGGGTTGATTTGGCGCATGTGTTGGTTTGGCGCATGTCTTGGTTTGGCATATGTGTTGGTTTGGTGCATGTGTTGGTTTGGCGCATGTGTTGGTTTGGCGCATTAATTGTTTTCGTGCATGTGTTGATTTGGCGCATTAGTTGTTTTCGCAAATGTGTTGGTTTGGCGGATGTGTTGGTTTGGTGGATGTGTTCGTTTGGCAGATGTGTTGGTTTGGCGGGTGTGTTTGATTGGCGCATGTGTTGGTTTGACAGATGTGTTGGTTTTGCGGATGTGTTGGTTTGGCGGATGTGTTGGTTTGGCGGATGTGTTGGTTTGGCGCATGTGTTGGTTTCACGGATGTGTTGGTTTTGCGGATGTGTTGGTTTGGCGGATGTGTTGGTTTGGCGCATGTGTTGGTTTCACGGATGTGTTGGTTTTGCGGATGTGTTGGTTTGGCAGATATGATGGTTTGGCGGATGTGTTGGTTTGCCACATGTGTTGGTTTGGTGCATGTGTAGGTTTGGTGCATGTGTTGGTTTGGCGCAAATGTTGGTTTGGTGCATGTGTTGGTTTGGCGCATTCGTTGTTTTAGCGGATGGCTTGGTTTGGCGGATGTGTTGGTGTGGCAGATGTGTTGGTTTGGCGGGTGTTGGTTTCGCGCATGTGTTAGTTTGGCGGATATGCTAGTTTGGTGCATGTGTTGGTTTTGGGGGATGCATTTGTTTGATGATGGTTTGGCGGATGTGTTGGTTTGGCACATGTGTTAGTTTGGTGGATGTGTTGGTTTAGCGGGTGTGTTGGTTTGGCGCATGTGTTGGTTTGGCATATGTGTTGGTTTGACGGATGTGTTGGTTTGGCACATGTGTTGGTTTGGCACAAGTGTTGGTTTGGTGCATGTTTGGTTTGGCGCATCTGTTGGTTTGGCGAATGTGTTGGTTTGGCGAATTTATTTGTTTGGTGCATGCATTGGTTTGACGGATGTGTTTGTTTGGTGGATGTATTGGTTTAGGCGATGTGTTATTTTGGCGGATGTGTTGGCTTGGCAGATGTGTTGGTTTGGCGGATGTGTTGGTTTGGCGGATGTGTTGGTTTGGCGCACGTGTTGGCTTGTCGGGTGTGTTGGTTTGGTGGATGTGTTGGTTTGGAGGATGTGTTGGTTTGGCGGATGTTTTGGTTTGGCGGTTGTGTTGGTTTGGCACATGCATTGGTTTGGCGGATATGTTGCTTTGGCGAATGTGTTGGTTTGGCGCATGTGTTGGTTTGGCGGATGTTTTGGTTTTGCGGAGGTATTGGTTTGGCTGATGTTTTAGTTTGGCGGATGTGTTGGTTTGGCGGGTGTTTTGGTTTGGCGCATGGGTTGGTTTGGCGCATGTGTTGGTTTGGAGGATGCATTTGTATGAAAGATATGATGGATTGGCGGATGTGTTGGTTTGGCACATGTGTTGGTTTGGTGCATGTGTTGGTTTGTTGCATGTGTTTTGGTTTGGCGCATATGTTGGTTTGGTGCATGTGTTGGTTTGGCGCATTAGTTGTTTTAGCGGATGTCTTGGTTTGGCGGATGTGTTGGTGTGGCAGATGTGTTGGTTTGGCGGGTGTGTTGGTTTCGCGCATGTGTTAGTTTGGCGGATATGCTAGTTTGGCGCATGTGTTGGTTTTGGGGGATGCATTTGTTTGATGATGGTTTGGCGGATGTTTTGGTTTGGCACATGTGTTAGTTTGGTGGATGTGTTGGATTGGCGGTTGTGTTGGTTTGGCGCATGTGTTGGTTTGGCATATGTGTTGGTTTGGTGCATGTTTGGTTTGGCGCATGTGTTGGTTTGGCATATGTGTTGGTTTGGCAGATGTGTTAGTTTGGTGGATATGATGGTTTTGCGATATTTTGGTTTGGCGGACGTGTTGGTCTGGCGAACGTGTTGGTTTGGCGGATTTGTTTGTTTTGTGCATGCATTGGTTTGGCGGATGTGTTTGTTTGGTGCATGTGTTGGTATGGTGGATGTATTGGTTTAGCCGATGTGTTATTTTGGCGGATGTGTTGGTTTGGTGGATGTGTTGGTTTGGCGGATGTGTTGGTTTGGCGGATGTGTTGGTTTGGCGGATGTGTTGGTTTGGCGGATGTGTTGGTTTGGCGGATGTGTTGGTTTGGCGGATGTGTTGGTTTGGTGGATGTGTTGGTGTGGCGCAGGTGTTGGTTTGTCGGGTGTGTTGGTTTGGCACATGTGTTGGTTTGGTGGATGTGTTGGTTTGGCTAATGTGTTGGTTTGGCGCATGTGTTGGATTGGCGCATGTGTTGGTTTGTCGCATGTGTTGGTTTATACGATGTGCTCGTTTGGCGGATGGTTGGTTTGGCGGATGTGTTGGTTTGCCGGATGTGTTGGTTTGGCGGATGTGTTGGTTTGGCGGATGTGTTGGTTTAGCGCATTAGTTGTTTTCGTGCATGTTGATTTGGCGCATTAGTTGTTTTCGCAGATGTGTTGGTTTGGCGGATGTGTTCGTTTGGCAGATGTGTTGGTTTGGCGGGTGTGTTTGATTGGCGCATGTGTTCGTTTGGCGGATGTGTTGGTTTGACGGATGTGTTGGTTTTGCGGATGTGTTGGTTTTGCGGATGTGTTGGTTTGGCGGATGTGTTGGTTTGGCGCATGTCTTGGTTTGGCATATGTGTTGGTTTGGTGCATGTGTTGGTTTTGCGGATGTGTTGGTTTTGCGGATGTGTTGGTTTGGCGCATTAGTTGTTTTCGTGCATGTCTTGGTTTGGCATATGTGTTGGTTTGGTGCATGTGTTGGTTTGGCGCATGTGTTGGTTTGGCAGATGTGTTGGTTTGGCGGGTGTGTTTGATTGGCGCATGCGTTCGTTTGGCGGATGTGTTGGTTTGACGGATGTGTTGGTTTTGCGGATGTGTTGGTTTTGCAGATGTGTTGGTTTGGCAGATGTGTTGGTTTGGCGGATGTGTTGGTTTGGCACATGTGTTGGTTTGGCGGATGTGTTGGTTTGGCGGATGTGTTGGTTTGGCGCATGTGTTGGTTTGACGGATGTGTTGGTTTGGCGCATGTGTTGGTTTGGCGCATGTGTTGGTTTGGCGCATGTGTTGGTTTGGCGCATGTGTTGGTTTGACGGATATGTTGGTTTGGCGGATGTGTTGGTTTGGCGGATGTGTTGGTTTGGCGGATGTGTTGGTTTGGCGGATGTGTTGGTTTGGCGGATGTGTTGGTTTGGCGCATGTGTTGGTTTGGCGCATGTGTTGGTTTGATGTATGTTTTGGTTTTGCGGTTGTATTGCTTTGGAAGATGTGTTGGTAACTCCTCCAAGAACTCTTTGGATGCTTATCTTTTATAATTTCCTGGACATCCCTCTCAATGTGAGTGTGTGTGCGTCAAACATAATTTTGAGCTTTTCAAGACACTTCCCGTTCCTTTGGTCTCCTCTATTTATAAAAACCATGTAATTTTGCCCGACCTGAGAGAGTAGACCAGGTTTTTGTGTTCAAATTGTTGTTTATTGGCAGTGGGTGTATTGTTGATTTACGATCTACTTCTCTTCGTGCATGTTTACCAAACTTCGTGATCTACTTCTCTTCGTGCAAATAAATATTTCAAATTCACTACGTGAGGAAAATAATTTATTCTTTGACAGTATGAAAAAAAAAAATTTCTCTGCAACTGTTAGTTCAATGGGCAGGAAATTTTCACCATGGAAGCATCTCTTCCTGTATACTTTTTTAATGATAATTATGATGTCATACGTCACGAGGTACAGGCGCTATCATGGAACAACCGAAAAACGTTGCACCTCTCTATCTCTGAAAGTGCTCCACGGGGAAAAAAATTGAAACATGGTGCGTTGTCAAGTACTTTGCATGGGGAATAAGATATGTTAATGATGATGTCATGAGCACCTTCATTCTGACATCATTATTCGACAA
Organism: Myxine glutinosa; assembly: GCF_964187855.1. Classification (NCBI taxonomy): domain Eukaryota; kingdom Metazoa; phylum Chordata; class Myxini; order Myxiniformes; family Myxinidae; genus Myxine; species Myxine glutinosa. The sequence continues at coordinate 14,132,423 of NC_136271.1, forward strand.
GTATCGGCAGTCTGCAGCCTCCTCACTCTCTGCAGACCTGGTCAAAATAACAGACTGGGCAAACAAGTGGAACATGCCTTTCAATCCTGATAAATCTCACACTCTTACGATGTCTCTCCGAAAAGACCGACTGGACAACCCTCCCATCCACTTTCTGAATAATCCTCTCCAAGTTCTGTCAGTCAAGCTTTTGGGTCTCACTATCTGCCATGATCTTTCCTGGGAAAACCACATTTCAAATCTGGCCTCCAAAGCCAGTCGCCGACTGGGCATCCTCCGTCGTGTGAAGTCCTTCCTTGGCACACCTGAGCTCCTCACCACATACAAGGCTTTCATCCACAGCTCTATGGAATACTGCTCTCCCCTCTGGGCTGGTGCTCCTGCCTCACACCTAGCTCGTCTTCACGCTGTTGAAACCAAAGCGTTCAGAATCATTGGAATCTCCCGCGATGAAGCTAACTCCAAGGGCCTCTCACTCACTCACCGCAGGCAGGTTGGTGGTCTTTCCGTCTTCTACCGACTCCTCTCTGGCCTTGCCCCCCCCCCCCCCCGAGCTCTCTCTGGGCTCTGTCCCCCAAATATTCCTACAGGTCGCACAAGATCTGCCTGCAACCCTCTTATGGTTAAACTGGCAAAATCAAGACTCTATGCTCACCTTCACTCCTTCATTCCTCTTTTCTCCCGCCTCTGGAACAAACTCCCTCACTCTCTTCAATCCCACTCCACCCTCCAGGTCTTTAAAACAGCTGTTCACCACCATCTCTTATTATATCTTCACTCCATCCTTGATCTTTTTTACCCCCGCTAATTTCACCCCAAATCCACTTTTTTGAAATACCAACTTATGTCCTGGAAGTCCTTGGTGTCGTTGTGTTTTATACCTCTCCCACCCCCCCACCCCCCATTCCCACGCCTCCTCCCCCCAAGCCCTCTCCCTCCCACACATCTCCCTGCTCTCAAATGTTGTGTTTGTGTGCTTCCCCTTCTCTCCCCATCTTGTCTTCCGCTCCCTATATATTTTGTTTGTCTGGTTGATTTGTTTGTGAAATAAATGTTAGCTCTTTCACGAGCCTCGATTCAGTATACAAAAAAAGTGCAACGCTTCATCTGATCAGTATGAATTTTTTTTTTCTCTGCAATTGTTGGTCCGATTGACACGAAATTTTCACCAAAGGAGCAAATCCTCAAGAATATATATTGAAAATTATGATGCCATAGGTCACGTGGTAATTACACCAAATGCAAAATGTGACTTCAACACTTCAAATCCTATCCCTCCCACATCACGCACACCGTGCAGTGGAAAGGATCACACACAGAGAAGAGGGGGAGATGATCACACACAGAGATGATCACACACAGGGGAGAGGATCACACACAGGGGAGATGATCACACACAGGGAAGATGATCACACACAGGGAAGATGATCACACACAGGGAAGATGATCACACACAGGGAAGAGGGGGAGATGATCACACACAGAGATGATCACACACAGGGGAGAGGGTCACACACAGGGGAGAGGATCACACACAAGGGGAGAGGATCACACACAAGGGGAGAGGATCACACACAGGGGCGAGAATCACACACAGGGGAGAGGGGGAGATGATCACACACAGGGGAGAGGGGGAGATGATCACACACAGGGGAGAGGGGGAGAAGATCACACACAGGGGAGAGGGGGAGAAGATCACACACAGGGGAGAGGATCACACACAGGGGCGAGGATCACACACAGGGGCGAGGATCACACACAGGGGCGAGGATCACACACAGGGGCGAGGATCACAGACAGGGGCGAGGATCACACACAGGGGAGAGGATCACACACAAGGGGAGAGGATCACACACAGGGGAGAGGATCACACACAGGGGAGAGGATCACACACAGGGGAGAGGATCACACACAGGGGAGAGGATCACACACAGGGGAGAGGATCACACACAGGGGAGAGGATCACACACAGGGGAGAGGATCACACACAGGGGAGAGGATCACACACAGGGGAGATGATCACACACAGGGGAGATGATCACACACAGGGGAGAGGATCACACACAGGGGAGAGGATCACACACAGGGGAGAGGATCACACACAGGGGAGAGGATCACACACAGGGGAGATGATCACACTCAGGGGAGATGATCACACACAGGGGAGATGATCACACACAGGGGAGTGGATCAAACACAGGGGAGTGGATCACACACAAGGGAGAGGGAGAGAGGATCATACACGGAAGAGGATCACACACTGGAGAGAGGATCTCACACAGGGGAGAGGATCACACAGGGGAGAGGGAGAGAGGATCACACACAGGGAAGAGGATCACACACAGGGGAGATGATCACACACAGGGGAGAGGATCACATCATGGAGAGAGGATCACACACCGGAGAGAGGATCACACACCGGAGAGAGGATCACACACAGGGGAGAGGATCACACACAGGGGAGAGGATCACACACAGGGGAGAGGATCACACACAGGGGAGAGGATCACATCATGGAGAGAGGATCACACACAGGGGAGAGGATCACACACAGGGGAGAGAATCACACACAGGGGCGAGGATCACACACAGGGAAGAGGATCACACACTGGAGAGATGATCACACACAGGGGAGAGAATCACACACAGGGGAGAGGATCACACACAGGGGAGAGGATCACACACTGGAGAGATGATCACACACAGGGGAGAGAATCACACACAGGGGAGAGAATCACACACAGGGGACATGATCACACACAGGGGACATGATCACACACAGGGGAGAGGATCACACCATGGAGAGAGGATCACACACTGGAGAGAGGATCACACACTGGAGAGAGGATCACAAACTGGGAAGAGCGGGAGAGGATCACGACGTTCATTGATGGTCTCGTTCTGTTCCACATTCTTTTATTCATTTTGGAAATGGCAGTTACAAATGTGATGGTTAAGTTACCATGAGTGAGTGGTATCACTTAAACAAAACGTGTAACTGATATTATCTTCATCCCGTGCAGAGTAACAAAAAATTTCAACTTTTTATTGTGAATACGTCTAAAGAATGAAACATTGTGATTATATGAAGAATACAGCTCAAATGGAAAAGTCCCTGGGAAAAAAGTCTTTTGGGCGGTGTACAAGAACATTACATTACACCTTCCTGTCCAGCGAAAACCAAAATTACTCTTTTCGTTACAGCATACAAAATGACTTTTTTAATTAAAGATTTCAAATAAACTTCTTTAAAGTGTACGTGCACATATATATATAAAACACAGTTTGTGTGTGTGTGTGTGTGTGTGTGTGTGTGTGTGTGTGTGTGTGTGTAATGTTACCGATAGACTCCTAAACGGAGAGGCTTACGTGCTTGATATTTGGCATAGACATGGCCATTGAGCCTGGGACGAACATGGCCGAACTCAAAATATTTGACGATCCATATTTTTTATTCATATTTACCTCAGCGCATTTCAGCGCACGGAATCAACGGAATCAGAGCAGGTGGGCGCCGATTCGCTCAGAGCGATCACGTGATGACGCTATGAACGATATGACGCTATGAACACTAGGACGCTATGAAAAAAAAATCGCTATGACGCTATGAAACGCTATGACGCTATGAAAAAAAAAATCGCTATGACGCTATGACGCCATGAACGCTATGACGCTATGAAAAAAAAAAAATCGCTATGACGCTATGAAAAAAAAAATCGCTCGCTTTGCCAAGGGGCTCGCTCCCCCCCCCCCCCCCCCCGCCCGGCAATGCCGGGTACTTCTGCTAGTAACTTCTAAAATAAGAACAAAAAAATATCTCTCAGCATTTTCGCCTCTGTGTTTATTTATTTCAGATATGTGAATTATATGTTGATGCACACGTGAACGATTCATCCTTGAAAACTCGTGCAAAAACGAAAAGTTTTTTCTTAAATTAAAGACCACGATTTTATTTCCTCTGCAATATGAAAACGCATTGACTTTGGGCGGTGTATAATAGACCGCTGCCGCGAGCGATCCGAAGTAAACATGCATTACCTTGTTTCCTTTGCATGAGTTGCAATCAAAATGTACCTTTGTTTCTTCAAAAAGTAACATGATAGAAGACATTAAAGCGCGGCGTTACGCGCGCTGCTTGTGAGCAAGGAGGAAGCGGACAAGCGGTAACATATGAACGTCTTTATTGTAAGACTACACTGTAACACTGAACTCTTCCGGGCTGGTCGCCCGGTGTATATCCTGAGGCCACGCCTACCCCTCGGGCGTGGCCACCGCCCACTTGGTGCGTGGAATGATGTCACCACGCCAGTGGGCTTTTGTGTCCGCCACACGCGCCCCCCCATAATTCCCGCGCACCTGGAGGGCCAGTTTGCGGGGCAGACGAATGACCCGGCCGAAGCGCCCCCTGGCGATCGGCGGCGTCTGGGGTGCAGGGATACCAGGTGGGATGCCCCTGGCTGCCCCTGGGATGGGTGCAGGACCGGGGGGCGCCGTGGCGGCGGGGCTGGGCGGTGCCGGGGGTCCGCCCGCAGGAGGGCGGCCCCGACGTGGGGGTCGGGCCACTGGCGGTGGATGGTCCACATCGAGGTGGGCCGGCTTGAGGCGGTCTACCGAAATGCGGTCAGGAGTACCGCCGATGTCCAGGGTGAAGTGCTTCACCCCGGTCTCCAGCACGCGGAAAGGCCCGTCGTACGGGGGCCGCATTGGTGTCCGATGGGCATCGTGGCGGACGAAGACGTACTCCGCCGTGCGAAGCTCCGGGGCGACGTGCGTCGGTGGGTGCCCGTGGCATGCCGTTGGCACCGGGGTGAACCTCTGGGCGGTCTCTTGCAGAGCGGAGCGCTGCTGTGCCGCGGACCATGGTGCCGTGGAGTCGGGGAGGAACTCGCCCGGCACCCGCAGCGGTTGCCCGAAGACCAACTCCGCCGCGGATGCACGCAGGTCCTCCTTGGGCGCCGTCCGGAGGCCCAGCAGGACCCAGGGGAGCCTGTCGACCCAGCCGCCGTCGCGGAGGGTGGCCCGGAGCACGGCCTTCAATGAGCGGTGAAATCGCTCACACAGGCCATTAGCCTGGGGGTGGTAGGCCGTGGTTCGGTGCAGCCGGACCCCGAGCCCCTGCGCAACCGCCCCCCAGAGCTCCGAGGTGAACTGGGGGCCGCGGTCGGATGAGATGTCTGAGGGGGCGCCGAACCGGGCGACCCAGGTGGCGATGAAAGCCTGCGCGACATCGGCCGCCGTTGTCGACGCCAAGGGCACGGCCTCCGGCCACCGGGTGGTGCGGTCCACCATGGTGAGGACGTGGGTGAAACCCCGCGAGGGGGGCAGAGGTCCCACCAGGTCCACGTGGACGTGGTCAAACCGGCGTTCCGGCACCGTGAACGGGGCCAACGGGGCCTGTATGTGCCGGTGCACCTTGGCGCGCTGGCACGCAAGGCATGTCCTGGCCCAGCCGCGGACGGCCTTCCGGAGGCCATGCCAGACGAACTTGTCGGCGATCAGCCTTTGGGAGGCCCTCGCGCCCGGGTGGGACAGGCCGTGGATGGCGTCAAACACCTGGCGCTGCCAGCCCGCGGGCACAATGGGGCGAGGACGCCCGAGGGAGACGTCGCACAAGAGGGCCGCGCCCGCGCCGTCGAACGGCACCTCGGTGACGCGGAGGCCCGTGACGGCGGTCCGCAAGGCCTGGACGTCGGGGTCAGCGGCCTGGTCCGCTGCCATCCGGGCATAGTCGATGCCGAGGTGGACTGCGTGGGCGACGGCCCGGGAAAGGCAATCCGCCACCGGGTTGTCCTTCCCCGCGACGTGCTGGATGTCCGTCGTGTACTCGGACACGGCCGAGAGGTGACGCTGCTGCCGGGCCGACCACGGCTCGGTGACCTTGCCCATCGCGAAGATCAGCGGCTTGTGGTCGACGAAGGCAGTGAACGCCCGGCCCTCGAGCAGATGGCGGAAGTGCCTGACCGCCAAGTGAAGTCCGAGCAACTCGCGGTCGAAGGTACTGTAACGGCGTTCGGGCGGGCGAAGCTGCCGGCTAAAGAACGCCAGCGGTTGCCAAGCTCCACGCACCCATTGCTCGTGCACCGCGCCCACCGCGTAGTCCGAGGCATCGGTGGTGAGGGCGATCGGTGCATCGGGCGCCGGGTGCGCGAGCATGGTGGCGTTAGCCAAGGCGAGCTTCGCGCCCGTGAACGCCGTGTCCATCTGCTCGGTCCAGGTAACGTCGCCCTTGCCCGGCTTACCTCGGAGAGCTTCGTGCAGGGGGCGCAGGAGCTGGGCGATACGGGGCAGGAACCGATGGTAAAAGTTCACCATGCCCAGGAACTCCTGCAGCCCTCTGATCGTGCGGGGGCGCGGAAACCCCTTCACCGCCTCCACCTTGGCCGGCAGGGGGACGGCTCCGTGCCTGGTGACACGGTGCCCCAGAAAATCGATTGTGGCGGCGCCGAACCGGCACTTTGCGGGGTTCACAATCAGGCCATGCTGGCCCAGGCATTCGAAGAGCGTGCAGAGGTGGCGTAGGTGCTCTTCGCGGGACGCGCTGGCGACGAGGATATCGTCCAGGTAGACGTAGACAAAATCCAAGTCGCGCAGGACGCTGTCCATCAGTCGCTGGAACGCCTGAGCCGCATTCTTCAGACCGAAGGGCATGCGCAGGAACTCGAAGAGTCCGAATGGCGTGATGACCGCCGTCTTCGGGACGTCCTCCGGCCTGACGGGGACCTGATGGTAGCCGCGTATGAGGTCCACCTTCGAGAAGAAGGACCTGCCCGCCAAACGGGCGGAAAAGTCCTGAATGTGGGGGACGGGGTAGCGGTCGGGAGTCGTGGCGTCATTGAGACGGCGATAGTCCCCGCACGGTCGCCATCCCCCGCCGGGCTTCGGCACGATGTGCAGCGGCGACGCCCAAGCGCTCTCTGAGCGCCGAACGATGCCGAGTCGCTCCAGGGTAGCGAACTCCGCTTTTGCCACCGCCAGCTTCGTCGGCTCGAGGCGGCGTGCCCGGGCGTAGACCGGTGGCCCGACGGTGGGGATGTGATGGGCCACCCCGTGCTTGACGGCCCCCGCCGAGAAGGTGGGCCGCGTGAGGGCCGGGAAGCCGGCGAGGAGGCGGGTGAATGCGTCTGCTGCCGGAAGCGTACAGACCAACGTGGCCGGAACCGAATCGTTCGGCAAGCCGCTTGGCAAGCCGCTCGTTGAGCTGGGCAACGCACATGCGAGCGAGCTGAACGTCTCGGCCTGGACAAGCCGTCTGCGCTTGACGTCGACCAGGAGCCCATTAGCGCACAGGAAGTCCGCGCCAAGCAGTGCCATGGGCACGTCGGCGGTGACAAACGTCCATCGGAAAACCTGCCCTCCAAACCGCAGAGAGAGGCAGCGTTTTCCGTACGTACGGATGGGCGTCCCGTTCGCGGCAAGCAGCGCGGGGCCCCCACCCGCGGCGTGCTTGTCTGACGTGCCGGCGGGAATGACACTCACCTGTGCTCCCGTGTCGCACAGGTAACGGCGCCCGGAGAAGGTGTCCGTTATGAACAGCAGGCTGCTCGAACGGCCGGCGCTCATCGCCACAATTGAGCACCGGCCCGGGCGTTTCCCGACCCGTTGAAGGAGCACGGCGGATGACACCGCCGAGCTTCGTGGCCGAACTTGGCGTGGAACCAGCACCAGGTGGTGGAGCTGGAGGAGCGCGGCTGGCTCCGCCAGGCCGGTGGAGTCGACGGGTTTCCCCGCGGTGGCGGTTTTCGCCGCGGCGGTGGGCGGGGCGTGGCGGCGTTCACGAGGTGCGTATCAGCATGCTGCTGAAACTCAGCGTGCTGTAGAAGATGATGCTGTGGAACAGCAGCGTCGAAGGCCGTGACGGCCACGCCAACGCTCGCCCGCGTGTCCGAAGCGGCGAAGTACTTGTCCGCCTCGGCCGCCAATGCTCGGGGTTCCGTTAGCCCGGTCCCGGCCAACGCGAGGCGAACCTGCGCTGGAAGTTGGCGACGGAAAAGCGCCCGGAATAGCGAACCGGGGGCTTCGTCGCCCAACAGTGACAGCATATGGTCCATTCGGACCGACGGGCACGTCTCACCGAGCTCGGGGAGATCCAGGAGGCGGTCGGCCCGCGCGTCGTCCGTGAGGCTGAACGTGGCTAGGAGTAGCCGCTTGAGTGCCTCGTACTTGTGGCCGTCCGGTGGGTGGCGAAGGACGGACACAACTCGAGCGGCCGTGCCGGGCCCGAGGGAGGCGACGACATGGCAGTAGCGCAGGTCGTCGTTGGTGAGGCGCCGAAGCTGAAATTGGGCTTCGGCTTGAACGAACCAGACCTCGGCCTGGGCCTCCCAAAATTCGGGAAGTTTAATCGCCATTGACTTGTCGTTGTGTTCGGAAGGATCGCTACGGCAGATCCAACGTCGAGGGTCACCAGTAAAGCGCGGCGTTACGCGCGCTGCTTGTGAGCAAGGAGGAAGCGGACAAGCGGTAACATATGAACGTCTTTATTGTAAGACTACACTGTAACACTGAACTCTTCCGGGCTGGTCGCCCGGTGTATATCCTGAGGCCACGCCTACCCCTCGGGCGTGGCCACCGCCCACTTGGTGCGTGGAATGATGTCACCACGCCAGTGGGCTTTTGTGTCCGCCACAACATGTTGATTCAGTCATAAAATGGACATCAGAGATATGCGACGAAAACAAAATGGTGGAAATGGGTTTTTGAAGCCCCTCCCTTAACTGGGGAGGCCACACTCAGACGGACAGACAGATTCACCTTTGCAGAATATTATAGTGTTGATACTTTATCATCTCCACTACCAACACGCAACTTTGAATCATTTATTTATTTATATCCCTTCTACCTTTCTACAGCAATTATTTATTTAGTTATTTAAATGTAAAATCTACACATCTCATTTTTAAAGTGCAGCTGGGGGTTGTGTCCTCACTGAGGATGTGTTCTTGTTATTTATCAAAGTCCCTTGATTTCCCACTCGTGATACCCTTTTCCAAACTTTTGTCTTGCAATTTTTTCCTTGATAATATCCACAAACAACCCTGTGCATCACTTTCCGTTTGTTTTATTTCATTCGGTACAAATGAACCACGAACGGCAGAGCTTTAGTCAGCGCCACTCGGTATATATAAATACTCTATACATACCATGAGATATAGGACATTCGTAATGCGTGTAAACAAGACGGTGAGACATGAGCCCCTTCCACACCTCCCGCTACCCTGCGATGGGGTAAATTGGAGGCAAGCGCGTGCACAGACGGGGTAGGGGCTCCACTGGGCCCGAAATGAATGAATAAATAAATTAACGCAGAGAGGACGCATGCTGAGGGGGGAATAAGGGAAGAGGCTCAGAATAATTTAATAAATGTACACGTTGGGATTGAGTTGTACGTGCTAACAAATGTACAGGATTAAGTTATAACAAGCCACGCAAAGCCAGATGAAGGAGGGCGATGGGAGTAGAAGGGGCGAGGGTGGGCTCCGAACGTTTCATCATATATACAGAATACAATCCGTGCCACACGTCATGATCGTCACCCACCCCTCCCCTTGTACGCACCGACTATACAAACACGAGCTCGAAGCAAGTTGCATATGTACACAAATATATAAAGGACATGTGCCATTTGTAAAGGTAAATGTTCAACTTGCAATGTCCGCACACTCTCCCATGTGCAGTTGGCAGAGTGGGTAAAATGATGAGCAGAATGAAGTTGTATAGAATTGTTCTCCACATAATTAAAGTTCATCTCCGGTCATGGCAGGAGGAAGGCCTAGCCAGCCTGGCTTGCATTATTGCCTTGGTCACATCTCGAGGGCTTCTCATCCACCTCACCCTTGCACTTCCTACAAGCCTCTTCAAAACCACCAATCTTCTTCCATATTATTCACACCCATTGGTTGTCAGGCCTCGATTGGACTCGAACCGATGCTAGTGGGTGTGTCTGGGAGTTGGGACAGAGATGTGATCTCACTGCCTGTAGAGTTGGACCCTGGACGACCTTCTGAGAAATTCACCTGCGAGGCAGACACATACAAAGTGGTTGTGCGTGGGAACATACAAAGTATGGGGATCAAAGTGGATAAACTCGAGCTAAATATAGGGGTAGCAGGAAGGTCTGCACAAACAACAACATGTATGTGAAGATACATGGGATCTACAGAGACCCCTTCCCCTAAAGACTGTTCATGTTTGTTCCACCGATTTTATGCCCAAACATATTTAGATCCTTGAAGACTATCCATCAGTACATCCTGAAATATCCTCTATGTGGGGTTTCATTCAGAAACTTCAGAAACTGAAAATTTCTGTTCTCTGTGGCTGCATGAAACATTTTAAGTAAAACTTTTCTTTTTGACGCACACACTGATTGAAGGTCTTCGCAAGAAATAACAAAACAAGAAGACGTCATGTAGAGCACGACACTTGCAAAATCCACCTCCCACCCCCACCCCCTGAAAAAAGGTTGCAATCGATTCAGCTTATTATTCATTTCATCAAGATCAAAATTGATGATCTTGTTCAAAGCTCGGGCCAATAGGATGAAAAGTGATGATTTTTCAGATGAAAAATTATTTTTTGAAATTTGACCTCCAGATGACCTTTGACCTCAAAATCAATAGGCTTCTCAATTTTTTATTTATTTTTTATTTTTTGTATACTGAATCGAGGCTCGTGAAAGAGCTAATTGTGACGTCACAATAATTGTGACGACCTCCACAACTAGGTGAAGTTTCGTGAATATCCGGTGACAAACAAACAGACAATAACAAACGCAACCGACCAATATACTTGAAAAATCTTCGATTTTGCAAGTAACAATATTAATGTTTGGTATGATCAATGCTTTGGAGAGAAGAGACTCGGGATGATGTGCAAGTGGTGTAGAACGTTCAAAATGGTTTCACACCACAAAGTGAGCAGTGCTGAGCCGTGCTGGGCCGTACTGAACTGTGCTAAACCTAATCCTACTTTGGATGGTGGGAAATAGTTTTGTCATATTTAACTTCAACCCCAACCCCCTTCCTCGTCTCATCTCCACCACCTCCTTAATCATCACAGCTCTTTTTATCTGCTGCTTTGCAGAGTGGGATACTTGGCAGGGTTCAGCACAGTTATGGGGATAACATGCTGGAAACATTTGAGTGTGCGTCTAGAGGTAGTGAACTCTCAATAAGACAAAGCTTGTTGAGGGAATTTTGACAAGATAATAACAAATACAGTCACGTGAAAAATTAAGTACACCCCATGTAAAGTTTTGACTTTTTCAACATATTTAAACATTCAGCTATTTGATCTTCATTTCAACAATATTGATAGATAAAGGTGATATAATATAACAAATATCATGAATCATTTACATTTTGTAGTCCATTGTATAATTTAAATAAACATAAATGCAAATTTCGCATTGGAAAAAGTAAGTACACCCTTGGCTCTAATAGGTGGTATTTCCCACTTTGGCAGAAACAACCTCAAGTAGGCATTTCTTATAACTGTCTACCTGTCTCTGACATCGACTGGGAGAAAATTTTGCCCACTCCTCCATGCAGAATTCTTTCAGCTGTGCGATGTTTGAGGGGTTTCTTGCATGCACAGCTCGTTTCAAATCCCCCCACATCTCGATGGGATTTAGATCCGGGCTTTGACTTGGCCATTCCAGAACCCTCCATTTCTTTGTTTTCAGCCATTCCTTGGTGGATTTACTGGTATGTTTAGGGTAATTATCATGATGCAAGGTACCCCTTCGGTTGAGCTTCAACTTTCCGACAGATGGCCTCACATTATCCTCAAACACCCTCTGGTACAATGAAGAATTCATAGTGGATTCTATGATGGTGAGCTGCCCAGGCCCTGATGCAGCAAAGCTGCCCCAAACCATAATATTTCCACCACCATGCTTTACAGTTGGTATCAGGTTCTTGTGGTCAAATGCTGTCTTTGGTTTTCGCCAAACATGTCTTCTGGTACTGTGGCCAATTAGCTCTACCTTTGACTCATCTGTTCAGAGCATATTGTTCCAGAATTTCTGGTCTTTGCCAAGGTGTTCATTGGCAAACTTTAGTCAGGCCCTGATGTTCTTTCTGGACAGCAAAGGTTTCCTCCTGGCACACCTCCCATGTAGATCAACTTTGTGCAGCCTCTTTCTAATGGTAGACTCATGCACTTTGACATCAACAGTGGCAAGAGCTACAGGTTGCTACCTGTAGGTCCCTTGATGACATACTGGGGTTTTTAGAGACTTCTTTCAGCATCTTGCGGTCTGCTCTCGGGCTGAACTTGCTGGGGCGCCTGGCCTGAACAAGTTGGCAGTTGTTTGGAATCTTCTCCTCTTGTAGATGATCTTTCGGACGGTCGAATGATTGATGTCAAATTGTTTGGAGATCTTTTTAAATCCCTTCCCAGACTCGTAGGCATCTATAACCTTCTTTCTGAAGGCCTCAGAGAGCTCTTTTGATCTAGGCATGGTGATGCCGCACACTTCAACAACAAAGAGCAAACCAAACTAAAAGTCTGAGGTTTAAATAAGACAGGTTCCTCCAAGATCCTCTCTCACGATGTTCTAATCATTTGCACCTGAGCTGGTGCACCTGATTCTAATTTTAGGTATTTGAAGTAGTGATAAATGTAGGGGTGTACTTACTTTTTCCACATGCGAAATGTGCATTTATGTTTATTTAAATTATACAATGGACTACAAAATGTAAATGTTTCTTGATATTTGTTATATTATATCACCTTTATCTATCAATATTGTTGAAATGAAGATCAAATAGCTGTATGTTGAAATATGTTGAAAAAGTCAAAACTTTACATGGGGTGTCCTTACTTTTTCACGTGACCAACTTATTTCATCCCATTTATGTATGCCTGCTTCTTGTTTATTTTAATTGCTATTATTTTAGCAAAATTCATCCTAAAGTCTGGCCCTTCCAGACATGCATGCACACATATATATTCACACATGCACATATATACGAGTATATACGAGTATATACATATATATATTATATATATACGTGAATATATATATATATATATATATATATATATATATATATATATATATATATATATATACTGTATATATATTGTGAGAAACCCCCGGTGAAACCACCTTTGTTCTCACCCAAATGAGTGCCCCGCCCACCACTGACGTAACCTCCTTGGAGCCTCACGCGATTGGGAGGCGAGTCGGGACGTGATTGGTGGAGGGTCAGAGAGCGCGGCCGCCATCTCATGATACGGGCGCAGCTCGGAGGTTCGAGGCCTCGAGGCGAGGGAACTTTCGTTACGCCTCACGACAGCGAGTTGTGCTGATTGTTTATAGTTATGGATTGTACGAGTGAGTGATTCCGGAAGAGAACGAGTGATTCCCGGAGATCGTAGATTGGAACTGTGAGTCCTATCTTGCCTGCTTCGTGTTGGAGCTCCTGGCCGACCGTTCCTGGCGGCCTTGTGTGGTATTCCATCCTGGTATCCTTGGAGTCCCGGAGCTCGTCGATTGGAGCCGCGAGGATCTTACCTGCGTCTCGTGGGAGCGTCTGTGGCCGACCGTTCCTGCAGGCTTGTGCAGCCTATTCCATTTGTTACCTTTCATGGTTTTTGTGATCGAGCCAATAAAGCATCGTGCCTTACCCCTAGAAGGCCGATTAAAACACAATTGTGTTGATTACGTCTCTTTTGTCCACTCCGTGGATTACTTGAAGCCCGGACATTCACGTCCGTATTCCGTGCTGGGAACATTTACCAGGCGGGATCGCGACAATATATATATATATATAAGTATATATATATATAGTTACGTGTTCCTCCCCGACCCCCTGGTCACGATGTACATCCAAGCCCCGAGAGGAGCCACGGCAGAAAAATATGTTATTCTGTGTCAGAAATCAACAGTAAAACCACACCAATGATTTATCAACAAACAAATATTGTATTAAAAATCACACAAGAATAACGGTACAACAAATAGCAATCAAAAGTACACTCAATACATCTTGTGATGGTACCATCAACTAGCATAGGATAACTCACGGTGTTCCCAGTGAGTGGAAAAACCTTCCCCAATGTCTCTATATTCCCGTCCTCAAGACGAAGTTGACTCGCTCCAGCGATCGCTAGAACAATGTCCAATCGAGACCAGAATCCCGTGCGGATGGCAAGGGCAGTCGCACCGCCGAAGCAGCTCTCAGGCGTACGCGGCCGAAGCGACGCAAAAGTCACGTGGTCCAAAACCAAAGGCAAACTCGCAGCGGAATGGGAAATCCCAAAGGCGCCCTCCAGGTATGAACATTCACTGTTCAGTAGGCAAACCGCAACTCAATCTCCAAACTCAGCGTTGCGCACACACAGCCCCGACAGACGACAGGATGGTGAAAAAACTGACGCGTAGCCAAGACCTTTTGATGAACAAAGCGCGAGTGTCAAAATGGCCGACGGCTCTTACTTGAGTCGACACAACCCGGCGATGATTCTTCAGAATCGCAACGCCCAAACCTGTCTACGCAGGTTTTTCAATACCCCAGCGATAACACCTATCGCCAGAACTCCTTTCAAGGAAACTCAAAGTTCACCCGCGACTTTCGTTCGACAACACTCACTACAGAGCTGGAAGCTACTCGCTTCTTGTCCGACTTCACTCACCACGCCCTCGCCTTCTTCCTCTTCTTGCGGTTCCCGATCCGGTTTCCTGTTTCATTTAAAGTTAACCCTTTTACATTTTGATAATACTAATGGCCATTTCACTTAAACAATGATAATAATATACATAGAACCAGAAGTGTTTCAAGTGGATGAAAACCACAACAGCGGAAGTGACGAATCCGTAACACTTCCCCCCCTCAAGAAAGAAAGTTTGAACACAGCAAGAACTTTCTTTGCAGGCAAACTGTCTAAACAAACAAAAGTACACTCACAACCCAAATCATCAATTCCCGTGAGAAGCAATACTCAGTATTCCCCAAAAATAAAGCAACAACTTCGAACAACCCACAGAGATTTCCAAAGTAATTCCCTCTGGACAAAGCATCAGCAACGACACTGTCCCTGCCCTTACATGTTCAATTTCCCCGTTGAACTCTGGCAAAGCCAAACTCCATCTCATCAACCTCTGATTTTTATTTTTAGATTCGGTTGAATGAAGGTTAAGAGGTTGATCAAAAATCCAAAATCAAGCAAATCGATAGCACTTTTTCCGGGAGGCCGAGCTGAGAACCAGGTTTCATGGTGGTTGGGTGGTGAGGCCTGGAAGTATTCACTACATGGACGCCTTTAGGAACATGGAGTTCACGGTTAATCCGTGTCGGAAAGTTCACTACATGGACGCCTTTAGGAACGTTTCAAATCGTGTTCACGGTTAGTCCGTGTAGGAATCTTGGTTCGGCTGCTCCGCAGCATTCAGTGCTTCAACTCTTCCTAACTTTCATAATAATCACGGTTGGACCGCTTGTCGCTGTAGTCTCGTGAATAGCAGTCTCCTTCTTGGCCACTACCCTGATAATCATTCCTTCGGGAGCTGCCGTAACTCTGGGAGCCTCCATAGTAATATCGATTGCGGCCACCACCAAAACTACCTCCACATTGTCCTCCTCTGTAGCCCCCTCGACACCTATGAAATGCCTTCTCTACTGTTATGGTCCGACCCTCCAACTCATTGCTATTCAGATCCTTTTCTGCATCTCTGGCGTCCTTTGTGTTTTCAAACGTGACAAAGCCAAACGCTCTTGACTTTTGTGTCTCCCTGTCTTTTATCAGCAGCACTTCCAAAAGCGGGCCATATTTCCTGATGACCGAGGCCAGAACGTCTTTCCTTGTTTTGAAGTTCAGTCCACCTACAAAAATCTTGCCAACATTGCCTCCATCCCTGACTTGTGTCGTGTTACTTTCCATACTAGGCTTTTTAACAAACATCGGGTTACCAGAAACTTGACCACCGGCCAAATCATTCCCGATAACAAAAGATGCTCCCTCTACAGGAAGATTGGCTTGTAAGCCTACGGTGACCGGTCCTGACACCAAATCAGACTCTAAATGGATGACATGAAGTGGAGCTTTAACACAGCCACCAACCCCCTGTAAACGAACACTAACACCAGTTGCCGTCTTCTCTGACAATGGCAAAATACCTTCAAGCATCAAAGATTGATGTGCTCCTGTGTCCCTCAATACCCTAACCGGTTTCTGGTTAGTCGAGTCTCCATCCAGTGACACAAACCCCTCTGAAATAAATGGTTGGTAACCCTTTTGAGGGCGATTTCTCACATTTGCCATTGCATTCGGAGTTGTACTATTCTGACTCCGCTCCTGATTTTCCCTTTCCATAGCATAACATTGGGACATCACGTGTCCAGGTTTCTTGCAAAAAGCGCAAGTAGGCCCGGAGGAGAACCTCGTGGTCTGCCTCGAGCCCCCCGGAAGATAGGTCTGTCTTGGAACTGTAGTCTTCTGATTTCTAAAAGTTGTGGTATCAGAGTTGTCCTCATAGTCATCTCGAGGCCGCCCCCATGAATTTTCGTTCTTCACACCCGGTGTGAACCCCGATTTAGAATAGGTACACCGTATCCCTGCGCATCGTAAGAGGCGATTAAGGGTTGGCGTCAGGAAGGGCATCTGGCCATAAAAAAAAAACATTGCCTCAAACAGGGAACCATGATTGTCATGGGGCCCGCAAGGCTAACCCCTGCTCTGTCAGGGAAAAATGGCCTTAAAACGATCATTCATTCATTCATTCATTGCACCGGATGTACCATAGTTCCCCTGGCTAGTGCTAGGCGAGAAGTTAGCTTTGTGGAACCCCATCCTGTGTGTTAAGGCATAGTCATCTGCCATGGTTACTGCCTCATACAACTTTGGTACTTTCCTTTCCTCCAGATGTACTTTAATGTCCTCGTGGACACACTGTTGGAATTCCTCCACCAGGATCAATTGTCGCAATAGTTCGAAGTCTTTCCCAACCCCTTTTGAATCACACCACCGATCAAACATGGTTTTTTTCATTCTGGCAAACTCCACATGGGTCTCACTCTCCCTCTTCCTGGCATTCCGGAATTTTTGCCGGTAAGCTTCAGGGACCAATTCATAGGCTTTGAGAATGGTTTTCTTCACTATCTCTTAATCTGCACATTGTTCAATCGGTAAAGCTGAATAAATATCTTGAGCTTTACCCACCAGAACACTTTGCACTAACATGGTCCAGGACTCCTCAGGCCATTTTAGCATTCGAGCCACTTTCTCAAAGTGTAAAAAAAAACTTGGCTACCTCCTTTTCATTGAAGAGTGGAACCAACCTCACATGTCTACCAACATCCCAGGTGTTCTGACTAGTTGTCGAACTAGCCGGCATGGATGGTACCTCTTCCCGTTCTCTCATTAACTCCAGCTCTTTGCATTTAATTTCCTTCTGAAGCTCCATGTCACGATTGTCACGTTCCCTTAACTCCCTTTCGGCTTTTCTCTCCTCTGCTTTTCCCTTTTCTATTCTCTCTTCGAGTTCCCTTGCAGCTCTCCTTTCCTCTGCTCTTTCCTTTTCTCTTCTCTCTTCGAGTTCTCGTTCCTGTTCTGCTCTTTTTTCCTCGAGTTCTCGTTCCTGTTTTATTCTTATTTCTTCGAGTTCCCTTTCCTGTGCTGCTCTTCTTTCCTCGAGTTCTCTTTCCTGTGCTTTTACCCTTTCCTGGCTCTGCAATTGCATCTCCATTTTCCGGAGCTCAACATTTTCTTGTTCCTCGGGTAACCAATCCAAGGCTACCTCTTTCCATGTTCCTTGTCCCACCAAAGATTCTATCACCAATGTCTGCATCTCCACTTTCTTCATATTAGTTCGGACCTCCAAGTTAAAATGTCTGGCCAATATCAAGATTTCCGATTTTTTTAATGCTTGGAAATGTGCCTCACTAGGGGACGCCGCAAACTTTCCTGTGTCAAACACCATGGTGACTATCAGTTAACACCTGTTAACCTTCACACAAGAAAGTTGTAATTTTCTTTTGAAAAATTTGGGAATGTTGGAAAACATTCCAAATTTGGGAATTCTGGGAATGTTAGGGAATTCTTTCCCGGACGAAATTTAGGGAATTTAATCCACAGTACGAGATTTAGGGAATTTAATCAGCAAAGCCGAGCCCCCAATTTCTCCACAGTACGAGCCCCCAATTTCAATCTGGGTCAATCCCGAACGGATGTTATTAGGGAATTTTATCCCGGACGAAGACCCAATTTCGAGCTCACGAGTCAATTGGACAAGCCCCCAATTTCTGTTACGTGTTCCTCCCCGACCCCCTGGTCATGATGTACCTCCGAGCCCCGAGAGGAGCCACGGCAGAAAAATATGTTATTCTGTGTCAGAAATCAATAGTGAAACCACACCAATGATTATCAACAAACAAATATTGTATTAAAAATCACACAAGAATAACGGTACAACAAATAGCAATCAAAAGTACACTCAATGCATCTTATGATGGTACCATCAACTAGCATAGGATAACTCACGGTGTTCCCAGTGAGTGGAAAAACCTTCCCCAATGTCTCTATATTTCCGTCCTCAAGACGAAGTTGACTCGCTCCAGCGATCGCTAGAACAATGTCCAATCGAGACCAGAATCCCGTGCGGATGGCAAGGGCAGTCGCACCGCCGAAGCAGCTCTCAGGCGTACGCGGTCGAAGCGACGCAAAAGTCACGTGGTCCAAAACCAAAGGCAAACTCGCGACGGAATGGGAAATCCCAAAGGCGCCCTCCAGGTATGAACATTCACTGTTCAGTAGGCAAACCGCAACTCAATCTCCAAACTCAGCGTTGCACACACACATCCCCGACAGACGACAGGATGGTGAAAAAACTGACATGTAGCCAAGACCTTTTGATGAACAAAGCACGAGTGTCAAAATGGCCGACGGCTCTTACTTGAGTCAACACGACCCGGCGATGATTCTTCAGAATCGCAACCCCCAAACCTGACCATGCAGGTTTTTCAATCCCCCAGCGATAACACCTATCGCCAGAACTCCTTTCAAGGAAACTCAAAGTTCACCCGCGACTTTTGTTCGACAACGCTCGCTATGGAGCTGGAAGCTACTCGCTTCTTGTCCGACTTCACTCGCCACGCCCTCGCCTTCTTCCTCTTCTTCCGGTTCCCGATCCGGTTTCCCGTTTCATTTAAAATTAATCCTTTTACATTTTGATAATACTAATGGCCATTTCACTTAAACATAATAATACAAATAACCAGAAGTGTTTCAAGTGGATGAAAACCACAACGGCGGAAGTGACGAATCCGTAACAATATATATATATATATAATATATATATATACATATATATATATATATATATATATATATATATATATATATATATATATATATATATATATATATATATATATATATATATATATATATATGTATATATATATGTATATATATATATACAGGGGGCTGCAAAAGTAGGTATACAGTAATGAAAAACAAAACGTGCGCACAAAACGTATTTTATTGATTATACAAGCATATCAATAATAACATATCAATAATAAACATATCAATAATAAACATATTAATCCCTTAAATGTTCAAACTGTTTGCCCCCGGCATTCACACACTCCACTAGTCGAGTGTGGACACCCATGCACACTCTGGCACAAAGGTCTTTATCAGCATCAATTTCCTGGCAAGCCTCCCGTATGAACTGAATCATGGCATCAACAGAACGTGGCTTGCGTGCGAAAACCCTGTCTTTTACACATCCCCAGAAAAAGAAGTCCATAGGGGTGTCAAAATCCATTTGCGCTACTCGTCCGTTGAATTACCAGCCATCGTTAAATTTCCACTTCACCTGCAAATAATAGATGTATTATAGAAAAAATTACGAAAATAAAAATATAAAAAATGGTAATAATGATTTTAATGAATTAAATGAATTCTAGTATTAAATGAATCCTAGCACCACTATCATAATACTGGTAATACTGGTATAATCCTTACTGTATACCTACTTTTGCAACCCCATATATATATATATATATATATATATATATATATATATATATATATATATATATATATATATATATTTATTTATATATATATATACACAGACTTGGCATTTAATATGGAATATTTTTTTTGTGGGGGTGAACTTACTTTTCAAGATGACTTTGAACCAAAAGTTCATTGGAATTATGTTGAAATTATTCTCGATTTTGTTAATGTGACCTTTAAAAGAAACAAAAACCACATTTGACATTTCAAAGCAAATAAATTGATCCTTGAAAGTGATGTGAACTGATATTTCACGCAGCTATTGCAACTCAATTCACGGACAGTACTGTGTTAAACTTCTGTACGTTTTCCAGAAGTATCTCTTTATTTTGCACATTAGCCAAAAAAATTTCAACAAAAACAAAAGCTAAATTATGACTGGGATTACGGACAGTAAAATTACAGTTCAGTACTTCGTGTAACCCCAACGAGCATTCAGGAGAGCACGTACACGTCGAGGCATGCTGTTCACGAGATTTGCCAAGGTTTGGACAGGAATCGCTTGCCATGCAGTGACAATAGTCTGCTGCAATTCACACACAGAGGTAGGCTGCTGGTCCAAGTTGTCGATTTGACGCGTTAATTCTGCCCACAAGTTCTCTATCGGATTCATATCCGGGGACATGGCAGGCCACTCCATATGCCCTACACCACGGTCAGCAAGAAAGTGTTGGATCATGCGAGCACGATGAGGCCGTGCATTGTCATCTTGGAAGACAAAGTTTCCTCGAAAGGCTGCACGAGCAAATGGAAGCAATGTTTCTTCCAGAATGACCCTGTACTTGAACTGGTTCAGGTTTCCATTCAGAACAACCAGGTCAGTTTTGCCCCCTGCATGAAAAGCAGCCCAAACGGTCACCCCATCACCTCCAGCTTGGACTCTTGGCACTATACAATCTTCGTTGTGGGCTTCATGCACTTGTCTGCGCACTCGGACGCGGCCATCTTGACGATAGACCAGAAATCTAGACTTGTCACTGAAGGTCACATGATTCCAGTGTCCTGGCTGCCATTGACTGTGCTCTCTGGCCCACTGCAATCGGCGCTGGCTGTGTTGTCTGGTCAGGCGTGGCTTTCTCAGGGGACGCCTGGCACGATAGCCTGCTTGAACCAGTCATTGGTTGACTAGCCTTCTGGATACAGGCACATTTGTCAGTTGCTGCCACTCAGCCCTAAGCCGATTAGCTGACTTGGTACGGCCATTGCAGACTAACCGGTGCAGCTGGCGATCATCTCTCCTTGTGGTTCTGCGTGGACGTCCTCGCCTCGGTATTGGAGTTGGGACACCCCTCTGAGCATTTCGTTTCAGGATCTTTGACACCTGATCTTGAGTGATGCCATATTGCCGAGCAATAGCACGCTGTTTCATGCCAGAATTTCGTAAAGCCACCACTCCATGACAAACAGCATTAGTCAGGTTCACTGTGTTTTTTCGTTCAAAATCATGGTAGATTAGCAAACCTATACATTTTTGGAAACGTTATTACATGGAAAATCTGAAAATCAATGTTTACATTTGCCAATTCCGACCAATTCGACCAATCGACCAATTCCATTCGACCATTCGACCAATCGCTTCGATCGACCATTCGACCATTCGACCAATTCGATCGATTCGATTCGATTCGATTCATCGAATTCGATTCGATCGACCATTCGACCAATTCGATTTGCCAATCAATTTGACCGACCTTTGCTTGTGTGGAACGGACTGTGAAAACGATGCGGATTATATTGTCGGATACGACACACAGGACAGTGATGACAAACTCTAAATGGCATATTCTGTAATCGTGTATGTTTGATGCCATTGACTGCCTGTGTATATTTTGTCATTGACTGCCTGTGTAGATGTGAAGTTATACTGACTGCATGTGTATATATGATTTTGCTGACTGCCCGTGTATGTTTGGTGATATGAATTATTGTGACACATTTTGATGTTATTAACTGCCTGTACAAAATGATAACATGTATTTGATTATGCAACTTATGGCGAATATAAAGACAGTATTTTGCAATTCAAAACCTTTGATTCGTGTCTTACCATTCCCCATAGCACTAATTTGATATTTTAATTGGATTCCTTGTCCCTGAAAATATAGGTTTAGTATATTTTTAAAAGTTTTTAGGGTAATTAGAGGCAGAAATAGAACAAAATATGTATTTTACAGTGGCCATTTTGAAAATCCAAAATGGCCGCCATACAGGTATCTCTCCAAATGTAAACATTGATTTTTAGTTTCCTTATGCTATAACCTTTCCAAAAATGTATAGGTTTGCTCATCTACCATGATTTTGAACGAAATATAATTTATTGACATAGTGAACCTGACTACATTGTCAAGTTGACGGACCATCTCCAGAGAAAGCGGCAATAACTTTTGTAGACGTGCAGCAGTTGTTTTCCACTCATACAGAACGCAACAACCCTTATATACCCGATTGTGAAGCCAATCGTCAAATGTACCTGTCCTTACATTTTGTCACGCCACCTGTGATATAATCCTGTTATTGATTTCTTGCTGCGAAAGACAATCAGTGACATGGTTCTTTCAACAAAGACATCACCGAAGGGTAAAAGAAACTCACCAGATTGATATACTGAGTTCAGAAAATAAACCCGTCAAGAAAAAAAAATATTCCATATTAAGTGCCAAGTCTGTATATCATATATATATATATATATATATATATATAAATATATATATATATATATATATATATATACATATATACTGTTATGGATATGAGAATTGTGTTTGATTGTTGTAATATCACCCTCCTTCCTCCATGTGGTGTATAAAGGTCAAAGGTCGTTCCCGTAGTTATTCCATATACAATCACGTAGCAAATCATAGATCTCCCTGTTCAGTAGTTATCTCCTTATTATGTGTATTAGATTAAGGCTTTGTCTTCCATTAATTGACACTCCATTGCACCGAATTCAAATAAGGTAGATTCCCTTCGCATTCCCCTTTTGTCATCAATTGCCAACTGCATTGGGCGGTTTTCTGCATTCGCCACTGCTGCTTTGTGGTTTTTGCCGCAAAACCTCCATTGAACACGCGGTCAGATCGGAGAAGAAGGGGGAGGAGCCGCCGAATCCAGGGCGTCGGCCACCGATCGTCATCCCTAGGTGGAGCCAGCGAGCCCCGACCCGCCAATCAGGACCGGTGAGAGACCAACTCGGGCGTGGCGCGGGTTGATCTGGAGGCGCGCTATAAAAGCGCGCGCGAAAGCCTTTGAGGGAGTCAGGGAGAGAGAGATGCGGCAGATGAGTCCAGAGGAAGGAAGTGACAGAGCCCCACGAGCAGTACCATGCAGCTTTGACTCCCCCAGGCAGCGTTGACTCCACCAGGCAGCTTTGACTCCACCAGGCAGCGTCGACTCCACCAGGCAGCGTTGACTCCACCAAGCAGCGTTGACTCCACCAAGCAGCTTTGACTCCACCACGCAGCTTTGACTCCACCACGCAGTTTCGACTCGCTGCTACATGGGAACCAGTTTGCGGTGACATCGGTGGCCGTCGAGGTCCAGGCCGACGTCCCATGCGGGATCAAGCCCCAGCCAGCGTCCAGCTGAACCTTCCTCTCCCTCCAGCCATCCACCTCCTGCCATTCCTGTCATCATCCCCCGTGTAAGTGTGCTTGTAGTCTGTCTTTTGTCTTGTCCCTGGGTATAAGTTCAGCCTGTTTAGATAAGTTAATATTTGCACTGTGTCTCCTTCCATTCTTTCTGTCTTTATTTTCTTATTCTTCCTTCTTCCTTGGTTTCTTGGTTTCTTTGATTGTGTAAATAGTAGTAAATAAATCATATTCGTATTTCCTACCTTTGTTCTGCTTCTTCTTCACATCCGTGTCGCTTTAGTGATTTCCTTCATTGAATACCTGTGGCACGATTTGGCCAACGTTTCGGAATCGGGTTAGTTTCTGTTAATAGTTCGTGCCGCGGTTGCTAAAACCGCTCGGCAATTAACATCTGTCCGCGGTACGAACGGGGCTGTGCACCTGCCTTTCTGGAGGTAGCTGGGCAGCGTCAGGGACCCCGTCGGTCAGTCAGAGACGAGGGGATTAATCCCCCCTCGGTAAGGGGAACAGAGGCCGACGTTGGGTTCCGTAACAATTGGTGTCGGGAGCGAGCTTCGGACCTGAAGCGCGAATAGCGCGCTCAAAATTACGAGTGGCCCGAGATTTTATTTATAACATCTAAATTTAAAATCGTGCCATGGATGGTCAAGGCGACGGGATGCCGGTGGGGGAATTAGAAGAGGGGTTAGGGGTAACCCAGGACCAGAGGGAAGAAATGGAGGAGGAGAGAAATGGTGAGGTGGTTGAGGGGGTTTCAGGCGCACAAGATGGCGCCTTCGTGCACGTGGTTGCAGAGGCACAAAATGGCGGCGCTGCGGCAGCCGAGTCCGCGGCACTGGTGAAATTGGACCTCTTCGCGGCGCAGATGATGGGGTATATGGCAAAAATGGCTGAAAAATCCAACAGGGAAATGGAACAAATGATGGAAAGGAATAGTGAGCGATTGGAAAACAGAATGGGGGAGAAAATGGGAAACCAAATTGGAGGTTTGGAAAACAGTATGGGGGCAATGAGGGACGAAGCGAGGGGTACTAGTGAGCAAATGAGAGACGGGTTAAGTAATATGGAAAATCGAATCCGGGGGCTCGGAAGCAAATTGGAGGGACTCGGAGGCAAATTTAAGGGACTCGGAAGCAGATTAGGGGACAAACTGGGGGGCATGGTTGGCCAAGCCAAATAAATTAATGAGGGGTTGGAGAGGGACAGAGACCGCAGGTTGGGCGTGCAGGTCCCACGGGTGCACGAGGAGGTAAAGCGGGTCGAGGAGCACTGGTTGGGCGAAGTGGAGAAAAGCACGGGTAAAATGACGGGTATAGAGATCGCGACCCGGGGTATGGGGAAGCCGGCGACCGCTGAGGTACAAGTGGGAATTTTAATAAAGCCAGCGGTCATTGAGGTGAATAAAGAAAGAGCAATAGTTATGGTTGAAATTGAAAAGACGACGGAGGTAGCCCGGGAATTGAAGGGAGAGATGGATATTGCTCAAAGTCTGAATACACATCCTGATGCCGTACTTGCTAATCCTTATAAAGATTTGCAGGTGTGCGTGGAGAAAAGGATCCCCCAGGTGAGTCGTGCTGTATGTTGTGCGGGTAGATTTTGTAGAAAAGTGTTCGGCGCGAAGAGAATTGTCGCGCGATTGGGATCGATATGGCACCCGGGCGTTGGTGAAGGGTCCCGTGTGAGTGGAAATGGCGCGCGTGTGAGGAAAAAGTGTGCGTCAAAGAGTGAGCGTGTTATAAAGTGTGGGAGTGATACCGAGTGCGAGCGAGAATGCACGTCGGGGTGTACGGAGTGTGACAAAGGGAGTGAGAGCGATACGGAGTGTACGTGCGAAAATGAGGGTGACACGGAGAGTGAGTTGGTGGTGGAGCGGGTGCGAGAATGCACACCTGGAATGGACGGCAAGGGTGTGCGAAGAAACACACCTGAGTTGGTTGTGGCGCGTGTGCGGGAGGACACATCGGAGCGCGTTAGTGGGTGGATGCAAGAGTGCATGCCCATGGTGAGTGTTACGGAGGACGTAACGGAGGAGAGGTGTGGAACGAAGTGTGAGCACGACGAGTGTGCGCAAGAAGGTGCGCGGGAGGTGTGGTGTGTAACAGGGAGTGCGTTGGTGGAATGGACGGAGTGTGTGGAATGGACGAGCGGCGTTGGAACGCCGGGCTTGGTGAGTGTGGAAAGGGTCGCGTGTGCGTGTGGGCATGCGAGTAAGGCATCGACGTTGAACAGGGTAGCGTTTAGGGTGACGGATAGCCGACGCGGGCGCTCGGTGTGCGGCGCACTTTGTTGGATGCGAAGCTTCGCGCGGATCGATGCTGCGTCGCCCGCTTCGGAGCGTCGCGCACGATTCGGGCTTGGCCCCGCCCTGCACGGTCGAGTCCGGGCCTTGTCGGGCGAGGCGACCGGTCCGGTTCAGGGACAGGTTGGAGGAAGCGGAACGGTGCCCCCTGGTGGCGGGG
This sequence comes from Myxine glutinosa, assembly GCF_964187855.1. Classification (NCBI taxonomy): domain Eukaryota; kingdom Metazoa; phylum Chordata; class Myxini; order Myxiniformes; family Myxinidae; genus Myxine; species Myxine glutinosa. Next base: position 14,158,509 of record NC_136271.1, read on the forward strand.
ACGGGGTTCCGACCGGGCGAGATTGAGCCATCGGGCCGGGGACCGCAAGGTGCCGCGCCGAGATGGTGCGTGGAATCTCGGCCCGACCAAACCGCCTCCCCTGAGCCGAATGCCGGACGGATTCAACCTGCAGGCGACCAAACCACCCGAATTCATTGCTCGGCTTTGCGAAGCTGAGTTTTAATGATGTGACGACGCACCGAGGCTCAGATATATCGGACTGTAATGATGATAGTGTTTTGGATCCGAAATTGGAAATAGTGAATTTGAAAAGCAAAATTTGATGATTGGCAAAGGATTGGTAGAATGATTGGCAGTGATTGGAAAATTTTTGATTGGCTGGAATTTGGAGAGCCAAATTGATAGTGGAAGATACCCGATGTGGTGGGATGGCAACTCTGCCATCTCTCACACACAGGGGGCAAAGGAGCTATAGGTTTATGGCAGTGAAAACTAGCCCGGGAGGGTTAGGATAAAATGGAAGGGACCTAGAGATGACCATAGGTAACGGTAAGGTTAAGTAGCGACTTTGGACAGGTAGTTGGGGACATAGAGAGGGTAGTTGGATGATAATAACGAGGGAGCGCAATAGTTTAAAGGGAAGACCGGGAAGCGCGAGTTTTAGCAGGGCACCAGGTAGAGCAGATGATGCCGTGTGTGTGTTTAAAAGTGAACAGGTGAATGGAGCAGTGTATGAGTGAGTAATGGTGATTGAGTGTTGTGTTGACCAAATGGTCCAGGGAGGAAGGAGGGTGCAGGAAGCACCAGTAGGAGTGATTGCACAGGTGTGCAACTACAGGTGTATGGAGAATGGTTGTGTGGAATATATGGAGTATGGAATGGATGGTCGTGGAGTGAGTATGGTGGAAACTGTGGAGTGGAGTGGATGGTGCGAAGGTGTGGATGGGGGAAAGGAGGATGGACCCCATCACGAATACCCGGGGAGGGTAGTGTAAGCGTTAGGTAGAGGGTACAGGTAAATTGTAGTTGGATATTGGCATCTGTGGTCCGTGGTGGAAGAATGGTGTTTGGATGGGTGCATTGGTGACGTGGAAATGGCTGGGCGTGTGGCCTGTTAGTGCATGTAGTTGGTTGGGCACTCCACTACTGTGAGGATGTCGGCCAGGTGAGGCCGCAGGTGGGCTCTGGGAGCCGTTAGAGTTGTGGATGGGGCCCGAGGATCCGGAGGACGGACCCGGGTAGCGCAGTGCCAGAGAGGGCACCGAGTGGGGAGAGCGCCAGAGGGCCTTCCCCAGTTAGATAGGTTAGGGTGAGGAGCAGGTAAGCTCGGAGGCAACTGCAGTGGTGGAGGTGTGCAGGTGGGTGGACCTGCTGGGAGAGCCACACGACCCAGTCCTGAAATTGTGCAAGGGCACAGGGAGTTGAATCGGGGGAGTGAGACCCCAAATTGATGAAGCACCACAGTTTGGCCAATGGGAATTTGGTTCTTAAAACCGCATAGAGTAAGATGGCCAATGGCTTGGCAGGGAAAGACCCCGGGTAGTGTAAAGTGCGTTAATGTCATTTAGAAGATAGTTAGGATTGAAATCTCCTCGCACCATCTGCATCCACTCACCTGAGGTGACGCTACTCCGCACCATGCCATGGTTGGTTGGTTTTATTGTTTTGGTGCAAATGTTTGGAATGTGAGACGCATCATGACGTGGGCGTGACATTGTGCTGATGTTCCATCTCTCCCTCCTTATGAGGATTGATGATGAATTGGTGATGGCAAATTTTGGTTAGAGGGATTGTGGGGACGAATTTGGTATTAGGGGAGATATGGGGAAGACGTGACAGTAGTGACGAATTTGTATATGTGTAGATTGGTTTCGTGCACATATGGGGTAAGGGCAAGAGTAGAGTAGGTAACAGGGGGGGTGACGTACGGTAGGGACGAGCTTTCTCACTTCGCTCTCTGTACGCACCTCGTCTTGCATTGCCTTGTTGATGTGTACCCTTGTGACCTTACCCCTCGCTCACCTGTCTTTTGTTCCCCTGTCTCCCACCCGAGGACTGTGCTCTCTGGGCGCCGAGGGGAGCGTGCGGGAGTCTGCCATTGTGGGCCAGAACTCTCGCAACCACAGCTGCCTGCATCGATGCACCACTAATGGACCACATGTCTGTGGCTGAGCACCACTCATGGACCCCACGGGTTGGGGCATGGCTTCTCTGCTGGAACCGGCCATGATGGCCCGAGATCTTGCTGGCGGACCTTGGTCACAGGGCACCTATGCCACACAGGTGAACCACTCATAGTCGGCCCTGTGGGCCATAAATAAAAAGAACAGTGGACACGTTTTGTGCATGTCATTTTATTATGTCCAAATAGGCCGCCAGCAAAGAAGAAAGACAACAGCTGGAAGAACGACAATGGCCAGCAGAGGGAGCCGAAGAGGAAGACTGGCACCAGGGGTTTGTTGGGTTTTTTTATATTGAACTGTGGTGACTGTGCACCGATTGGTGCTTGATGGTGCGTTTTGGTGCTTTCTGGTGCGTCGATGCAGCACAGGCTGTCCCCCCCCCCCCCCCCCCAAAAGAACAATCGCAGGTCCTGGGTTAGTTTTGTAAATACAAGTAGCATTAACTGTAAATAATGCTCCCCCATCATTCATGTTGTAGTTTGAAGACAATTCCGCAATTCGGTTAACTGTGGGCGTAAATCTGTTAGGCAGGGTGCAATGCAGCAGCGGGACATACTTATTTGTGTTTTAAAACTGTCACACTCAGGGTCAGGTTAAATGTAGAGGGAACTACACCTACGTGCCACACTAAAGGTAACAGTTTAATAAGCCCGGGATGTGCCTAAGAGGAGGAGGGTGCAGTGTTATGGATATGAGAATTGTGTTTAATTGTTGTAATATCACCCTCCTTCCTCCATGTGGTGTATAAAGGTCAAAGGTCGTTCCCGTAGTTATTCCATATACAATCACGTAGCAAATCATAGATCTCCCTGTTCAGTAGTTATCTCCTTATTATGTGTATTAGATTAAGGCTTTGTCTTCCATTAATTGACACTCCATTGCACCGAATTCAAATAAGGTAGATTCCCTTCGCATTCCCCTTTTGTCATCAATTGCCAACTGCATTGGGCGGTTTTCTGCATTCGCCGCTGCTGCTTTGTGGTTTTCGCCGCAAAACCTCCATTGAACATGCGGTCAGATCAGAGAAAAAGGGGGAGGAGCCGCCGAATCCAGGGTGTCGGCCTCCGATCGTCATCCCTAGGTGGAGCCAGCGAGCCCCGACCCGCCAATCAGGACCGGTGAGAGACCAGCTCGGGCGTGGCGCGGGTTGATCTGGAGGCGCGCTATAAAAGCGCGCACGGAAGCCTTTGAGGGAGTCAGGGAGAGAGAGATGCAGCATATGAGTCCAGAGGAAGGAAGTGACAGAGCCCCACGAGCAGTACCACACAGCTTTGACTCCCCCAGGCAGCGTTGACTCCACCAGGCAGCTTTGACTCCACCAGGCAGCGTTGACTCCACCAGGCAGCGTTGACTCCACCAGGCAGCGTTGACTCCACCAAGCAGCGTTGACTCCACCAAGCAGCTTTGACTCCACCACGCAGCTTTGACTCCACCACGCAGTTTCAACTCGCTGCTATGCGGGAACCAGTTTGCGGTGGCATCGGTGGCATCGGTGGCCGTCGAGGTCCAGGCCGACGTCCCATGCGGGATCAAGCCCCAGCCAGCGTCCAGCTGAACCTTCCTCTCCCTCCAGCCATCCACCTCCTGCCATTCCTGTCATCATCCCCCGTGTAAGTGTGCTTGTAGTCTGTCTTTTGTCTTGTCCCTGGGTATAAGTTAAGCCTGTTTAGATAAGTTAATATTTGCACTGTGTCTCCTTCCATTCTTTCTGTCTTTATTTTCTTATTCTTCCTTCTTCCTTGGTTTCTTTGATTGTGTAAATAGTAGTAAATAAATCATATTCGTATTTCCTACCTTTGTTCTGCTTCTTCTTCACATCCGTGTCGCTTTAGTGATTTCCTTCATTGAATACCTGTGGCACGATTTGGCCAATGTTTCGGAATCGGGTTAGTTTCTGTTAATAGTTCGTGCCGCGGTTGCTAAAACCGCTCGGCAATTAACATCTGTCTGCGGTACGAACGGGGCTGTGCACCTGCCTTTCCGGAGGTAGCGGGGCAGCGTCAGGGACCCCGTCGGTCAGTCAGAGATGAGGGGATTAATCCCCCCTCGGTAAGGGGAACAGAGGCCGATGTTGGGTTCCATAACAATACATATACACACATATATATATATATATATATATATATATATATATATATATATATATATATATATATATATATATATTGTTACGGATCTCAGAGACGGCACTCCCCTTACCAAGGGGGGGGTTAATCCCCTTGGCCTGTGAAGCCGGCCGTCTCTAGTCCTGGTACTTATAAAGCTCCCTTGCGGGGTGAGATTGGTCAGGGTTATTGGTCAAGGTGTTCTCCCGAATACCTTTACCAATCCCTCCGCAAGGCAGGGAGACAAGTACCGCTCGAACCACGGACAAGATGGTATTTGCCGAGCAGTTTAGCAATCGCGCTTCGAGCCGTTAGCAATTGACTAACCCGATTCTGCGCGTTGGCCGAATCGTGCCACAGGTACTCAATGGGAAGAAGGGACTAAAGCGATCGGGGGTGAATGAAACCAAAGGTAAGAAATAACAGACATTTATTAATTATGTACACCCAACGTCGGCCACATTTATTAATCACCCTGGTGTTGGGCTAGCGGCCCGGGTGCCAGCTTAGGATCCGAGGATCCTGGGTTTGAATCCCGGTCGATCGCTGAATTAACGCCAGGGGGGTTGACTCAGCCTGTCATCCTTCCGAGGTCGGCAAATTGAGTACCAGTTCACTGGTAATTCCCTGTTTGTCGTAAAAAGGCGACAAAAAGGGTTGGCGGCAGGAAGCGCATCCGGCCGTAAAACATTGCTTCAAAAAGGGGACCAAAAAACAACAACAACCACGGTCCCCGAAAAAGGCCAACCCCCGCTTGCGGGGGAAAATGGCCTCTTAAGGGGTTTTTTTATTTTTATTTTTTATTAATTATGTACACCAAAACCAAAGGAGAAGCAACGAAAGTAATATACAGAACGAAGAAGAAGCAGGACACAGGGCAGCCTTAAACAGTCTTATATTATACCCCAGGACAAACGCACAGACTTACACGAAAGGGGAATAGCAGGCAGGAATGACTGGAAGAGGGAGAAGGTCCAGGTGGGACAGCAGGGCTGGAAGGTTCGGGCAGAGGCACAGCATTGAGGTCCGCTCCAGGTCCATGCTCCGGGCTGGAAGTGAACAGCCAGCGGCAGCTTATGGTCTCGTATCTCACACGGTCAGACAATGCGAATAAAGCGCGGGATTGTCGCCGTCAAACGGACCCACTCTCCTCCTTACAATGCTCTGTATCCTCGTCGGGTACCTCACTCATTTGCCGGATCACGTCTTCTCCGTACCTTCTCACCCAACTGTTCAATCAGTCCCTCGCAGCCGCTTTTATTGTCCGTGTCGGAATCAAGCCGCCGGCTCCGATGACACGCCTACCGGTTGGCTCACCGCGGCACTGGTTGGTCGGTAAGGGCTTGCTGACTCCACCTCTGCTGACGAGTCGACGTGCCACACCTTGTTCTTGTGGCCCCGCCCCCTTCTTCCTCGGCTTCAGACCGCATGGCTTATGGCGGCGTGGTGCCAGCAAAACAGCCCAATGCAAACGGCGGCGAACGCTGCCCTACTGTTACTTTGAAGAGCGAGGGTGAGACGATTGGGGAAATTGAAAGGGGCCTATCTTATTTGATTAATGCAACGCAGATTCAACTATTGGGAACAGATCCTTAACTGAAACACATAATAATGGAATAACTACGGAGAGGTCCTATGGTTCGCTACGTGTTGTACATGGACTAACTAGGGTGCGATCTTTAACAAAGCCAATTGATGGGGATATTTACAAGGGATCATTTATAAGGGAAACATTTACTAAAATTTACTAGTGAAGGTTCTAACAACCATAATATATATATACATACATACATACATACATACATACATACATACATATATATATATATATATATATATATATATGTATATATATATATATATGTATATATATATATATATATATATGTATATATATATATATATGTATATATATATATATATATATATATATGTATATATATATATATATGTATATATATATATATATATATATATATATATATATATATATATATATATATATATATATATATATACATATATATATATATATATATACATATATATATATATATATATACATATATATATATATATATATATACATATATATATATATATATATATATATATATATATATATATATATATATATATATATATATATATATATATATATATATATATATATATATATATATATATATATATATATATATATATGAGCCTGGTGTTGGCTTAGCGGTTAGGGTGCTGGCTTGGGATCCTAGGATCCTGGGTTTGAATCCCGGTCGATCGCTGAATTAACACCAGGGGGGTTGACTCAGCCTGTCATCCTTCCGAGGTCGGCAAATTGAGTACCAGCTTTCTGGGATGAATGATCCCGGTGTGTACCCCGGTTTAGGATAGGTACACCGTATCCCTGCGCATCGTAAGAGCGTGACCAAAGGTTGGCGTCAGGAAGGGCATCCGGCCATAAAACCATTGCCTCAAACAGGGAACCATGATTGTCATGGGGCCCGCAAGGCTAAACCCCGCTCTAGCAGGGAAAATGGCCTTAAAACGACCATGCATTCATTCATATATATATGTATATATATATGTGTGTATATATACAGACTTGGCATTTAATATGGAATATTTATTTTTTCTTGACTTGGGTTTACTTTCTTAACTCAGTATATCAATCTGGTGAGTTTCTTTTACACTTTGGTGATTTATTTGTTTAAAGAACCATGTCACTGATTGTCTGTCGCAGCAAGAAGTCAACAACAGGATTATATCACAGGTGGCGTGGCAAAATGTACGGACAGGTGCATTTGATGATTGGCTTCACATTGGGTATACAAGGGTTGTTGCGTTCTGTTTTAGTGGAAAACAACTGCTGCACGTCTCCAAAGGTTATTGCTGCTTCCTCTGGAGATGGTCCGTCAACTCGACAATGCTATTTGTCATGGAGTGGTGGCTTTACGAAATTACGGCATGAAACAGCATGCTATTGCTCAGCAGTATGGCATCACTCAAGGTCAGGTGTCAAAGATCCTGAAACGAAATGCTCAGAGGGGTGTCCCTACTCCAATACCGAGGCCAGGACGTCCCCGCAGAACCACAAGGAGGGATGATCGCCAGCTGCACCGGTTAGTCCGCAATGGCCGTACCAAGTCAGCTAATCGGCTTGGGGCTGAGTGGCAGCAACTGGCAAATGTGCCTGTATCCAGAAGCCTATTCAACCAACGACTGGTTCAAGCAGGCTATCGTGCCAGGCGTCCCCTGAGAAAGCCACGCCTGACCAGACAACACCGCCAGCGCCGATTGCAGTGGGCCACAGAGCACCGTCAATGGCAGCCAGGACACTGGAATCACGTGATCTTCAGTGACGAGTCTAGATTTCTGGTCTATCGTCAAGATGGCCGCGTCCGAGTGCGCAGACAAGTGCATGAAGCCTACAACAAAGATTGTATAGTGCCAAGAGTCCAAGCTGGAGGTGGTGGGGTGACCGTTTGGGCTGCTTTTCATGCAGGGGGCAAAACTGACCTGGTTGTTCTGAATGGAAACCTGAACCAGTTCAAGTACAGGGCCATTCTGGAAGAAACATTGCTTCCATTTGCTCGTGCAGCCTTTCGAGGAAACTTTGTCTTCCATGATGACAATGCACGGCCTCGTCGTGCTCGTATGATCCAACACTTTCTTGCTGACCATGGTGGAGAGCATATGGAGTGGCCTGCCATGTCCCCGGATATGAATCCGATAGAGAACTTGTGGGCAGAATTAACGTGTCAAATCGACCACTTCGACCAGCAGCCGAACTATGTGCGTGAATTGCAGCAGGCTATTGTCACTGCATGGCAAGCGATTCCTGTCCAAACCTTGGCAAATCTCGTGAACAGCATGCCTCGACGTGTACGTGCTCTCCTGAATGCTCGTGGGGGTTACACGAAGTACTGAACTGTAATTTTACTGTCCGTAATCCCAGTCGTAATTTAACTTTTGTTTTTGTTAAAAAAATTTTTGGCTAATGTGCAAAATAAAGAGATACTTCTGGAAAACGTACAGAAGTTTAACACAGTACTGTCCATGAAATGAGTTCGATATCAGTTTACATCACTTTCAAGGATCAATTTATTTGTTTCGAAATGTCAAATGTGGTTTTTGTTTCTTTTAAAGGTCACATCAACAAAATCTAGAATAATTTCAACATAATTCCAATGAACTTTTGGTTCTAAGACATCTTGAAAAGTAAGTTCACCCCCACAAAAAAAATATTCCATATTAAATGCCAAGTCTGTATTTCCCCTCTGAAACTCGTGCTCCCCGTCATCCCTTATACTAAGCACTCCCTCGTCGTTATCATCCATCTAATCTACCTACGTCCCGACCAAAGGTATAATGTCGCTACTTAAATCTACAGTTACCTATGGTCATCTCTAAATCCCTATACATTAACCTAACCCTCCCGGGCTAGTTTACACAGCCACCCCATAAACTACTGCTCATGTGCCCCAAAGAATGATGTGAGGTGAATGGTAAAACTACCATTCGCCACTACATCATATACCATTTGCCATCATCACTATCACAGTCCACTACTCTGAGCCTCTCAGGTGCGGTAATGCATTCTTATAGCTCGGCTTCGAAAAGCCGGCTATCCGTGCGGATGGTCCGTCTCCTGTAGGTTGGGTCCCTCCGGCATCGATTCTGGGGAGGAGGTATACTCGGTCCGAGATTCCAAGGTCCATCTTGGCGAGGAGCCTTGCGGTCTCCAGCCCGATGACCCAACCTCACCTGGTCGGAACACCGCCCCCGCTAGGGGGCGAAGGTCCGACCTGGCCTTTCTCCCCCGGAACCGGCCCGCTCGCCGCTACGACACGGCCCCGACCATACAGAGCGGGCCCCGGCCCGAATCGTGCACGGCGCTCCTGGCAGGAGTGCCGCGACTACGATCCCGGCTGGCCCTCGCAACACACAATGAACACCGCGCACTGAGAGCTCGCGTCGGCTAAACGTCGGCCTAAACGCTGCCCTGGTCAACGTCGTTGCCTTACTCGCATGCTCACATCCACACGCGACTCTTCCCATACTCACACATCCAGGTGTCTCCATACACTCCATGCATTCCACACATGCCTTCAATTCCACCACCGCACTCTCTCTTACACACCACTCCTCGGTTGCACACCTCTCCCCCTTTACGTACTCCGTACCACTCACGGGTGTGCACTCTCTTGCACACTCGCTCAGCGCACACCTACCCACGGGTGTGCAATCCCCTATCGCACACCCAATCACTCGCTCCACAACCAACTCAGGTGTGCCTCCTCGCACACGCTCCTCATCTGACTCACACTCCTGGTCACACTCCCTCCTACTTCCACACTCTATCGCTCTCACTCTCCGACGCACACCTTTTTCTCACACGCGCGCCATTTTCTCTCACACCACTCACAAGGGACCTTCTACGAACGCCCGGGTGCCGTCTCGATCCCAACCGCGCAAAAAACCCTCTCGCCCCAAACACTTTTCCGAAAAATCTCTTAGCCCCATATACAGCCCGACTCACCTTCGGGATTCTTCTTCCTCCCCACTCCAACACCTGCAAACTTCCATTGGGGTTAATAAGTACAGCATCACGATGTGGATACAGACTTTGTACATTTTCCATCCTTTCCTCCCGCTGTTGCTCTTCGAAGTCCGGCGTCTCTCCAATTTCCACTATTTGTTTGATTGATTGGATTTGAATTTCTTTTTTCTCGACGACTGCTGGCGCTAATAAAATTTTCTCTACTTCGGCGGTCGCCGGCTTCCCAATACCCCGGGTCGCGATCTCTATACCCGTCCACACAACTTCGCTTTGCTCCAACTCGCTTTTCCCGCGTTCCTCAAGCCGTGTTACCTCGTCGCGTACAAATGCGACCTCCTCGCCCAACCTGCGGTCCCTCTCCCTCTCATATTCTTTTGCAACATACCGGGCTTGCCCCCTTGCCAACCCCTCATTAATTTATCGGGCTTGGCCACCCATGTCCTCCAATTGGCCCCCCAATTTGTCTTCTACCCCTCCCAATTTATTTTCTAATCCCACAAATTTACTGTCTAATCCCCCAATTTGATCTCCCAATTCATTTCTCAACCCCCCAATTTGGTTCTCTAATCCCCCAATTCCTTTCAGGCTATCCTCCGTTTTGACCATGAAGGCCATCATCTGCACCATAAATAGGCCCCAGTCCGTTGGCACCGCGGGCTCGGCTGCCGCGGCCATGTGCAAGGCGCCGCCATTTTGTGCGCCTGCAACCCCCTCTACCGCACCTTCTTCGACCTCCTCTTCCATTACTCCCACTTGTTCTTCCCTCCCTAGGGTCCTGGGTTGACTCTACCCCCTCATTCTCCCCCACCGGCATCCGATCACCTTGATCATCCATGGCACGACTCAATTTGGATCTTTTAATAAAAATTTCGGCCGCTCAAGATTGACCAAATTTTTTTTCAGATGTGTTAAAATTTGGTTAGGGTCCAATCCCACTCCCGGACACCAATTGTTACAGCCAATATGCACAATTGGTGTCCAAAATTTGGTCTACTAAATTTGGTCCCAGGTTCTAAATCCCAACTCCTGACTACCAATTGTTGCGGATTCGGGGTCGGCACTCCCGTTACCAAGGGGGGGTTAATCCCCTTGTCTTTTAAGCTGGCCGATCTCCCGATCCTGGAAACTATAACGCTCCTTTCCGGTCGAGATTGGCCAGGGTGATTGGTCAATGGTGATGTCCCAAATACCTGAGTGCCAATCTCTCCGCAAAGCAGGGAGATAATTCCCGCTCGGACCACGGGCAAGATGGAATTTGCCGAGCGGTTAGCAACCCGAAGCCCGAGTCATTAACAAAAGGACTAACCCGATCCTGAGCTATTGGCCAAACAGTGCCACAGGTACTCAATTGGAAGAAAGGACGAAGACGATCGGATAAGAGGAAACCAAAAGGTAAGGAAGAACAAATATGATTTATTAATTATATACAAAAAACCCAAAGAGGAAAAGAAAGGGAAAGAATATACAAGAAGAGGAAGAAGCAGACAGGGCAATCTTAAACTATACAGTCTTACTTAACCCCAGGACAAACAGACAACAGACAGACTTACACGGGAAGGTAGTGGTAGGAGGAAAAGGTCCAGGCAAATGGTTGGGGAGGAAGGTCCAGGCCGATGGTTGGGCGTTGAGGTCCGGCTCCGGTCCACTCGAGTCCGGCTCCGGGTGTTGCCTCGTGCCGTGACGAGAACCCGGGCAGCAGCGAGCACGTACCGTTGGCGCGCGATCGGACCTTATACGTGGCGGGGGGGGGGGGGGGGGGGGGGTAGTCCTTCGCACGGCCGTATGCGCAATTCAATACAATTGATGGTGCAATCTCGCCCACCTCCGCGCAGTTCGTGCCCTCTCTCTCCTCTCTGTGCTTCTCTCGCGTGCCCTCTCTCTCCTCTCTTCTCTGAAGGTGCCGCGCTTGCGCTTATATAGGGTGCTTAGAAATGAAGCCGCGCCACGCGCAACAGTGAGCTCACCTCAGCCCTGGTTGGCTCGTTGACAGGGCCACGCCTCGCTCTGGCCGCTCCACCCCCTTCTTCTCCAGCTTGACCGCGTGCGTAATGGCGGCAGGGGCGGGCGCTTAAGGCAGCAATGACGGCTCAATGCAGCGAACGCTGCTGGCAAGGCCAATTTGGAGAGAGGCCGCAAAATGAACACAATTGAAAAGGGCCTATCTTATTTAATTAATGCAATGCAGATTCAACAATTGGGAACACAGCCTTAATTAAACACAGACTAAGGAAATAACTGAGAAGTTCCTATGGTGTCCTACGTGTTGCTTGTGGACTAACTATGGGTGCAACCTTTTTTAAATGAAAAGAATTATTTACAAGGATTATTTACAAGTATTTACAAGTGAGGGGTTCTCAAAACCACAACAATATTTTACAACGCATTTATTCCAACTCAAGCACTATAGCAGGCAGGTATGCTGCAAGGCCATGAAAGCCGATGAAAATTTGGTCCATTTGGACCAACGGGCTCTCTAGTAGTTATAAAAGACCTGCGCACTCCCCTAGTGTGAAATGATGGCGACTGTGTGCTGGGCAAAGCCCGGCACCACCATGCGCCCAGGTTGTGAAGCTCAAGGCAGGGGGTTCTCCCCACAAAAGATATCAGATTGGACAGCGGAATGTGAATTATTTTATTAATGGTAAATTATGCTATTTTGGAATAGACGGCGCTTGTGTTTCTGAATGAAAATGTCACACACATCAAGTGGGGATATGGTGAAGTCATAGTGTATGTTCATGAGGGCCAGAGATGCCATCCGACTTTCTCCCATGGAATTTCTTAGGTAGGTCTTCAGACATCGCAGGCAAGAAAATGAGCTTTCGGCCTCACAGGAGCCTACATGGAGTAGGACTTTGATGGATGGAAATTCGTCTCCATCTACTGCGCAGAAACAATCTATGAATGTGCTTGGAAGCGTGTTGTTGGGCTTCCTTCTCCAAAACATCTGCCACTCTGCCAGTCTCTAAGCTCATTTATCAGTCCTGCGGGATGTTCCATGTCGTTTTTCCAACACAATAGCTTCTGATGTAGGGCTGGAATGTCGCAGGTATCGGCGATTATTGCAGATGGCATCAGTATAAACAGATCACTACCTTCCCGATTTTCAGCACAGAATCGGGTGTCCATTTCCTGGCTGAGGTGGTCGAGAAATGGAATGCACATGTTTCTGAGGTAGAAGAGCAAGGGAGTATTGGCGGCAGTGTTTGGACGATGGATTTGTCGTTTCACAACTCTCGGCATTGTGACATCACATCCGACAGATTCTATCATGGCCTTAGTGTGATCGAACCACAGAGAGAATTCAGTTTCAGCATTTGACCGTAGTTGAGTGAGCGCGTCCTTCTTGTCGTCAAAGGGGGGGGGGGGGGGTGCGCACCCCCTGCACCCTCCTCCTGGATCGAAGGGGGGGTGCACACCCCCTGCACCCCGCACCCCCTGCACCCTCCTCCTGGATCGAAGGGGGGGTGCACACCCCCTTCTCCCCCCTCCCCCTGGATCCGCCCCTGTATTTGCCCTCATTTCAAATATGTTAATGTTTATTTTTCGTTTGAGCAACGCCGGGTACTCCAGCTATAAACACTTTTATACTTTACTCGGGGTACAAATACAAATACAACTTTATCTGTGGGGTAACATAGGTTATGTGGCCGCGGCCTCATGCGGGGGTGTGGGGGACCAGGAGAGGGGCATAATTATCTATGTAAATGTGTACCGTTACCTGGTGATGGAGGCAGAGGGTATTACAATTTCCGTTTTTACCTCGGCAAGACGAAGGTGAAAGCACTCCAAACACAGGTAAATTTTTTCTCCTTCCCTTTCCCCCCTCCCCCAAAACGGAGGGGCCTGCCAAAGAACCCCCCCCCCCCCCAAAAAAAACATGTATGTGCAGTATACCTTTCCCCTCCCTCTCCCCTCATCCTTTCCTCCCCTCCCCCTTCCACTCACCCCACTCCCTTTCTCACCCCTTCCTCTCCTATATATATATATATATATATATATATATATATATATATATATATATATATATATATATATATATATATATATATGTATATATATATATATATATCAGTGGAACCTTGACTTACGAGTGCACCAACTTACGAGTTTTTCGAGATACGAGCCGTCGCTCGGGCGGTTTATTGCTTTGAGATGCGAGCCGAGATCTGAGTTACGAGCTTTCGCCACCCGCCACCAGGTGGGTTCCGGTCACGTGGTTATCTTGCCGTGCAAGTATCTCTGCCATATATCGCTGCATTTTTGTTTTCGCATGTTGGTTATTTTGGAGCTGACGCCACCAGGTGGGTTCCGGTCACGTGGTTATCTTGCCGTGCAAGTACAGTATCTCTGCCGTATATCGCTGCATTTTTGTTTTCGCATGTTGGTTATTTTGGAGCTGATGCCACCAGGTGGGTTCCAGTCACGTGGTTATCTTGCCGTGCAAGTACAGTATCTCTGCCGTATATCGCTGCATTTTTGTTTTCGCATGTTGGTTATTTTGAGTTTACGCCAGCCGCCACCAGGTGGGTTCCGGTCACGTGGTTATCTTGCCGTGCAAGTACAGTATCTCTGCCGTATATCGCTGCATTTTTGTTTTCGCATGTTGGTTATTTTGAGTTTACGCCAGCCGCCACCAGGTGGGTTCCGGTCACGTGGTTATCTTGCCGTGCAAGTACAGTATCTCTGCCGTATATCGCTGCATTTTTGTTTTCGCATGTTGGTTATTTTGAGTTTACGCCAGCCGCCACCAGGTGGGTTCCGGTCACGTGGTTATCTTGCCGTGCAAGTACAGTATCTCTGCCGTATATCGCTGCTGCTTTGTTTTCGCATTTTGGTTATTTTGGAAAATTTCTTAGTTTTAACCATGGGTCCTAAGAAAGTGAGTGCTGTGTAACGACACTTGCCTCACTCATTTTCGAAACATTTTGAAAGGGAGGAAGAAACAAACCTCGTTGGACAGGTTTTTCTTGAAACGCCCTGCAAGTGAAAGCGAGGAAAGTGTGGCGAAAAAGGCAAAAGTTATCCCCTCCACCTCCGCCAGCATCTTCGTCTGATCTTCAAGGTAAATACACTTAATAAAACCAGTTTATTTCTTTACATTGTCTTTTATTATGTACAGTATATACGAGGTCGTGCTTGTTTATACATTATTTGTTATTTATAAAGTACATTTTTCTTATTTAAAAACACGTAACAAAAAAAATTGGTGTGGTTTTTTGGGGGCTGGAACGGATTAATAGCATTTCAATGCATTTTAATGGGGAAATTTGATTTGAGAAACGAGCAATTTGAGTTACGAGCTCGGTCACAGAACGAATTAAACTCGTAAGTCAAGGTTCCACTGTATATATATATATATATATATATATATATATATATATATATATATATATATATATATATATATATATATATTGTGGATATGAGAATTGTGTTTTTTTATTGTGTAGTAAATGGTAAAATATCACCCTCCTTCCTCCAGTTGTGTATAAAGGTCAAAAGGGGCGTCCCTTAGTTAGGTCATATACAATCACGTTAGCCAATCATAGATTTCCTCCTTGTTGGTAGTTTATTTCCTTATTCTATGTAGGTTAAGGCTGTGTCTTCCATTAATTCACACTCCATTGCACCAAATTCAAATAGGTAGTATCCCCTTTCAATTTCCCCAGACCTTCATGGGAATCCCCTTTTGTCAGCCGCATTACAAATTCCTCTGCGCGGTTTGCTGCAGTCCGCTGTTTCTTCGGGCTTGGGTTTTCGCCGCAGCTGCTGGGCGGTTTTCACCGCGACTCCATTAGCCACGAGGTGGGCTCGGAGAAGAGGGGGGAGGAGCCGCCGAATCCAGGGCGTTGGCCGCCCCTCGTCATCAAGGGCGGAGCCAAAAGAGGCCGTGCGAGCCAACCGGCACTGCAGTAGCGACCCGGTAGGCGTGCTCAGAGAGCTCGCGGAAAGAGGTGGAGGCGCGATATAAAACGGGGGCGCATGCGTCAAGAAGGGAGTTAAGCAGATGAGTTGAGTCCACCACAGTTGAGTTGAGCTTTGACGGCAGTTTCGACCCACTGCTGCGAGGCGGCGCTGCCGTGCGGGCCAGATTGAGGAGGGTTGGCGGCCGCTCACCTCGAGCCTTGCCGTTTACACGGACCGGACCCGCATCCTTCCAGCTCTGTGGACCACTTGGACCTTCCCCTCCTTCCAGTCCTTCCATTCCTGCCTGCAATTTCCCCATTCGTGTGAGTTTGCTTGTAGTCTGTTTTGTGTGTCTTGTCCTGGGGTATTAATGAAGACTGCATAGGTAAGCTAAGGTGCACTGTGTCCACTTCTTCTTCTTCTGTTTTTACTTTATTATTCTTCCTCCTCCTTGGTTGCTTTCAATTGTGTAAATAGTAAATAAATCATATTTGTATTTCTTACCCTTTGCCTTTCTTTCCTCTACATCCGTCGTTGTTGTCTTTTCCCCATTGAATACCTGTGGCACGATTTGGCCAACGTTTGAGAATCGGGTCTAGTCTTTGTTAACGGTTCGGGCCGCGGCTGCCATCCGCTCGGCAAATTACCATCTTATCCGCGGTCACGAACGGGGCTGTGCACCGGCCTTTCCGGAGGTCGCGGTGCAGCTTCAGGGACCACGTCGGTCAGTAACAAACGAGGGGACTAATCCCCCCTCAAAGGGGAACCATAGGCCGACGTCGGGTTCCGTAACAATTGGTGTCTGGGAGTGAGATACGGACCTGAAGCGCTTAGCGCGCTCAAATTACGAGTGGGCCAAAATTTTGTTTTATAAAATCCGAAATTTGAAAATCGTGCCATGGATGGTCAAGATGATCGGATGCCGGTGGGGGAATTAGAAGAGGGGTTAGGGGTAACCCAGGACCACAGGGAGGAAATGGAGGAGGAGAACAATGGTGAAGTGGTTGAGGAGGTATCAGGTGCGCAAAATGGCGCCCTCGCGCACGTGGTTGTAGCGGCACCAAATTTAGCTGCGCCCGTGGTCGCAGCAGCTGAGCCCGAGATGCCAATGAATCTGGACCTGTTTATGAAACAGATGATGGCCTTTATGGTAAAAACAGACGATAATTTCAAAGGGATGGAAAACAGAATGGGGGGCCAAATGGGGGCAAAGAGGGACGAAGCAAGGGGTACTAGTGCCCAAATTGGGAAGTTAGACAAGAAATTTGAGGGGTTAGACAATAAATTTGAGGGGTTAGACAACGGGATAAAAGAGGTAAATAATGGGTTAACGGGGCTAGAAAATAAGATGGAAGACAAATTGCGGGCAATAGGGGAGCAATCCACCCGGGAAATTAAACAAATGGGAGAACAAATAGAGGAGGTGAAAATCGGGTTAGAAGGTAAACTGGATGCTCAGAGGGATGAATTAGAACAAATGAGGGCAGCATCTACTAAAGAAATGGAGGAGATGGGGGAGGGAATAAGACGAGGTGTAAGCGAGGAGGGCTCGGGGGTACGCGAGGAGGGCTCGGGGGTACGCGAGGAGGTAAAGCGAGGTGAGAAGCGTATGGAGAAGGAGGTGAGAAATGGGACGGCCAGGTTACAAGGGGGCATAGAGGACCTGACACGGGAAGTAGAGCAGCTGACGGTGGGACAAAAAGAACTAGTGGATCAAGTAGAAAAGAACACTGCGGTACTAGGAGGGTTGAAAGCGACACAAAACGAAATCAAAAATGACGATAACAACGAAGAGGGAATGTCAGATGGTACGTGAGGGACTGACAACGAGGTTGGACGAGGTGACGGAGGCAATGGAGACAAAGGACCGGGAGGTGAGGACGCATATAGAAACGGTCAAGGTGGCCTTAGAGGACGAAATTGAGGAGACGCACCGGGAAATAAAAGAGGTGAAGCAAAAGTTAGAGGAAGTGGAAGAGGGGGTGAGTGAAATTAAGAAGAGACGGAGGGAAACTAAGAGGGAGATAAAGGAGGAGGTGATGGAATATGTACAGGGTCGGTGCTCAAATCGTGATGGTGTGCTCGCTAACCAAATAAAGAGTTTGCAGTTGGCGAAGGAGGTGCGGAGACGAGGTGCCAAGGTGAGTGGTGATATACGCGGAAATGTATATGGAGTGAGGGGAGATTCAGTCGGCTTGGGGGTTGGTTTGGACCCGGGTGTTCGTGAGAGGCCGCTGGTAAGGTGTGCGACAGGTACAGAGTGTATGGACAGAGGAGGTGTTCGAGAATGTCCGACTGTGGTGAGTGTTACAGAGGATGTAACGAGAGAGTGCACACCTGTGGTGAGTGTTACGGAGGGTGTAACGGGAGAGTGTGCGCAAGAGGATGCGCGAGAAAGGTGTGTAACGGACGGGAGTGTGAGGAAAAAGTGCGCGCCGGGGAGTGAGTGCGCTGTCGAGAGTGAGTTGGTCATAGCGCGTGTGCGGGGGGGGGGGCACATGGAAGCGCGTAGTGGGGAGTGTTACAGGGGATGTAATGGAAGCGTGCACACCTGTGGTGAGTGTTACGGAGGGTGTAACGGGAGAGTGTGCGCAAGAGGATGCGCGAGAAAGGTGTGTAACGGACGGGTGTGTGAGGAAAAAGTGCGCGCCGAGGAGTGAGTGTGCTGTCGAGAGTGAGTTGGTCGTAGCCCGTGTGCGGGGGGGCACATGGAAGCGCGTAGTGGGGAGTGTTACAGGGGATGTAACGGAAGCGTGCACACCTGTGGTGAGTGTTACGGAGGGTGTAACGGGAGAGTGTGCACAAGAGGATGCGCGAGAGAGGTGTGTAACGGACGGGTGCATGAGGAAAGAGTGCGCGGTCGAGAGTAAGGGTGAATGCGCGGCCGAGTGTGGTGGTAAAAGTAGTAAGAGTGACACGGAGCGTGAGTTGGTTGTGGCAGGTGAGAGAGGATGCACACCTGGGATGGAAGGATGCACACCTGGAATGGTAGAGCGCGTATGGGAATGCACACTGGAGTTGGTAGTGAGGCACGTGGTTGGGTGTACGGAGGAGAGCACACCTGTGGTTGTCACAGAGGAGGTGACCGAGGAGGGGGCGCGAAGA
Source organism: Myxine glutinosa (assembly GCF_964187855.1). Lineage (NCBI taxonomy): Eukaryota > Metazoa > Chordata > Myxini > Myxiniformes > Myxinidae > Myxine > Myxine glutinosa. The sequence continues at coordinate 14,177,333 of NC_136271.1, forward strand.
GGTGTGTTGGTGAGGTGTGCGAACGACGAGTGTGTGCCAAGGTGTGCGGTGGTCAGGTGTGTGACAAAGTCTGTGAGCGGAATGAGTGTACCTGGGTGTGTAAGAGAAGGTGCAATAACTAGGAGCATGGGCGCGGCTGGATGTATGAGCAAGGAACGGAACGCGGGGTGTGAGCATGCAAGTGGAGCATCGACGCTAACCGGGTTAGCGGTTAGACCGACTTATAGCCGAAGCGGGCCCTCGGTGCGTGCCGGGCAGCTTCGTGTGCCGCGGGGACCAGCGGGGATCGTAACCGTGGCGGTTTGGAAAGAACCGCCGTACGCGATCCACGCCGGGCCGCGCTCTGAACGGCCGCGTCCGTGCTCCGCTAGGCGGAACGGGCGGCCCGGTAAGAAGGGTCGTCATGGCGACCCCCTTTTGTTGCGGCGTTCCGGCAGGGCGTGATCGGGCCATTGGACGGCTCCGTGCCGAGATGGTGCGTGGGATCTCGGCCCGAGTAAACCTCCTTCCCTGCACCGAGTGCCGGACGCATCCAACCGCCGGCACCAAACAACCTGCATTCATTGCGCGGCTTTGCGAAGCCGAGCTTTAGAAATGAATTGGCGCACCGAGAGGCTCTAGTGAGTAGACTGTGATGATGATAGTGTTTTGGACCCGAAATTGAAAAGCAAAATTTGATGATTGGCAAGGATTGGCAGAGTGATGATTGGCAGATGATTGGTAGAGTGATTGGCAAATTTTTAATTGGCTGGAATTTGGTGAGCAAAATTTATAGTGAGAGATACCCGATGTGATGGGATGGCAACTCTGTCATCCCTCACAGCGGGGGCAAAGGAGCAATAGAGTTATGGGGTTGGCAGTGAAAACTAGCCCGGGAGGGTTAGGATATCGTGTGTAGGGACCTAGAGATTGACAATAGGTAACGGTAAGATTAGGTAGTGACACTGATACCTGTAGTGGGGACGCAGGTAGATTAGTTTGGATGATAATGACGAGGGAGCGCAATAGTTTAAAGGGGCGACTGGGAAGCGCAAGTTCCAGAGCGGAGTAGTGAGATAAGATGATGCCGTGTGGTTGAGAATCGAAAGTGTAGTGAGCGTGGAAGTGTATGGAGCAGTGAGTAAGGAACGATTGGGATTGCACAGGTGTGCAACTGAACAGGTGTATGGAGTAGTGTATGAGTGAGTGATGGTGATGTGTGTTGTGTTGACCAAATGGTCCAGGAAGGAAGGAGGGTGCAGGTGGCACAAGGTGAGATTGCACAGGTGTGCAAATACAGGTGAATGGAGAATGGTTGTGTGGAATACATGGAGTGCGGAATATATGGAGTATGGAATGGATGGTATGGAGTGAGTATGGTGGAAACTGTGGAGTGGAGTGGATGGTGCGAAGGTGTGTATGGGGAGGATGGACCCCATCACGAATACCCGGGGAGGGTAGTGTAAGTGTTAGGTAGAGGGTACAGGTAAATTGTGGTTGGATATTGGCATCTGTGGTGCGTGGTGGAAGAATGATGGTTGAATGGATGCATTAGTGTTGTGGAAATGGCTGAGCGTGTGGCCTGTTAGTGTGTGTAGTTGAATGAGCACTCCACCACTGTGAGGATGTCGACCAGGTGAGGCCGCAGGTGGGCTCTGGGAGCCGGTAGAGTTGTGGATGGGGCCCGAGGATCCGGAGGACGGACCCGGGTAGCCCAGTGCCAGAGAGGGCACCGAGTGGGGAGAGCGCCAGAGGGCCTTCCCCAGTTAGATAGGTTAGGTTAAGGAGCAGGTAAGCTCGGAGGCAACTACAGTGGTGGAGGTGTGCAGGTGGGTAGACCTGCTGGGAGAGCTGCACGACCCAGCCTGGAAATTGTGCAAGGGCACAGGGAGATGAATCGGGGGAGTGAGACCCCAAATTGATAAGCACCACAGTTTAGTCAATGGGAATTGGTTTTTAGAACCCATAGTGTAAGTTGGCCAATGGATTGGCAGGGAAGACCCCGGGTAGTGTAAAGTGTATTAAAGTCATTTAGAGGATAGTTAAGATTAAGAATCTCCTTGCACCATCTACATCCACTCACCTGAGGTGACGCTACTCCACACCATGCCATGGTTGTTTTGATTATTTTTGTTGTGCAAATGTTTGGATTGTGAGACGCATCATGACGTGGGTGTGACATTGTGCTTTGTGTTCCATCTCTCCCTCCTCATGAGGATTGATGATGAATTGGTGATGGCAAATTTTGAAGTAGAGGGAGTGAAGACGAATTTGGTATAGGGGAAATATGGGGAAGACGTGACAGTAGTGACGAATTTGTAATGTGTAGATTGTTGTACATATGGGGTAAGGGCAAGGGTAGTGTAGGTCACATGTGGGGGGGCGTACGGTAGGGACGAGCTTTCTCACTTCGCTCTCCGTACGCACCTCGTTTTGCATTGCCTTATTGATGTGTACCCGTGACCTTACCCCTCGCTCACCTGTCTTTCCCCCCCCCTTGTCTCCCACACGAGGACTGTGCGCCACTGGGCACCGAGGGGAGCGTGCGGGAGTCCGCCATTGTGCGCCCGAAACTCCCGGAACCAGCTGTCTGCATCGATGCACCACCTTATGGACCACATGTCTGTGGCTGAGCACCATTGATGGACCCCATGGGTTGGGGCATGGCCCCTCTGCTGGAACCGGCCATGAAGGCCCGAGATCTTGCTGGCGGACCTTGGTCACAGGGCACCGATGCCACACAGGTGAACCACAATAGTCGGCCCTGTGGGCCATAAATAAATAAAAGATGGACACATTGTGTGCAGTTTTATTATGTCCAAATAGACCGCCAGCAAAGAAGTTGACAACATCTGGAAGAACCATGGCCAGCAGAGGGAGCCGAAGAGGAAGACCCGCACCAGGGTTTGTTGTTTATATTTTTATTATTGAACTGTGATGACTGTGCACCAAAGGGTGCTTTGTGGTGCTTGATGGTGTTTTGATACGTTTTTGGTGCTTTCTGGTGCGTCGATGCAGGGCAGACTGTCTCCCCCCCCCCCCCCCAAAAGAACAATCACAGGTCCTGGGTTGCGTATTGTAAATAAAAGTAGCGTCAACTGTAAATAATACTCCCCCATCGTAAATGTATAGCTTGAAGCCCATTCCGCAATTCGGTTAGCTGTGGGCGTAAATCTGTTAGGCAGGGTGCAATGGAGCAGCGGGACATATTTATTTGTGTTTTAAAACTGTCACACTCAGGGTCAGGTTAAATGTAGAGGGAACTACACCTACGTGCCACACTAAAAGTAAAGGTAATAGGCCCGGGACGTGCCTAAGAGGAGGAGGGTGCAGTGTTGTGGATATGAGAATTGTGTTTTTTTATTGTGTAGTAAATGGTAAAATATCACCCTCCTTCCTCCAGTTGTGTATAAAGGTCAAAAGGGGCGTCCCTTAGTTAGGTCATATACAATCACGTTAGCCAATCATAGATTTCCTCCTTGTTGGTAGTTTATTTCCTTATTCTATGTAGGTTAAGGCTGTGTCTTCCATTAATTCACACTACATTGCACCGAATTCAAATAGGTAGTATCCCCTTTCAATTTCCCCAGAACCTTCATGGGATTCCCCTTTTGTCAGCCGCATTACAAATTCCTCTGCGTGGTTTGCTGCAGTCCGCTGTTTCTTCGGGCTTGGGTTTTCGCCGCAGCTGCTGGGCGGTTTTCACCGCGACTCTATTAGCCACGAGGTGGGCTCGGAGAAGAGGGGGGAGGAGCCGCCGAATCCAGGGCGTTGGCCGCCCCTCGTCATCAAGGGCGGAGACAAAAGAGGCCGTGCGAGCCAACCGGCACTGCAGTAGCGACCCGGTAGGCATTCCCAGAGAGCTCGCGGAAAGAGGTGGAGGCGCGATATAAAACGGGGGTGCATGCGTCAAGAAGGGAGTTAAGCAGATGAGTTGAGTCCACCGCAGCTGAGTCCACCACAGTTGAGTTGAGCTTTGACGGCAGTTTCGACCCGCTGCTGCGAGGCGGCGCCGCCATGCAGGCCAGATTGAGGAGGGTCAGCGGCCGCTCACCTCGAGCCTTGCCATTTACACGGACCGGACCCGCATCCTTCCAGCTCTGTGGACCACTTGGACCTTCCCCTCCTTCCAGTCCTTCCATTCCTGCCTGCAATTTCCCCATTCGTGTGAGTTTGCTCGTAGTCTGTTTTGTGTGTCTTGTCCTGGGGTATTAATTAAGACTGCATAGGTAAGCTAAGGTGCACTGTGTCCGCTTCTTCTTCTTCTGTTTTTACTTTATTATTCTTCCTCCTCCTTGGTTGCTTTCAATTGTGTAAATAGTAAATAAATCATATTTGTATTTCTTACCCTTTGCCTTTCTTTCCTCTACATCCGTCGTTGTTGTCTTTTCCCCATTGAATACCTGTGGCACGATTTGGCCAACGTTTGAGAATCGGGTCTAGTCTTTGTTAACGGTTCGGGCCGCGGCTGCCATCCGCTCGGCAAATTACCATCTTATCCGCGGTCACGAACGGGGCTGTGCACCGGCCTTTCCGGAGGTCGCGGTGCAGCTTCAGGGACCACGTCGGTCAGTAACAAACGAGGGGACTGATCCCCCCTCAAAGGGGAACCATAGGCCGACGTCGGGTTCCGTAACAATATATATATATATTTATATATATATATATATATATATATATATATATATATATATATATACATATATATATACATATATTATATATATATATATATATATATATATATATATATATACACAGTCATCCCTCGCTATATCGCGGTTCACTTTTCGCGGCTTCGGTACATCGCGGGTTTTTCTCGCTAGTATATGTAAAATTATATCGCGGATTTTTCGCTATATCGCGGGATTTTTCGGTATAAATGTGTTTTTATATACTATTATTTTAAATATTTTTGTGGTAAAATAAGCATTTTCTAGCCTAAAAAATTAAAAAACGTAAAAAAATAAGAAAAATACAGTATTTAAAACATATTACAAGAAATAAAATACTGTACATAGTGTACAGTAGAAAAAGAGACAAAGAGTCGTGCGTATGGAAAACGCAGATGCGGCAGCTTCCACTTGCGCTAGTTACCCACGTATATGGGTAACTGTAATGCTCTTTCTGGCTGTGCAGTACATTCATCATCGTCATCACCTTCATCGTCATCAGTACTGCACAGCTAATTCATCATCATCTTCATCACGCAAGTTGTAGTATTGAAGAGCCGGGGCTCTTGCTTGATACGGACGAAATGACGGGCAAGACACAAACTCGTCCGAGAAGATATTTATTCTCAAAACCAACTCGGGAACACTGAAAAGCCCGTTTATCGGGCTGAATTATAAAGCACAACCAGAAACCGAAAGCCACGCCTCTCAAGCGTGGCGTGCTTGGTGGTCACGTGATCAACAGGTGTAGCTGATTATACTCGCACGCGCGGCACGCTTTGGCGGTCACGTGACCAGCCACTCTGGCGCCGGGGATCCCCGCCGGTGACGTCACCGGCTGGAGCAAGGAGATTCTAATGCTGGTCTTGCTTGGGGAACCCATGGGTCGCTATAGTATCTTCAATGGTGAGTACCCATTAGAATTTTATATGTTGTTAAAATTACGTATGTTTAAGAGTGTAAAAAGTGTTTAAGAGTATAGGAAGTGTTTATAAGAGTATGGGAAAGGTTAATAAGAGTGTGGGTAGGGTCATAAAGCTTTAAAATATATATAAATAATAAAATAAAAATATGGTCGCTACTTCGCGGATTTTCGTCTATCGCGGGGGGTTCTGGAACGTAACCCCCGCGATAAACGAGGGATCACTGTATATATATATATATATATATATATATATATATATATATATATATATATATATATATATATATATATACATATATCATATAATACCAGTATACATTATACCATTTAGCTATCCTTTATATATACAGTATATATATATCTATCTATAATTCCACTAATCTCTGTGTGTGTGTGTGTGTGTGTGTGTGTGTGTGTGTGTGTGTGTGTGTGTGTGTGTATGTGTGTATGTCTGTGTGTGTGTTTGTTTGTCTGTGACCGCTGTTTCTCGACAACCACGGGTCCGATATACTTGCAACTTGCCAGGTATATTGCTGGGGACCCGAGGATGTGCCTTTTCAAGGTTTGAAATTAATCGGACAAGTAGTTACCGATCTATGTCCAAAAAACGATTCAACCAATCAGAGAGCAGCGAGCTATCACGTGTGCCGAACGTGCCGAACAGACTCTGCCTCGGACGGCACATTTGAGAGCGTATTCATTTATTTCACGTTGGCAAACTATGTTGGCGTTAAACTATGTTTTAAAACTAATTAAAACTAATTTGCGATTCATCGTAACTGCGATATGCGACCTTCCGGACAGTCAAATGAGGACGTCACTTCCGGACTTACGGATAGTCATAGTGACGCTGAACGTGGCGAGCAGACGCTGCCTCGGACGGCACATTTGAGAGCGTATTCATTTATTTGACGTTGCAATCTGTGTTGATTGTTGTAAGGTACGATCGATTGTAGTACATACATATTTATATTTTGTACATATTCATTACGGGCACGTCACGGGTACGGGTACGGTACGGGTACGGTACGGGTACGGTTCCGGGTACGGTACGGTTACGGGTACGCCACGTACGGGCACGTCCTAGTATATATAAAATGTAATATATATATTTAATATATTATATTTATTATAATATATATTCCTTATTAATATTATATTACTAGCCGAAACCCGTGGAACATCCACGGAAGGGAGGATGTGGTGTATGGATAGAGTGTACCATTACGGATGGCATAGGGGATTTGCTTGTCCGAGTAAGAGTTAGGAAGAAAGATGAGAATGAAGAGTGCGTATATGAACAACGATCGACGACACCGGCACAAATGCATGCTCTGGATTGTCCACTCAGTGGACGGCTTGCTTTCGCCTTCGCCTGTCCAATCAGCGGACGGCTCGCTTCGCCTTCGCCCAGCAGACGCCAATACGATGGCGTCGTAAGATGGCGTCGTATCGGCAGTTAATCGGATGCTTTTGGGCCCCAACGTCGGCCAATTCAGATTTTTCGAGTATGGCTGTACGTGATAAACAAAGAGCGCGGTTCGTAGATCGTAAATCCATTAGTGCCATGGGCATCGGGTCACTGGGTGCGGCGTAAAAGGGATAACAAAGTCGAGTCCTTACGCTATTATTATATACATAATATATTCATCTATCCTTATTCATCTATCCAGTAACCTAATATATTCATCTCCTTATTATATTATATATTATAATATATTGTAATATATATATTATAATATATTATAATATATATTATAATATATTATAATACATATAATATGTATTAATATAACCAGACCCTGGTGTTGGGCTAGCGGCTAGGGTGCCGGCTTAGGATCCTAGGATCCTGGGTTCGAATCCCAGTCGATCGCTGAATTAACGCCAGGGGGGTTGACTCAGCCTGTCATCCTTCCGAGGTCGGCTAATTGAGTACCAGTTCACTGGTAATTCCCTGTTTGTCGTTAAAGGCAGCAAAAAGGGTTGGCGTCAGGAAGGGCATCCGGCTGTAAAACATTGCTTCAAAAAGGGGACCGAAAAACAACAACAACCACGGTTCCCGAAAAAGGCCAACCCCCGCTTTGCGGGGAAAAATGGCCTCTAAAGGTGGTTATTTTTTTAATATATATAATACATATATATAAATATATAAATATATATATATCATACACACATACATACATATCCCAATATCCCAATTTTAAAATATGTAAAAAAAAAAATCGTTTTATTAATAATAATAATAATAAATCTTTATTGTCCCATATTCAGGGAAATTATTCTTCCAGGGAAATCAGGGAAATTCAGGGAAATTAATGGTTTAAAATCGCAGAATAGTTCATGCTGGGTTGGGAGGGGAGAGGGGAGAATGGGTAAGGGGCATGGCTGGTTTGGGAGGAGGAATTGGCGGGGTGTCTAGGAGGGAGGCTGTTGAACTTGTGATGTCAGGATTAACCCTTTTTAAGAAACCACGTTAAATTAGGTTTTCAACAAAAGTCAAAGAGAAACCTCCCCGCAGGTCCTACATCGATTCCCTAATAGCCTTATGTGTTTGTAGTGATTACAGGGATCACATCTCACATTCAGCAGGGATTGGTCCTGTATCTGTGAAGTGGGAAAAATGACATGCCAAGGGTCCTTAAATACGTTGCAACTATTATTATTCACTCACAATGTGAAATGTGAGAAGTCAGATAAAGGAACGAGGGATGGGATGCTCAATTAAAAGAGAGAGAAAGAAAAAGAGAAAGAAAAACAGAAAAAGAGTGTGTGTGTGTGTGTGTGTGTGTGTGTGTGTGTGTGTGTGTGTGTGTGTGTGTGTGTGTGTGTGTGTGTGTGTTTTTTGTTTGTTGTTTTTTCATAAAGGAAAATATAACTTGGTCCCCAAAAATCTTCTTTTTTGTTAAACTGCATTTGGAATCTAATTTGCATTCATCAACATTGGAATCTCCATCTAGCTTCCCCGCAAACCGCACGGCTCAGAGAGGTTTGTGGAAAAATGCTTTCAATCTCGCGCAGAAGGATTTTAAAGAGTATGAATGCAAATGCACTTAAAGTTAATTTTGTTTTTAGGCTCATAGGAGTCTGGAAAGGTATTTGTGTCAATGAAAGCATTTTTAACTAGAAAAGCACCTGGTAGAGCACATACCTAGCCAGGTTGAACAGTTTACGTTTAGCATCCCACTGATAGGCGGGATCTGCATCCAGACCCGAACCAAAATAGAATCATCTTGTTATTGTCACATACCAAACCTGTCCACCAAGTTTCATCCAAATCCGGCCATAACATTTTTAAATACTGTACTACTGCATATGTCGTTTTTGGCCCAATCTCAATGGTGAAGAATTACTTTCAAATTCTAGTATCGGATCGGGATCCGGATTTTCACCAAAATATAATTCATTCAATCTGGATCTTCACCCCACTCTCCTCCCTCCCACCCCCCCTCCCACCCCCCCCCCCCCCCCCCCCCCCCCCCACCAACCTCCAAAATCTTCCATTAAGCAATCTATCAACATACTACTTTACTTATATCACATGACTCTCATCTTCCTGCATCTATTAATTAGAGTAATAAAATACAATGTGTGTGTGTCTCCTCCATCACTCCAAAACCATGAAACCTATCAGCCTCAAACTTTGCATGCATACTAAGAGAATTCCAATGGAATGCATGAATAAAAAACTGGGTATTTGGGTAAATGTAAACTCCCCTTTTGACGATAATTAACGGGGTGCTCATCACAAAAAAAAACAAAAAAAACAACAATAAGCCTTACGAAAATGGCACACCACCTTTGTCAGCTCTCTGTCACATCGTTGGGTTCTTAAGCTGACCTTGGAACCACGATGACCTCTCATGGAATAATTAAAGTACAGTATTTAATCGAAATCTGGCTTCGGATTTGAGGATCGGATCCCGTGGACTAAATAAGAGTTGAAATCTGGAGTGAAATCTGGAAATGTTAAGAAATTAGCGATTCTTATAACTAGGTGTATATATGTAAGCCAGGCTGTCATCCCACCTTCTGCACTGTTTTCTTAATTCATAAGCCCTGCGCTACATACAGTACAGTGGTAAATCATGGGCAAAAAAATAATAAAAGTGTGTGTGTGTTTGTTCAGTCCCGCACTACATACAGTACAGTGGTAACTCACAGTAAAAAAAAAAAAAAAAGCCCCAAGGTGGCTGACGGTCATATCTTGAGGTTGTAGTTCTCAGACCTCTGCTGATTTTGGGGGATCCCCTTAAGTACGCAGTTGTGTAGGATTTTAACAAAACTTTTTTTTTTTAAACATCGGTGTACCTGCAAATTTCGTTCTCGAATGTATGACGACTATCGTACATATTCTCAGTGCTTCGACTGCAAGCTTTAAGTACCTTTTCTTCAGCAATACCAATCGGCAGAGCAACGTTGCTTACCAGTTGTTGAAAAGGTCCCTGTTCGAGCTCGCTCTGGAGAGCAAAATCCGTGAGCGCTTTCCATGGCGGCTGATGGTAACTCTGGACCTCCACGGTGCTCACTTGCAAACCGCCGTCTTGGCGAACAGGCGAACCGGCCACCAACGGTGTTCCCGTCATGCCCTGCAGATTCTGCATACACGGCGGGTATTTGGTCATTCGTACATCCCACGCACCGCACGGGACTCGGTACAATCTATGCACGAGATATCAAATTTGGTATGTCAAAAAGATCCCTCAAGAAAGGTCCGCAGGGGAATACATGAAAAAAATATACAAGACCGAAGTCGATGGCGTGCCATCGCAAATCCCCACGCTTCCCACCTAAAGCAAAGTTGAAAGATGGCAATCAGTTCCACCAGGTGTGTAACGACACCAATATCACATTTTGAGTAAAAAAAAAAAAATCCGTTTTGACCCCTGTGACCCTAAATCCCACCCCCTGGGGCATGAACAGGGGATTCATATTTTAAAAAATTACATATTTATTGCGTTCCCCAATGTTGATTAATTACCCGTAGATGCATTTTTTGATATTTGACCTTTTGACCCCACCACAGGGCTCCAGGGTCAGGGCCAAAAATGATACTGCTCTCACACCATTCTTACCATGTGATGATCATACCGACCAAGTTTGGTGAGTTTCTCCTCAACCATTTAGGAGGAAAGAGCATGACGGACGGACGGACAGACAGACAGACGGACGGAGCCGATTACAATATCCCTCCGTTTAAAAAAAATAAAATCGTGGGGATAATAATCTACATTTATTATCTATCTATAATTCCAGCAATCTCTGTGTGTGTGTGTGTGTGTCTGTGTGTGTGTGTGTGTGTCTGTGTGTGTGTTTGTTTGTCTGTGACCGCTGTTTCTCGACAACCACGGGTCCGATATACTTGAAACTTGCCAGGTATATTGCTGGGGACCCGAGGATGTGCCTTTTCAAGGTTTTAAATTAATCGCAGAAGTAGTTACCGAGCTATGTCCAAAAAACGATTCAACCAATCAGAGAGCAGCGAGCTATCGCGTGTGCCGAACGTGGCGAACACACTCTGCCTCGGACGGCACATTTGAGAGCGTATTCATTTATTTCACGTTGGCAAACTATGTTGCCGCTATGTTGGCGTTAAACTATGTTTTAAAACTAATTAAAACCATTTCATGTAAATAGAGGGGGGGGGATTGTCACTGTACTCGCAAGCCGTTCGCCGTTCGCTTTGGCGTTGCGAATGGACCAAAACATTTCATGACCCAAACCATTTCATGTAAAGCGTTCGCCGTTCGCTTTGGCGTTGCGAATGGACCAAAACATTTCATGAACCAAACCATTTCATGTAAATAGAGGGGGGGGGATATAATTTTAGATATATATATATAGTACGGGCATGCCCTAGTATAAAGAATAAACTTTGTCCACTTGTATTTTTATTGTAAAGGAACTTTATTACAGAGGTCCATGATTACCAACCTATGGTTGTTTGTCCATGTTCTATCCTTTATAAACACCGAGCTTCAAGCGAGGAAGCTGCAGTTACCATATAAAACCTTTACCATGACTCGGTCGGGGTTTGAACAACCGACCTCACGGACTCAGAGCAGACACTTAAACCATTACGTCATCAAGTCTGGTTTAACGAAAGGAGTAAATCGAGAAACATACGAGGGTGGACAAGCAAGTCCGTCTCCTAACCTAAACTAGCAAAATAACGTCTCCGAACCTAAACTAGCAAAATAACGTCTCCTAACCTGAATTAGCAAAATAACGTCTCCTAACCTGAATTAGCAAAATAACGTCTCCTAACCTAAATTAGCAAAATAACGTCTCCTAACCTGAATTAGCAAAATAACGTCTCCTAACCTAAACTAGCAAAATAACGTCTCCTAACCTAAATTAGCAAAATAACGTCTCCTAACCTAAATTAGGAAAATAACGTCTCCTAACCTAAATTAGGAAATAACATCTCCTAACCTGAATTAACAAAATAACATTTCCTAACCTAAATTAGGAAAATAACATCTCCTAACCTGAATTAACAAAATAACATTTCCTAACCTAAATTAGCAAACTAACGTCTCCTAACTAAATTAGCAAAATAACGTCTCCTAACCTAAATTAGGAAAATAACGTCTCCTAACCTAAATTACCAAAATAACGTCTCCTAACCTAAATTAGCAAAATAATATCTCCTAACCTAAATTTGAAAAATAACATTTCCTAACCTAAATTAGCAAAATAACGTCTCCTTATGTAAATTAGAAAAAATTTACTTAAAGATTACATTTATTGTAAACAGAAAAAAAAATGTTGCGTTTGTCGTTTTTCAATGACTTGTGTTGGGCCACGGACTTCCTGATCACACTGGTATTAAAAACTTGTCTATTATCAGGTTTTTGTCCATGAAAAGTATACAATATTATGGCAAATTGTGTTAAGTTATTTTGTTAATGCTAGTTATCAAATAACTTTTCAACATCCTTTTATATCGTGACGCCAAACACAAGGTGTTTGCAGAACTCGGGGTCTTGTACCAAACTATGAGAGACCTGTACTCGGGATGTCATGTCGTTTACAACTGTGAAGGAACTTTACTTGGACAACCGCACGGTGCGTTAACCTCCATTCGGGCAACTACACGGAATGTTAACCTCCACTCGGACACCGCAAGGTGCGTTAACCTCCACTCGGACACCGCAAGGTGCGTTAACCTCCACTCGGACACCGTAAGGTGCGCTAACCTCCACTCGGACACCGCAAGGTGCGTTAACCTCCACTCGGACACCGCAAGGTGCGTTAACCTCCATTCGGGCAACAACACGAAATGTTAACCTCCACTCGGACACCGCAAGGTGCGTTAACCTCCACTCGGACACCGCAAGGTGCGTTAACCTCCATTCGGACACCGCAAGGTGCGTTAACCTCCACTCGGGCAACCGCGCGGTGCGTTAACCTCCACTCGGACACCGCAAGGTGCGTTAACTCACACCTGAGAGAGTGTGGTCCCCTCACCAGATTTTATTTGTGGTTTTTTTTAAAACACCGTTTTACTCCAATCATGTTGAACAATTCCACCCGTTGAACGGTTTTCAAAGGCTGTCGGCACGAGCTTTCGAAGGAATGATTGATGGATCCATTGGAAGAGAGCACAGTCCCTATTTTGATCACATTATCACTCTCGGAGGCCAAAGTACCAATAATCGCACCCACGTCGCCTTCACACAAACAAAGTGGCGTTTACACGTTTACAACGAACAAACCTGTTCAACCTCTCGGGGAAAAAGAGAAAATCGTCGGAGTTTCACTGGATATAAGCGGTTCAATCGCACTTCCAAATAAATAGTCCTTTCAAGGTCGTGTGTTTGTGTGTGCGTGTGCGTGTGCGTGTGCGTGTGTGTGTGTGAATGTGTGTGTGTCTGTGTGTGTGCGTGTGTGTCTTTGTGTGTGTGTGCTTGTGTCTTGTGTGTGTGTGTGTGTGTGTGTGTGTGTGTGTGTGTGTGTGTGTGTGTGTCTTTGTGTGTCTGCATGCGTGTGTGTCTTTGTGTGTGTGTGCTTGTCTTTGTGTTTGTGTGTGTGCTTGTGTGCTTTTGTGTGTGTATGTGTGTGTATGTATGTGTCTGTGTTTGTTTGTGTGTGTGTATGTCACATGACCCGACTGCCAAAGCGAGTGATGTAAGAACGTCACTTTTCAAAATGTGCACACACAAATAATACAAGGTTCAACAAAATCACAGGAACAGATCGTCACCGGACTCGTCGCGACATCTTCCGAGCGTCCGACATAAATTATTATGATAGATATAATTGCGCGATGGAACGAACGTTAAACATCCCCGTGAATAATCTATGTACATCCCCCGTGGAAGTCCGGGCAATGGATGCACTGAGCGAGTTGAACGGATGTACCGAGTGCACTGCGTGGATCCAGGATGCATACTCAGGATGTACCGGGTGCACTGTGTGGATCCAGGATGCATACCCAGGATGTACCGGGTGCACTGCGTGGATCCAGGATGCATAGAGAGATGTATACCCAGGATGTACCGGGTGCACTGCGTGGATCCAGGATGCATAGAGAGATGTATACCCAGGATGTACCGCGTGCACTGCGTGGATCCAGGATGCATACAGAGATGTATACCCAGGAAGTACCGAGTGCACTGCGTGGATCCAGGATGCACAGAGAGATGTATACCCATGATGTACCGGGTGCACTGCGTGGATCCAGGATGCATACAGAGATGTATACCCAGGATGTACCGCATGCACTGCGTGGATCGAGGATGCATAGAGAGATGTATACCCAGGATGTACCGGGTGCACTGCGTGGATCCAGGATGCATAGAGAGATGTATACCTATGATGTACCGGGTGCACTGCGTGGATCCAGGATGCATACAGAGATGTATACCCAGGATGTACCGAGTATGCCGCTTGCTATGCTTCATGCATGTTACCGAGCGTGCTGTGTGTGTCCGAGATGCATTGAATATGCTGCACAGATCCGGAATGTCATGGATGTACTGAGCGTGTTGTGTAGATCCAGGATGTACTGGCTGCGCTATGTGGACCCATGATTATCGAGCATCCTGCATGGGCCGGGATGTACCGAGGGACATGTATATATGTATATGTATACACTACCAGTGCCATTAAGGATCCACTCGGCGACTCGACTTTCACAATTGGCCACAGAATCTGTGCACACAGGTGTTTGTGCCGCTGTTTTTACCAACTAGACTCGTGCTAAATAAAAACATCATTTGGGGATAAATATCGATGCTTGAAAATGAACCGATATTATGAACCCATTAAAAGAGAAGGATTCATGAGATGATGTTTAAAAGTGCATTTTCTAGATCGATGTATCCAACCAAATATTCCATGCAGGTTTTTTGTTGTTGAGAAACTTTGTGCGGCTCAAATTAAAATGTACGGAAGCTTCTTTTCTCGCTCTCCATTGAGTTTCGTACATTCCAGCCCATTATATACCGCTATCCACTCTTCATCACAGGTCAGAAGCCACAGGTATTTTCTATCAGTCCCTATGAACGCCTTAACAAAAACCTATATGCACATGATACCAAAATAGTTCAAAACATATACACACACACACACACACACACACACACACACACACACACACACACACACACACACACACACACACACACACACACACACACACACACACGGTCAACAGTTTTAGAACACCTCAATTTCTCCAGTTTTTATTGAAACTTATGCAGTTTAATGTCCAATGAATAACCTGAAATGGTACAAAGGTAAGCAGTAAGCTGCTCGAAGTTAAAAAAAAAAAGAAAAAAAAAGAAGAAGAAGAAGTTTAGGTTAGCAAAAACGGGAAAATAATGTAAATTGCACAGTTATATTGTAAAAAAAATGAAAAGGCCTTCTTCAGGGAACAAGTAATGGGTTAACAACTTACAGCTGTTCTGCAGAAATGTAGGTAAATTAAGCCTTGAAAGTTGATGCAAACAATTCCGACAGGTGTCCCAACCTCTGCTGATTAATTGATTACAAACCCCCTGTCTGTATAAAAGCAGTATTGGAACAGACTGTTATTACACCCTCTGAAGCATTATTTGGACAATATTGCACTTCAGGAAGTAGTATATTGGAAACTGGAGGAAACTCTGACAGGAAGAGGTCTGGAAGACCCAAAGTCACAACAGAATCAGAAGACAAGTTTCTGAGAGTCAAAAGCCTGCGTGATAGGCGGCTCACAGGACAACAGCTTCAAGCACAGCTTAACACTGGTCGAAGTAAGCAAGTCTCAGTTTCAACTGTGAAGAGAAGACTTCGAGCTGCAGGTTTGACAGGTCAAGTGGCAGTAAGAAAGCCATTGCTAAGATGGCAAAATAAGAAAAAGAGGCTTGCCTGGGCCATGAAGACTGGAAGAAGGTCTTATTGACCTATGAATCAAAATTTGAAATATTTGGTTCATTACGCAGGGTTTTTGTACACCGTCGAGTAGGCGAAAGGATGGTTCCTCAGTGTGTGACACCAACTGTCAAACATGGAGGAGGAAGCGTGATGGTCTGGGAATCTTTTGCTGGATCCAGAGTCGGCGACTTGTACAGTGACTGGCACCCTGAACCAAAAGGGCTACCACAGCATTTTGGAGCGCCATGCAATACCCTCTGGTATACGCCTAGTTGGTCAGGGGTTCATCCCACAGCAAGATAATGACCCTAAACACACCTCCAGGCTATGTCAAAACTACCTTCGAGGAAAAAAAAAAGACTATAGGCTTCAAATCATGGAATGGCCAGCACAGTCTCCAGACTTAAACCCCATTGAGCTGGTTTGGGATGAACTGGACAGAAGGGTGAAAGCAAAGCAACCTACAAGTGCAACACATTTGTGGGAACTTCTGCAAGTGTTGGGAAGAACTTCCCGAACAATATTTGATTTCCATTGTAGAAAGAATGCCACGAGTGTGTTCGGCGGTTATATCTGCAAAAGGTGGCGACTTTGCCGAGTCAGAAATTTAAATTAAATTTTGTTAAACAAAATGATTCTATGATTTTTTTTTATCACCAATTGTTTATTTGTATACGGATAAGTATACGGACTTGCCTCCACTGTGTCTATCCTAAAATGGGTGTCCTGTGTATTAGCATTATTTGTGGCTGATAAGATCCCACTGTGTGTTTTATGAAGAATCGATGATCCGTCGCCGGCACCTTCAACAAATTACAAACTCCAGCACACTCAGTCGAGTATACTATATGACCCATGTTGAGGAGTGGCGACCCGTCCAGGATTGTAACCCAAGTCAAGAAACTGTTTCGCCAAAACAGAAGCTCCGTATGGAGACCAGAAAATGATGATGATGATGTGTAACCTGGATCTGAATCTCTGTCCGGCCATAAACTGTCATCCTGGTGTTCGACATGCAGGAAATTCATCAACGTGTGTACCATCCCTCAGATGGCATATTGAGCTGGGTGTCCCATCTGCCAGCATTAGAAAGCAGATGTTAAAGATCCCACAAGGTCCTTGGTGAAGAGTAGATTTGTTTCATGGGATTTGCCCTAAACAAGGTTGAGAGCCACTAAATGTGAATGGCTACAGCGAAAAAGACGAGGAAGAACTGCCAGAGCCCTCACATAGTCCTGAAACAAGGAAACGTCTTCACAGGACCACTGTGCAGGTGTAGGTATCTAGGCCAGGTGGAAAAATAAATTTCCTACCCCCATTGGGTGTTTTTTGGGAGACACCATCTCCGTACTGGATGGAAGTTGACTCCCGAAGGGAGCTCATCCGACTTTTGTCAGGTGTTGTTTTTAATCCTGGCAGGTTGTCACCATCACCCTCCCCACCAGCAAAGCCTGTGAGCGGTGTCAGTTAAGTCGCCAACAACCTGACCATGTGGCACTGTGGCAGGTAGCACTGTGTTGCATGTTACCAGTGGCAGTCCCAAAAGACTAACCTGACCAGACACACATATGCAGAATGTACATTTTTAAAGGTCATATGTCACGTGGTGTGGCAGCCATATTAGCTTGAAAGCCAATAATTAAAGAAATTCATTCTTTGAAACCGCTTCACCGATCAATGTGAAACCTGTCATGGCAGGTGAAAATGTGATACTTGAAAACAGCTGAAGGGATTTAAATCAAACTTGTTGTTTTTAGGACAGTGAAGGAGGGCATCTACTCGTTGTGGGACGATGTGGAGGCATATTGGCGACACAGTCGCATTGCTCTAGTTTTACATACTAAGTGTGCCGACCAGTTGCTTCACTGATGGATTTAATCAATACTAGGGCATTGCCCGTACGTGGGTGCCCGTTCCTTGCCAAAAAAAAAAAAAAACGCTACCCGTACGCTCTACCCCGCCCGTACGCCCGTAAACAAAAAATAACAACGCTCTTCGCTTCCGCCCTTCGCTCTGACTGAATTGGGAGAAATAATGCGCATAAGAAATCGAATTACGTACCGTAATGGCGGTCAGCTCGTAACGCGCACACTGTCCGGAAGTTCGCATTCGCATATCTATCTATCTATCTATTAATGCCCATTTATTCAATTATCGCCAACGTATTTTGGCTTTTTGCAATTTAATCGCAAGGAAAAGTAGAAAGAGAAGAGGGAAAAAAAGAAAAGCCTTGCCTTGCTGCAAACAGCTGCTGCAAACAACAACAACATGGAAGGCTGCACTGTCCGGAAGTTGGCATATCGCAGTTACGATTATTTTAGTGTTAATGGCCAATTATTCAATTAGCGCCAACGTATTTTGGCTGTTTGCAATTTAATCGCAAGGAAAAGTAGAAAGAGAAGAGGGAAAAAAAGAAAAGCCTTGCATTAACGCATTAACGCTTGCATTGCATTAACGGTTCGGCACACGTGATAGCTCGCTGCTCTCTGATTGGTTGAAGCGTTTTTTGGACATAGCTCGGTAGGTACTTGTCCGATTAATTACAAACCTTGAAAAGGCACATCCTCGGGTCCCCAGCAATATACCTGGCAAGTTTCAAGTATATCGGACCCGTGGTTGTCGAGAAACAGCGGTCACAGACAAACACACAGACACACAGACAGACACACAGAGATTACTGGCATTATAGATAGATACATCAAACATGATGTTATACTTCACAAACACAATGCATGTCTATCTGTGAATCACAATGAGGATGTAAAATGAAGTGATGCATGAAAAAGTAGAACGACACTGTAGAGACCATACCTCCACCAGGCTGAACAGTTTAGGCCGTCAGGATTTATATCCCACTGACATGTACTTCACATATTTTTCTATTGTTTCGAGAGTTATTACTACACATAATTTTGTGTGCTCCTTCAATACTAAAGGGTTCCTGCTGTCGTAGAATAATAAACGTTACCGTTCGAACCACTACATTAAACTCCAATTCCAGCTTATTCTTAACACGGTCATCGTTACGATTAAACGGGTACATATTTTGTTCCAAATAAATTGACCATAAGGTTTCCAT
This sequence comes from Myxine glutinosa, assembly GCF_964187855.1. Lineage (NCBI taxonomy): Eukaryota > Metazoa > Chordata > Myxini > Myxiniformes > Myxinidae > Myxine > Myxine glutinosa. Next base: position 14,196,351 of record NC_136271.1, read on the forward strand.
CAGTACCATTTTATAATGCAATGACACACACACACACACACACACACACACACACACACACACACACACACACACACAGCCACACACACACACACACACACACACACACACACACACACACACACACACACAGAGAGACACACACACACACATACAGACACACACACCTTTTGTTTATTTATAACAATTTAACCAAGTGTCACCCTTAACTTTTGCACTTCCTGGTAGGCCATGTATATATCAATCCTAGTAATATGCTTAAGTAAGAATCATTTACTTGTTTGAGTGGATTGAATAATTTAACCTTTTCCTTATTTTTGATGTGGGCATTTGTTTGAGGAAGCATTGAAAATGTATAATTGTTGGGGGGTAGGGAGGGTGGTGGGGGGTACAGGGGTGGGTTATTGAAACGATTTGTTTTGTCAAACTACATTACTGACCTAAAGGGTCACCCTTTGTGAAAGATACCTTTTATGTCCAACACATACGGGTAGGCAATACTACAGGCCCCAAACTGGGTGGCCATATTGAAACTGAACCCAAGCAGAAAGTCTTTGTGCACTCATCAATCAAATGCTACAAAACCAAAAGAAACTAGAACTCACTCAATGGAGGTTTCGACTCACACTGTTGTTTTGTCTTGGTGCAATACACCGCCTTCCCCTCCCCCTCCGAGACCTCTCACGTTTACAGTTGCGTTGCCACGGTGTGAGTAAATATGTTGCTGCACTAATTTTACTTTTACGTTCTTCCCTTTGACCACCAAGTTGAACTCGTCAGATACATTCACAATATGAATCTGGGTCAAATTTGACGATTCTAGCTTCCCTCATTGTCCGGTTATTCTGCCGACAAACAAACACAGACTGAATCGTCGCAATACTGATGGGCCTGGCTTAGGCCGCAGCATGAGGATCATCGCAATACTGATGGGCCTGGCTTAGGCCGCAGTGTGAGGATCATCGCAATACTGATGGGCCTGGCATAGGCCGCAGCATGAGGATCATCGCAATACTGATGGGCCTGGCATAGGCCGCAGTGTGAGGATCATCGCAATACTGATGGGCCTGGCTTAGGCCGCAGCATGAGGATCATCGCAATACTGATGGGCCTGGCTTAGGCCGCAGCATGAGGATCATCGCAATACTGATGGGCCTGGCTTAGGCCGCAGTGTGAGGATCATCGCAATACTGATGGGCCTGGCTTAGGCCGCAGTGTGAGGATCATCGCAATACTGATGGGCCTGGCATAGGCCGCAGCATGAGGATCATCGCAATACTGATGGGCCTGGCATAGGCCGCAGCGTGAGGATCATCGCAATACTGATGGGCCTGGCATAGGCCGCAGCGTGAGTAACCAGAGAATGTGTTTAAGGAGGAGCCTTGTCTGGGTATTTGTTTAGGCAAACCCTTTCATACACCAAGTCACTGAGTGTCACCCCCTTATGTATTAAAGAACATTTTAATAATGTAGCATTATATGTATTTCATGTTACATATATAACCCGATTTCATTTCTGTTCCCAGCTGTGTGTGTGCGTGATGTAATTTTCAAAACACCTTGGAATGAACGACATCGATTACAGTAAATCCAGGTCTGGACAAACACACGTTTAGGAGTCGGTGTGCCAACTTGGACATAAACACATTCAAAATATGAAATCAACTTGTGGCTAAATTAGACAAATTTGCCGGACTATGCCGACGGCCGCTCACAAAGGCACACGGTCACACACGGTCACACACGGTCACACACGGTCACACACGGTCACACACGGGCTGAGCTTCTGAGGGGCGCTGCAAAGTATCTTGAAACACAATTTGCTCTGACTGTGGATGCTGGACAGAATCTGTGCATTCTTCGGTTGTGGTTAAATTGGACAACTTTGTTCCATTCTCATAATTAAAGAAAAATGGAGAGTTTTTCACGACAGAGTATCACTGGGTTGTGGTCCATGTTATAATGAATGATTTATGTCAATGTAGATCGACATGCGCACGCGCACGCACACACAGGTGGATACTTTGAGACCCCGTAGGTCTCCGCTCCATCTCCTGAAACCCATGGAGATAGCAGCCAACAGCGATATATATATATATATATATATACATACGAGCAGGTTTGACTATGAGAGGGGCGGAGCTTGGCTTACACCTTGGCACTTCCGCATCGCGTTCAAAGGTGAATGATATATCGGGAATTGAACCGATTACATTGAATTGTCCATATTCCCCCTTTAGAATGGAAATTAATACACAAAGGGTCCAGTCTCCGTGGGACTACATTCTCGCACAATGCCATACGACCTTAAACAAGGAAACATGGCCATCTGGCCCATCATTGTCGTGTTGCACGCCCGGGTTTAAATTTTGCTACAGCTTAAAACATCAAGCTTCCTGATGTTTTGCTGAGGTCTAAACAACCCGATCTTGATCAGGTGGCCCAACCTGTAATGAGATGTGATAAAGTGAGTGAAGGAGGGGAAGAGTTTAGCATTGTGGGGGGCAGGGGAGGTAGGGGGAATGGGCGGGGGGAGGGGGAGGTGCTATTTCCTTTAGCAACCATGTGGTTATATTTAAAATTGTGCAGGCTTACATATTGTGTAGGGTTCTTCCTTTTAGTGATGCTGATAATAAAAATAATAAGGTTTGACATCGGTGTATGAAAATCGCTTATGGACAAGTTAGTGGTCTCTTCCGTTATGGTTTGCGAAGTGTGGTCGTTCCTATGTATTCTCTTCCATCTCAAGACCGCCATCGTGGAGTACAGAGGCTGCCCCATTTGGCCCAATATAAAGAGCCAGAGTACATTATACATGTCAGGGGTAGATGATAATAGATATCTGAAATGATCTCGCATTAGAGGGTCGCCACTACATCTCATTGAGGAACGCTATGGCACTTTAAGACCACAAGCTTTTGGCACAATTGCTTACAGTGAGATGCGGTGTTCAACCTCACGCTTGACAGTATACATTTGAATAAATCTAAACGACTAACACAAAAATTTACTCTTATGTAAAAAAGAAAAAACATTTGTTTAACATCCACATAATTGATATGGAACACAGCTTAGACAAAGCTTAATAACGCCCCTCCCTTCCCAAAGAATGGTGTGCTTATCCACACAACGGTGTTTAGGCCAGAAAGAAAAATAACGGGGTTTTTTTTTACCGATACATGACATCCACAAATTGAAAGTCCACGTAATCCGAGTCATAGATGCAACACGACGACGTTTAAACCAGCAATCGACCTGAAACCATGACGAATCATCCCAGAAGCATACGAGAACAGCGCTCGGTAGAGCGCATACCTCCGCCAGGCTGAACAGTATGTCTTGTATCCCACTGATAGGCCGGGTCTGGATTCGGACCTGAACCAAAATCTAATGCGCTTGTTCTTGTCACCAAACCAACTCGTCCATCAGGTTTAATCATAACTCATCCACAACTTTTTAAAATATCATGTTACATATATCGCTTTTCGCCCGATCTCTCAATGGTGAAGAATCACTTGAAAAATTAAATAATTCTCATATCCAAATCAATATTCGGATCTTCACCAAAATCAAATCGATTCGGTCTTGTCACACACACAACCGGTCCACCAAGTTTCGTCCAAATCCGTCCATAACTTTTTGAGATATCATGCTATGTATCGGTTTTAGCTCCATCACTCAATGGAGAAGAAATACTAAAAGATTTCTGTGCTCCGGATCTGGATCCGGATCTTCACCAAAATCAAACCATTTCGTCTGTGTCACATACACTACCTCTCTGCCATATTTCGTCTGAATTCGTCTGCAACTTTTTGAGATATCTTGTTCACAGACAAAACAAACAGACATAAAAAAGCTGTTCACCACCATCTCTTATCTTCCCCCATCCAAAACCTTGATCTTTTCTACCCCCGCTAATTTCACCCCAATTCCACTTTTTTGAAATACCAACTTCTGTCCTGGAAGTCCTTAGTGTCCTTGTGTTTTATACTTCTCCCACCCCCCCCCCCCTTCCCACGCCTCCTCCCTCCAAGCCCTCTCCCTCCCACACATCTCCCTGCTCTCAAATGTTGTGTTTGTGTGCTTCCCCTTCTCTCCCCATCTTGTTTTCCGCTCCCTCTTTTTATATATTTTGTTTGTCTGGTTGATTTGTTTGTGAAGTAAATGTTAGCTCTTTCACGAGCCTCGATTCAGTATACAAAAAAAAATAAAAAATAAAAATAGGACAAACAGAGAGAAACAGACAGGGGTGAAAACATAACCTCCATCCACCTTCGGTGGCGGAGGTAACAAGGCTGAACTTTCATTGTCCAGTGAGCGGCGGTGAGTGTCCAACCCGCACGAACCCTTAAGAGAGCTTTCCATGTGACTTGCAAGTGAAAACATCGTACAAGTACCAGGAAAACTACTCAGGGTTCAATGATCATTTACAATGTGCCACTAAGAGGGTTGCTGGGACGAATGGAAATGTTTTTTTTTTTGAAATCCAGGCATTATGAGGTTTGGACAAAGTTTGTTACATCTTTTCTCCTGGAAGGATACCATAGCAACGTCAGCATTCATACAAAGCAAATTCTAGTGTGCGAGGTTGCTTTTCAAAGCCTATGAGAATACGTGGGCCAGTGGGCCTATTTGGCATTCGTCATCTGAGGACATATCTCATGATACTGGAATCCCAGGTTAAAATCGCAGATAACTGTTCATTTCTCTCAAGTCTTTAATGTCTTGGGGTCAGACAGGAAGTTGCAGAGATAGTGCACTTCCCTCTAAACTGTCTCGTCTGTGTTTGATTCCGAAATCCTTCGGATGGACGTTACACTCTAGGTGTCCCTCTGTTGGCGTTATTTGGTGGAGGTTAAAGATCCCATGGTGCTCGTCGGAAAGAGTCAGCAAGCTATCGCTGGCACCCTGAACAAATTGCAAAATTGTAATTGGCCTGCCTGGCCTGCGGGTAGCAAGTGCCCCAGTGTTCTTGGAGGTTCCTTGACACCAGGTTGCACTGCTTGCCGTCTGGGTAGCGGCTCAGACGCTATAAACAAATTCACGCACATAGGTGTTTTTCCTGGTCGCAGGTGAACACCCATTTTTGCCTACGAAGGGCACCTACAATGTAAGCAATGTCCTTGTATTTCATGTAAAATTACATTGAGATGTCCAAGCCTCCTTGTCCAGTATAATATACAGTACATGTGCAAGCTCTTCCAGGGCATTGTTAAATTATACAATAGAAAAAGAGCATCTTTAAAAACTGCACCGACTGATAGTGATACAAAACAACAACAACAACAGGCATTTAAAGGCCATTTTCCCTGCTAGAGCGGCTGGTTCAATACCTTCAAATCAAATGTGAACCCGTTTGAATCCCAACAATGAAGAATTGTTTCGATGAACTATTCCGTTGTATTATCATCGTTTACAATCCGACAATTGTTATCGCCATTCAAGACGTAATTCCCTTACCGTCTTGTCACCTCCTTGCTGCTGCATCTGCTTGATTAGGATGCTGCGCTTCTTGTCCTTGCATCGCTTGTTTTGAAACCAGACGCGGATGACTCGCGGACTCAGACTCGTCATCTCCACGAGCTGTTCCTTCATGAGCGCGTCGGGTCGCGGGTTCGCCGCATAGCACGTGCGCAGCGTGTGCAACTGCTTCTCGTTCAGCACGGTGCGCACGCGCGTCGTCTTCTCGGGCTGCTTGTGGACGTGCGGCCTCAGCGGGTGATGTCGTGCGGGCAGGGGCTCTGTCGGGAGAGGAAGAAGAAGGGTGTTAACAAGGGGGCGTGGTTATAGAAGTAATGACACTGACCGACTTGGTCCGCAGATCAGGACCGACACCAGTGAGCATCATTTAAGCCGTGTTGATGCCTCGGCATACATCTAGGTGTGCATACATCTCGGTGTGCATACATCTAGGTGTGCATACATCTAGGTGTGCATACATCTAGGTGTGCATACATATCGGTGTGCATACATCTAGGTGTGCATACATCTCGGTGTGCATACATCTAGGTGTGCATACATCTCGGTGTGCATACATCTAGGTGTGCATACATCTAGGTGTGCATACATCTCGGTGTGCATACATCTAGGTGTGCATACATCTAGGTGTGCATACATCTAGGTGTGCATACATCTAGGTGTGCATACATCTCGGTGTGCATACATATAGGTGTGCATACATCTAGGTGTGCATACATCCAGGTGTGCATACATCTCGGTGTGCATACATCTCGGTGTGCATACATCTAGGTGTGCATACATCTAGGTGTGCATACATCCAGGTGTGCATACATCTCGGTGTGCATACATCTATGTGTGCATACATCTAGGTGTGCATACATCTAGGTGTGCATACATCTCGGTGTGCATACATTTAGGCCATCCTGCCAGGCCTAGCATGGAGATGAAGATTCAGGAGCACAGCATGGAAATGCAGTTATAACATGCGTCTTAAAGTAAATCTAATCTCTTTCGCCGAATAGTACCAAAGGTTTTTAAAATGGTACGTGTTGCTTCCTGACCCAAAGTTCAACATTCAAAAGGATAGAGCACGGACAAACAACCATATGTTGGCAGCCATTGTGCAGGCTTTGATGAGCCTAATGGCTTCCAGTGTTGAATTTCCTTTTAACGGAAGTCATATTATCGCAACTTTGATTTTTGGTATTTTTTGCAATTATTTTTGTGCAATTTTGCTCAAACAACAAATGATAAACAGATCTTATAAAAGGCAGACACACCGATGGAGTACTATACTAAATATGGTGCGTTTATCGATATAGGGTTTCTCAACAAACGCTGAAGGTAACTATATACCACCACGGCTGCAGCATGATCAAATAATGAAGATTGTAATGTGAAATACAGGAAATAGATGAAGAGGTGAGATAAATGAAAGAATGGAACAACTAAAAGACGATGACATGAACAACAACAACAACAACAACAACAACAACAGGCATTTTAAGGCCATTTTCCCTGCTAGAGCGGGGGTTAGCCTTGCGGTCCCCATGACAATCTTCTCCATCTTCCCCTATTTTCTGCATCTCTCCTTGTTAACCCCCTTACCCGCATTTCTTCTTCCACCAACTTTAGCCAAGTCTTTCTCGGTCTTCCCCGTCCTCTACTTCCTTCTACATTAACTTCCATCACTCTTCTCAACCAGTCACTTTCATCCTTCCCCAACACATGACCAAACCATCTCAACCTGTTCCTCTTCACAGCATCAATCACAGGCTCTATTCCCATCATCTTTCGCAATTCATCATTTGTCTTCCTCATTCTCAACGATACTCGAACGATAACAAAAAAGAAAATATGAACGAAAAATAAATAATAATAAAAAGATAAAAATATAAAAAAAGAAAAGAAAAAAGAAAAATAATATGAAAAGAAAAATATGAAAAAGAGAAATAAATAATAAAATACACACACAAAAAAAGAAACATGCAAAAAAAAAGAAGGAAAAAAAGACGATAACATGAACGACGACCCAAATTTGCAGTGGTCACGTTAATTTCCCCCAGTTTATGTACATTCCAGAAAAGAGGAAAGACCAAAAGGAGAGGGTTATCAGGGTATGGTACAATGGAAACCACACGTGCTCGGATCGTCCACTTGGAAGGATCATGCACCTGTGAACGTCTTATAAAACGAAAGAATGCTGCATGGTTGGTCAGATCCTACACACGCGCAAGCACGCACTCTTCTTCTTTAAAGGCGTCAATTATTCCCACTGTGTGGGGTCAGCCGAGGGGGTGGAATCGTTCTGTCCCGATACTTTGTGGAACCGCTTGGCGAGGCCTGACATTCTACAGAAGATGGCAGTAAATTGCAATTTGTTCCAAGGTGCTGGCGATACTTCACCTACTCTATGCAAAGATCCACCGTGGGGTCCTTAGTATCCACCAACTAATGGGGTCTTTAATGTTGGCAGTGGTCATGTCCATCCGAAGGACGGGGCACCTTGTAGCGGAACGCAACGTCCTGCCAGAGAAGCATCAATCTGACTGTTTATATTTGGCAGAAGGTTCAAAGACGTTCAATGGTAAGTGTGCTACCTCTGACACACACACACACACACACACACACACACACACACACACACACACACACACACACACACACACACACACACACACACACACACACACAATTGATTCAGGAAAAATAACAACCACACACCGGACTATCATCCACAACGTATACATTGTTTTCATTGAAAGCAGATGAGGAGACTTGAAAAAAAAAAAGGCATTTTTTGAAATAGGTGTAATGCGACATTTTTGCAATTTCTGCCTTGACAATGCACTTATGCCATGTCATAAACCTTGATACACCTCATAAATAGCGGTGCTGTTTAAGCTTCACTCCACTAAGGTGTTCTCAGTTTACTGAGATTTTTCAGTCCAATTTTGGAAAAAGCTTTACCACTCTACCGGTGAGAATTGTTTAAACTTTGTATTGTAAAGTACGTAAGTGTATTGTGACAGACGGTGTGATGTCTGTGGCTCAAGTGCGGGTTATGTATTCACCCCTGTTTGTTTGTTTGCTTATTTGTGAGCAGGATATCTCAAGAGGTTATGGGTGGATTCGAAAAAACCCGGTGGACAGGTTGGGTGTATGATAAGGACTCACCGATTCAATTTTGGTGAACATCCGAATCCGGATAAGCGGATTTTAAGCGATTCTTCATCATTGAGAGATGGGGCCAAAAACTATATATAGCACGATATTTCAAAAAAAACAAACTTGGTGGATGAGTTGGTTAGGTGACAAGAACAAGAGATTAGATTTTGAGTTCTGGTTCAGATTCAGATCAGACCTATCGGTTAAATACAAAATGTAAACTGTTCAACCTGGCGGAGGTATGCGCTCTTCCGAGTGCCGTTCTACTTTGCCACATTACCTCCACCACCGAAGGTGGATGGAGGTTATATTTTCACCCCTGTCTGTTTGTCTCTTTGTTAATTTGTCTGTTTGTCTGTGAGAAGGACATCTCAAAAAGTTGTACACGGATTCAGACGAAACTTGGTGGACAGGTTGGGTATGTGACGAGGCTAAATCGATTAGATTTTGGTGAAGATCCAGACCCTATAGTTTTAAGTGATTCTTAAACATTGACAGATGAGGCCAAAAACGATATATAGCACCATAGCTCAAAAACTTGTGGACGACTTATGACAAAACTTGCTGGATGAGTTGGTTTGGTGACAAGAACAAGCCGATTCAGTTTTGGTTCAGGTCCGAATCCAGATCTGGCCTATCAGTGGGATACGAAACGGAAACCGTTCAGCCTGACGAAGCCATTATAGCGTTTTAATGTTACCTTCAAGGCCAGATATTGGCATGCACACACACACACACACACACACACACACACACACACACACACACACACACATATATATATATATATATATATATATATATATATATATATATATATATATATATATATATATATATATTAGCTTGGCTCGGCTCGCTGCGCTTGCCTCACCACGCGTCATTACAGAGGAACGGGCTTGTTTTAGCTGAGGATTATGACTGTACCTGAGTTGCTGTGTTATCATAATTTACACCAATCATAATACAATTAATTATTTTGCACAAATATATTTGTAATATACATGATATTACATGTTATAAACAATTGAAGTTGAAGACTTAAGTTGAAGAAAAAAAAAATCAAATTTATTTTCAAAAATAAAAATAAAAAAATAGGAATTTTTTTTCTTAAAAAAATACCCTTAGGACATACCCACGGGAGAGATAGGTGCATACCAGAAGTTTGGTACGATTTCACAAGTTTGAGGGAGTAGTTCAGTGACAAGACAAGACAACACAGACACTGCACATATATATATATATAGATATACATACACATACACATGTGTACATATATAAAAGTTTAGAAATGTTTAAACCTTTCCCATTTTATATTTGTGGTGCGAATGTGTGTGCTACCAAGAACAGCGTACTGTACCAGCAGATGACCCACTCACTATCATGTGCAAGCCTTACAGAGTAGATCATGTCCGACAGGATGGCGTAGACGTAGTGCACTTACGTTTCAGCTGTCGAGTCTAGGGGTTTTTTTTGTTTTTTTTTGTTTTTCATGTGCATCGAAACACCAACAGCAGAATAGAAGTGAGAAGGAGAGAAGGACACATGAGGGTGAATAAGCTGCACACAACGTGAATGAAACACAGTAGAAAGAGTTAAGGAGAAAGTGTGGATGAAACAGAAAAGGAACAAAGCAATCAACAACCAACAAATAAAAGGGGTGTGAGGGAGAGGGGGGGTTTGATTCTCGACCCAACTATAAACGGTCGGATTGGTTCTTCGCAGGCAGGTATTTACACCACCAAGTACATTTTCCCTTAGGTGGACCTTAAGCTAGGTGTCCCGTCTATCAGCATTAGTTGGGGGATTGAGGGACGTTAAATATCCCATCATGCCCTTCGCAAGGAATAGGCGAGTTGTCACGGACACCCTAAACAAATTGCACTTCCTGCCATGATGATGATGAGGAGTGGGCATGCATCTATGGCACCACCATTCCTCAGTAATGGTTTGAGCAGCCAGCCGAATTGGTGATCGAATCCCGGTCCAATACGCAGTCGCAGCAAATAAAGGAAAAAGAAGGTTATTCCCACAAGTTGCCAAGAAGATCGTCAATAGATTCCACATAATTTTGTTTGGAAAGACCAGACACCATGGGGGTAATTGGGTGAAAATGGTGCGTTTTGACATCGAGCCGCAAATGCGCCCACATCTCTGCGCAGAGGGCAATTTGCGTCCCCGCCATGGTGGGTCATGGCCTGCAAGATCCAGCAGCGCCGGAGGCGGCACGGGAAGTGGGTCCGTATGCGGGATTAGTGTCACAAATCAATTACCGCGGCGGCGGCGAACAACGGCGGGAGTAGGAGGGGCCGGAGAAGAGAGGAGTGCAAAGTGAGCAAATGTCCATGAAGAGGGAAACGTGCAAGCGACACCGAGGACATTCAATCCACTGGACGCGTGTAAAACACGCACCGTCATGTTACTTAAAGCTCGCGCTACATGTGGGCTCGGTGTCGTTCCCCGTCCTTGTGGAAAGCTGCTCAAGACCAAGCCAGGTGTGCGGCGTTTTCACAGTGGAATGCCAATTATCGTTGAACTGTGGACACGCATTTTAATTTCATTTCCAAATGTCAAGTTTCGGTAACATCTGATCCAATGTTTCCACATGCAAAGCGGGTGTTTAAACTGCTCAGGGCCTGATTGGGTAACGCGCACACCCGGGATTGAGCCACGAGCTCTCGGCACGGCTCATCCGTGGAGGCAACTAGAGATTGGTGATTTAATTACTTTTTTTAAGTATACTTAATTATCAATAATCACAGGGTTGCCAAGTATACTTAGCTACACCGTGATTATATATACTGCAGAGCCCCATTGACTGTGCAGGTGGTCATGCGGTTACACTGTGCACGGTTACCCGCGAGCTGGAGTTGCCGTGCGCCGTGCGCCGGGCTCTGCAAGTCGTCGCCGCCCGCGGCACGCTCCATGAGCTCGTGGTCGGCACGGCAGAAGAGGCCGTCCTCCCGCAGCGCAAACTCGTCCCCCGGGATGAGCTGTCGGCTGCACGCCATGCAGCGGAAGCACTCCAAATGGTAGACCTGGTTCCGGACCCGCATCACGAAGTCCGTCTTGCTGAAGCCAAGGCTGCATTTTGCGCATTTGATGCCGAAGAGCCTGCGACAGTCGCACCGACCGTTACATACATCCAGACTATTCTAGTGTAGCTGTAGCTGCAATCAAGGGGGCTATTTACACCTTCGACATCAACATTATGAAAAACTCATACGAAAGTATTTACACTTCAAATTTGTACCTTGTACCACAGATGTTAGTTAGTCCATGGCCTGAAGGATCAGGAGGTACTTCCGAAACCATTTTTACGTTTTCATTGACCAATCACCTATGTATCATTCTAAGTTCGGCAAAATAATTGTATCACAATATTTCTGGTAACATAATAACATATAGCAAGTATATCATGTATGTGGGCTGGCAGGAGAGCCGAGAGGTTTGTGTGCTCGCCTCTAAATTGTCTAGTCTGGGCCCAGCGAAAACGATCATCATGGTGTTTCACATACCGGGCGATTCATCATTGTGCACGCCATCTATTGGTTAGACGTTAACCTGGGCGTCCTGCCTGCCAGCATTAGTTGGTGGACGTGAAATATCCCCCAGAATCTTTGATGACTATGCGAGTTATCAACGGCGTCCTAAAAAAAGTACAAATTCCTGCCTTGGCTGCACGTTGCAAATCGTCTGGACTTCGTGGAGATTCCTTGACACCAGGTTACACCGCTTGCTATCTCAGAGTGAAGCTGCTCTCTGGGCAGCAGATTCTCCGCTATCACAAATTGACGAGGTAGTTTGCATGTTTCATGTGAATGGCATTTGTCAGATGCAAAACAGAACCAATTATATAATGTGGGACAATATTGTAATATGACGATACTTTGTTCACAATTCTACAGTTTATACATTCAAGGAGATCCACAATATTTCAACTGACCTTTTTCAACTGTTTTCACCTGTTTGCATATTGAGCTAATGTTTCCGATCAGAACTACCACACTCTTCATCACAGAGCATTAGTTCTGCCAAAGCATTTTTTTGGCCTGGGGTCATGCTGGACGGTTTGCCGTCCCTCTCCCAGTAGTAGTTAGGGTGAGAATTTGCACTGTGCTCAGGGTGTCGACGATAGCTCACCTACTCTTCACTAAAAATGAAGAGTCTGTGAGCTTTCGCCGTGGGATCTTTAACGTCCACTGATAAATGTCGGCAGATGAGACACCGGTTTTGACGTCCATCCAAGGGACGGCACACACATTGATGGCTCACCCTGCCTGTGCTGTGATGTAGGTGCCGATGAAACACGGGGATTCCAGGTTATAGCTGGGTCGGGATTCGCATCCAGGCTAGACAGCTTCGAGCCGAATGCTCTAGGCAATCCTGCCAGCCATGAGTTTAGCCTTACCGGTAAGATAGTGAAACTCCTCCTTCCATTGGTTCAGTCGAAGCATTGTAATGTGATTTCACAATCCTACCTGACCATATAACCCCTCCTGTTGATTACGTGTGGTTCTGACCCGTCTACCTTTACGTCTTGTTGGAACTCGTGGTGTAGCCACTTTGCGATATTTCTATTTTCTGTTTCTATTGAAATGTTTTCGTATATATCTGAATTTCTTTGTCGAAACTCCCATACTCTTTGCCGAAAAAGTATTTCGTCACAACCTTCTGTATAGAAACATATATATATATATATGAAAGGAAATTGCGCATCATAATTAATATATATATATATATATATATATATATATATATATATATATATATATATATATATATATGTACAACGATCACCGTGATACGTGAAATTGCAGCAAATACGTGAACAATGATAGCGTTAACGCTTTCTATAATAGGTTTTAGCTTTTAAATCCACCTGATCGAGGATTCGTTGGACGTTCCTGATTGATAATCTCGTCATAGTTAATCGCTTTATACAACGAAACCCAACGCTTAATGGACAACACCAACCGGCCGGTTCGCACAACGCGGCGTTCGGAAAATTTCCAGGTGGATGAACAGTGATACATTCTTATGCACTTTCATTGGTGGAGACTAAGTACTTATCATCCACCTGCGACGTTCACAAAGTTATCGGACCCTATATATATATATATATATATATATATATATATATATATATATATATATATATATATATATACATACATACATACACACATATA